>NC_040085.1:37574192-37877222 GCF_003369695.1 Bos indicus x Bos taurus
ACTTTAATGAAACACATGGATTGCTTCTCTTATTATGAACATTCCATAAACAAGAATATAATCTATTTACTTGCTGGCTACAGTTGGTCTAGGATTTCTGATATCTTTCTGTACTGTTTCAGGCTTAGTATTGGATGAAAAACTTGAAAAACAGAGCATTTCTTAGCCTATCCCCAGCTGCGCCTGACAGTGAAAGAAGCTGAAATCTCACTCTTCACTGGACGTTACATCAAATTTCAAGCTTCTATTATCTTTATCAAAAGCCATTAGAGAATACTTAGCGAAGATTTTGTTTCTCTGAAAATTGGCCTATTATATTTGTAACTGGAGCACTTCATGGATTGGGTGTCTAGGAGATCTAAGTGCTTTTTTCCATCCGGCTATTGTTTAGCATGATATTCACATGTTTACTGAGAGTCTTGTAGGCTTAGAACGTGGACTTCTGGAGACTAAGGATCTTTTATGATGTGTGTAGCATCAAATAAAATATGGATTCTTCAGTATCTTCTCAAAAGGGACTTTAATCTGAAGCTATAAAGGGATCCTCCTTTGGTGTGCATTTATCTGCAAATAACTTTTTGAACAGAATCAAATCTTCAGCAAGCAAAATTCACAAACTCATTACGAACCTACTAAATTGAAATGATGCTAGAATTAGCTTGTTAATTTGGGGAGGATTGTTATTTTAGAATTATTGTAAGTAAAGTATTTTTGAGCAAAAGGTGACTGTTGGAGAAGGTGATACTTAAACATCATGTGATATTTAAAGCTGGCTTTGCAGTCTCCAAATCATTGCCCAAGATGATAAATGTATCTATCAGTGCCTAACCCACATCATATCAAGTTTTCTCATGTCCTGTGACTCATCTGGGAGCTCTACTCACTTGCTATCAATATCTCCTATCCTGTTACAAGACCTTGTCTTCACTTAGAACTGCTTCACCTCTGAAATCCTGAACTTGGAAATTCCACTGTGACCTCAGCTCTATACATTTCCTCCCTCTTCACCTTCATCCCACCCATCTTCAGTCCTACCAAAGCATTGGTCTTCAATCTTCCTGTATAGTAGCCCCCAGTCTTGTGGATTTAAGACACTCTTCTCATTAGACACAACCCCCTTATTCCTTTGACATGCTGGCACAGCCAATCAACAAATCCTCAGTCTTGCACCCACCCCTCTATCTGTTTTCTTTGGCCCCTGAGCATTACAGGAGAAGATCACATAACACATAATTATGTAGTCAGGTGCTAACACAAATTTTATTTCAAATCTCAACTGGGTATACAACACCATCTGGAGTCCTTTGATCATTCCTAGATGGTTCCCAGTATAATCTACCAGATCTGAGACATGTAGGACTGGATAACATGAATTACAAACACTTAAAATAATACTAACTTCTTATTCAAAATATATAAAGTTTATTTTCTCCTCCTGGATTTTATGTGAGCCAAATTTTCCCCATTTTTGTGTTTCCTCTTATTTTCATTTTCTTTCACAGTTTTACAAATAGATCACTTCTTGGAGTGATTAAAGAGTTTAGGGGAATATTAAAGAGTTTAAGATGATCACAGGATATTTACTATAGACCTACTAGGTGCCCATCTCTATTTTAGGCACTGGCGATACAGCAGTGAGCAAAATAAACAACTCTGTCTTCATATAGTCTATATTTTAGTAGCAAGGGACAGAAAATAGGAAATCAGTAAAGTTATACCATGTCATAAAGCAGCAGGTGGAACTACAGAGTCCTGGATTGGTGGTGCCTGCTGGGAGGCACACTGTGGAGAGGCTGCTCTGTGCAGACTGCCTGGGTTCAAATCCCGCGGCTGGTACTTACTACATAGGTGACCCTGGGCAAGTTACCTAACCTCTCCATGACTCAGTTTCCCTGCCTGTAAAATGAAGAATTTCATAATGCAAACATCATGGAGTTTTTATGAGGATTGAAGGACTTAATACACACATAATATTTCCCCTGGCAAGTACTACATAACTGTCAATGATTTTATTGAGGTTTTGTTTTTTCCTTTTTTTGGCCGCCTGGCATGTGGGATCTTAGTTCCTTGAGCAGGAATTCAACCCACACCACCTGCATTAACCATGAGGTCTTAATCACTGGACCACCAGGTATGCCCTAATGATCTTATTTTAAATTTAAATGATGTGACTGATGTATATATCCAAAATATACAAACAGCACATACAACTTAACATTGAAAAACAAACAACCCAATCAAAAAATGGGCAGAAAACCTAAACAGACATTTCCCTGAAGACATACAGATGGCCAACAGGGATATGAAAAGATGCTTAACAGTATTAAATATTAGAGAAATGCAAATCACAACCATAATGAGGTATCACTTCACACCGTTCAGAATGGCTATCATCAAAAAGTCTACAAATAATAAATGCTGGAGAGGGTGTGGAGAAAATGGAACCCTCCTTCACTAAGGTGGGAAAGAAAATTGGTGCAGCTACTGTGGACAACAGTATGGAGGTTCTTAAAAAAAAAAAAGAAAACTATAACCACCATATGATCCAGCAATCCCACTCCTGGGTATATATCCAGAAAAGATGAAAACTCTAGTTCAAGAAGACAGTTGCACCCTGATGTTCACAGCACCACTATTTACAATAGCCAAGACATAGAAACACCAAATGCTCATCAAGACAATTGGTTTAAGAATATATGGAATATTATTCAGCCATAGAAGATTGAAATTTTACATTTGCAGTAACATGGACAGACCTAGAGAATATTAAACCTAGTGAAATAAATCAGACAAAGACAAATATTATATGATATCACTTATTTGTGGAATCTAAAAAACATTTAAAATGAATCTAAATACAAAGCCAAAATATACTTACAGATTAAGAAAACAAACTTATGGTTACCAAAGGGGAAAGGATGGGGGGAGGGATAAATTAATAAGAGTATGGGATTACAGATTTAAACTACCATACATAAAATAGATAAACAACAAGGATTTACTGTACAACACAAGGAATTATATTCAATATATTGTAATAATATACAAAAGAAAATAATCTGAAAAAATGTTTTCATGCAAAGGACATTTTTGGAAGCATAAATTCCAAACATATAAAAATTTTGATATAATAATGCATGTAATCGGGGGAGCCTGGTGGGCTGCCTTCTATGGGGTCACACAGAGTCAGACACGACTGAAGCGATTTAGCAGCAGCAGCAATAATGCACTGATATAGCATTAACTACTCAGACTCCATGCCTAACTACTCAGGTCTAACTACCATGATTTTAAAGTACTTAAAGATTTAATGATACTTGGAGAAACTTGCAATAACTGAAATGTGATGCAGAAAACCAGTAATTTCTACTGGGGACAAAGCCATGGATAATGCTAATATTACTATGGCAATTTTCTCACATTAATAATCGAAAGCTATTTCACTTTTAGTAACATAAAAGTGAAATAGTGAAACAAAACGTAATGTAAAAAGGTGAAATAACAGAAAAAATGATGAAACGCTTCTCCCATAAGAGTTTACAGACCCTTTGAATTCCACCCCAGTTGGGCACTTCCGCTTTAAAATGACGTCTGGCACTACTGTCCTCTTTTCCTGTCCTCCTGCCACTGACCTAATTGTGTCCACAAGGAATCCCCACCCGCATTTTAACTAACTCCTCCCCTTCTAAGCCTGCTCTTCCTCTGGCGTGCCCGCCTACTCAAGAAGAGCCAGCCTCCACTCAGTCACCTAAGCTGGGTGCCCCACGTCACACCTGCCCCTTCCACCCTCCGTCGTGGACCTGGCCCAACTCTGCAGTAGAGCTCAGCTTGGCCGCCCTCTCCGCCCATCTCCACCTTCTGCTTTCTCCTTCAGATGACTACAACCGCCACCTCATTGCTAACCTAGACTGGCCTCACCCACCCTTCTTCCAGGGGCGCAGACAGATCCATCTAGAACCTAAGTCTGGTCCTCCGCATTGTGAAACTTCTGCTCATCTTGCTAGCAAGCTCCTGCAACCCTGTGTTCCGATGCCTCTTCACTTCTTTTTTCCTTTGGCTGCCCCACTGGGCAGCATGTGGGATCTTATTTCCCGGTGGTCCAATCCTCACCCCTTGCATTGGAAGTGCGGAGTCTTAACCACTGGACTGCCAGGGAAGTCCCGCCCCCTCAATTATTGAGCTACCAAGGTTACTGAGGTTTAGAGAGGGGCCTCTAGCGCCTCAGCTCAAATCCTTGCTCTCCCTGCGCCACACTTTCAGGTCTTTGAAAAATCCCTCTGCCCTCTGTGTCTCAGGGACCCCAGCTTTAAAGTGGAGCCGCAAGAGCACTTGCCCACAGGGGTGTGCGAACGAGGTGATATACATGTGGAATGTTCAGGGAAGGGCCACGGTGTACTGAAAAGTTCAACAGCCTCTTTCTTATTTCATATTTCCTTCGTGAGGAATGGCCTTTCTCCTGTTCTCTGCTCTGCCAACTGGTCCTTTAACACTCACCTTGGGCATCTCCGTGTCCAGGAACCCTCCACCCTCCCCAGACTGGGTGGGGCTAGGCCGTGGGCTCTAGGGCGCCCCCGCCTGCTCATCTCACCAAAACTCACCACTTGGCTGCGTCCTGCTGGAGAATGCCTAGACCTCCCTGAAAGGACTGTGGCTTCTTCCCTTCTAACCCAGGAACTGGTCAGAACCAGGCATAGGGTGGCTGTTGAGCAAGGATTTGGAGGCTGAATGGATTAAAGAGCGAATACAAATCAAAGAACAAAGTGTTCAAGAAGAGCCAGCTCTCTTCCACTCTCCTGACAATTTGCTTTTCAAAGTATCGCACAATAAACAGGTTTATCTTACTACTTTTCTGAGTGGTCCTGTCTGCGTCCAGCCCTTTCCTGGCCAATTCTTGGGCCCGATAGCATCGAGTTTCTGAAAAAGAAAGGGAAAAACAGTGTGTGTGTGTGTGTGTGTGCAGGAGGGGGCAGGAAGGAGGCCCTCAGCCTGCTCTCAGGAAATGGGTATCTAGGGACACCAGAGGCTTAACAAAGAGGACTTCAGCAGGAGGAGCAAGAACTAAAGTATATTTTTAAGAACAGAAGAGAAAACTGTGCTGTGTTGAGTCCTGCCTGAGGGCATGGCCAGCATGGCAATGGCCCTGACTGTAGTTAGAGCTGTTCTCATTCCTTTCTTTTCAAGCCCTACAAGAGAATTCATTTCTTGGGAAAAGATTAGACAATACAGAAGGGTATAAAGCAAAACAGCCTTACCCACCTACTCCCAGTCCTACTCTCCATAGGTAACCTCTGCTTCTGGGCAGATTTTAAAATATACACAGGGACACAGGCAGTCACATGTCTTTATGGCTGAAATCATGTTCAAAGAAGAAGAATCGCAGGTCTAGATTTGTTCAGAGAAAGACACTGGATGGAAATAGAGCAATAAACACATACCTTTCCCTGCTAATAGTGGAAGAAAGAAACTATTTGAAATAGAACACATACAAGGAACCCTTTTTATCTAAGAGGGCCTGTGGTGTGGGACCCGAGGGGAAAGCAGGCTTCGGAGGTCGAGTCCAGGTTTTGTTCTTCCTATTGGCTTCTCAGCAGGTGAGAAGTAGGTGGAACGCCCCACATTCAGAGTGGTGAGGAGGGCCTGGTATCTCAGGATGCTCAAAAAAGAGGCCGTCTCACCTGGGCCTGAGATCACTTGGTTGAGAAACGCGTGGATTGGAGGTCCAAGAGGGGAGGATGGAAGGCTGGCCAGTGCAGGGCCCGCTGGGAGCAGGAATCTCAGTCCCTGCAACCTTCCCCACCCCCTCTCTTTAAAGCCACCATCACGCTTCCAACTTGGCCCAGCCAAACAAAGGCAACGGGAAACACAACAGCTGTTGGCTTGGGCTTTGGAAAGCTGAAGCAACAGCTGTGCGAGGGGGAAGCCGGGAGTGGGAGGGCAGCCCGGCTGAGCCTAAAATTAAAACCCGGCCTGACAGCCTGACAAAGGCCTCCTGTCGGGTACAGCTAGAGGGGCTGATCTGGTGGCTCCTTGCCAGGCTGTTCTGGGGCCACCGTGGGACAGAGCCCAGACTCCCACCCTCTCCTCCCTCTCCGCCTCCCCAGCACCCGCTTTGGAGGACCAGCCTACCCTCAGTAAACACCCCTGCAATCTGCAACTTTGCTTCCAGGTATGTCTCACTGCCACCCCGTTCTGGGATGTGAAGATGGACTGGCTGTAGTACCTTTATTTACAACATCTTCCAGCAACGAAAGCGAACCAGGTACCGGTACTGGTCTGTGGTCTTCAGTTTTCAGACAGGCGGGGATGAGATGAGCTGTCTTTGGCGAGGAAGAGGGTGTGCCACCGCATCCCCCTATTTAAAAAGGAGCCCTCGTCACCGGCTTGCTCTGTGATGCTGTCAGCACTGGGCATGGTGGGCCCTCTACACAGGCGGGCCTCCTGACCTTCCACACCACCCAGAGCTTTCTTTCCTCGCCCTGGCACTGATATCGTGTTCAGCACCCTTCAACTTGGACTGGTCAGGAGGAAGTTTCTCAGCTTTAAAAGATCATCAAACTCCTAAATGGACACTAAAATGTTTGAGAAGGACATTAAGCACTCATGGGGAGCAGAGAATATACACCAGGAAGAGTAAATTTTTCTAATATTTAATTTTAAAGTTAAAAAAAAAGTGTTTCTCTTTAGTTTAAATGATTTAAAACAGAGCTTGGCCAGCATCAATGTCTAGAGTCAAAACTTTCTGGTTCAGAAGTGTCACCATTGTTAAGCCTCCTCAGAAGCTCACTGCTGCCCCCACGTGTCTTATCTAAACATCACAACACAATTTTCTACTCTGCAAATAAATCATGGAAACCCTCCACCAGTCTGTTTTGCTCCCATGAAATAAACAGTACAGAATTAACACTTGTGAGTGAGAGCTGTGCAACCCAGGTGAATTTTCAACAAGTCTTTAGTTTTGGAAGACTTCATTATATACTGTTTCTCTCTCTCTCTTTCAATTCATTGTGCCTTTGATAAAGTGATAAATTTAATCCTTAGGGGGAATGGTTATGATTCTATGAATGATGTTAGTCCTACTAATGATACCCCTTCCAGAAAAACCACATGACTTATTCATTGATGTGCATTAGATTTATTTTACAGCCTTCAACAGAAATCTTATATTCAGCATGATTGAAGGTTTGCATCAAGTCTCTTATGTGAGATAACTTCTGATACAAGGCTCAAACAAAACACACAATAAAGTGTAACCTCCCTGGGCTTACCTGGTACCTTTATCTTCAGTGGGGAGATTGGATCCCCATTTTGATGTGGACTAGGCTGCTTTTGTGGGTGGGTATTAAGCACCAATTCTTCCTGTTTCTGGCTTATCTATGTTGTTTATCTGAATGGCTTCTTGCTCCATAGAAACTAGGGTCACAAAGAATATCACGTTGTCATGGGTGGAATTTGGAAAATGCCTTCCATCCTGAATAGATTAAGAGGCTGCTCCCTTATGCAGAAAGGTTGCAATAGTCTCCTCCTCAGCGTGCATGGAGGGGATGGTTATTTGCTCCCAATACTCCTTCCAGAGCCTTCCTATACTGCAGTGGTAGCCTTGTTGTCACTTCTCAAAGTCATCTGCTGAAGCAGCCTCCTGTGGTTCCTGAGTGCTTATTTTTGGATTGTATTGATTGTTCACTGTTCAGTCCAGAAATAACTCTGAGGGAAAGTGCTCAGGTTTTACTTCCTTCAAAACAATCAAACAAGTTTGGTCAAATTCAGTGCCCACATAGGACCCACTGGGGCAGATTCTCTTAGACCCAACCCCATGTCTACTCCCAAAGGAAAGTTGTGAGGGGTGTGGTCTGATGGGCAGCCAGAATTACTGAAAAAAAGAGCTCTTGATGGAATGTTCATCATGTTTTGTAATTCTGCCAGTCACTGATCCTGTGAACTAAGGTCAAGATCAGCTTTACCACCCCAGAGGGGAAGGCTGAAACTATGGGATACAAACTGAGATACAAGTTTGGTGTTTCTGAGCCTTTTAAATTACTCTGACCAAGTCTACCCTGTATGGCACATATGGAGATATTGAACTCTAAGAGCCACGGTGCCAAGCAATGTCTGTAAAGGCAGCTGAGAACCAGGCAGCAGGGGCTCCAGCATCTCTACAAGGAAGGAGCTCTGAGGTCATTATCTGACTGAATGTGGGTGCCGGAGGGAATGTCCGGAGGTTGCATGTGCACTTACGCACACTGTTTCAACCGTGTCTTTATCAGAGGTGGCTCTGGGGGCTGTTGATGGAGCTGCCTACTGAACTGCATTGAAAAGAACCAGTTGGTCAGTCCTCCAATTTTTCAAAGAAAAGGCTCTTTCTACGTATAGAGACCTGGTGTGAAGTGTTTAATCAGTCTAGGTTGAAGTCTTCAACAGAGCAAGCGATCTGTTGATTGTTTGACAATTTTAGACATTCCAGGGTCGGGGGGGCAATGCCACCAAGACTTGAGACTTAGCATGGATTATTGATTTTTATTTAGACGTTGGGGAAATGTTATAGTTCTGTAAGAGAAATAATGATACAGAGTCTGAATTAGTTAGGACTGAATTCAGCTGGAAGTAGCAGAAAAATCCAAAGTGTCAGTTGCTTAAAGAAAATGGATGTTTCTTTTTTTCTTACATTCAGAAGTTTGATACGTAGTCAGCTCAGAGCTGGTAAGACCTTCCGCAGAGCAGGGATGCGGGCTCTCTGTTGCTATTTGGCCTTGAGTAGCTTCCATCCTCAAAGGCATCTCATGGTCCAAAATAGCTGCTGGAGAAGGAGCCTTTGAATTTGTATTCCAGACAGCAGGAGAAGCAAGTCCTTTAGGGACACTTCCAGAAGTCACACTGATCACTCCCTTTATGTCACATAGCCACAACTATCTGCAAGGGAGATTTGCAGAAGTGATCTTTATTGGAGGCAGATGTGTACCGTCTGAAATTTGATAGTCCTTGATTGTACAAGACGGGAAATTGAGATTGGGGGTCATTTTAAGCAGACTCCCCGGTGATGCTGATGCTACTGGTCCACACGGACTGCATTTTGAGTAGCAAGGGACACAGAACTGCATGAGCCGGCCCCCTGCCGACCCTACCTTGCCTCCTTTCTCTCCCCATCATCCCCGTGCTGCCTTCTGGTTGGCAGTCTGCTCACAAGTCTTGTCATTAAGATCTCAGTTAAAATAGTTTCTCTGTGACCCAATTTCAATTTGATAGCACTTAATCTGAATTTTTATCATGTATTTATCTGTTTGTATGATTGGGATTTTTTTGTGTTCCCCCTCTAGAATGTCAGCATCATGGGAGAAGGGGAGATATTTGTCTTCTCAACACTGAATCCCAGGTACTTTCAACAGCACTAAGAACATATCTAGAGAAATAGTACAGATGAACCTAGTTCCAGGGCAAGAATAGAGACACAGATGTGGAGAATGGATGCATAGACACAGGTGGGGGAAGGGGAGGGTGGGATGAACTGAGAGACTAGATTTGACATAAATACACTACCATGTATAAAACAGATACCTAATGGGGACCTGCGGTGTAGCACAGGGAGCTCAGCTCAGTGCTCTATAATGACCTAGATATATGGGATTGGGGGTGGGGTGGTAAGAATGAGGTCCAAAAGGGAGGGGATATACATATATACATATGGTTGATCCACTTTGTTGTACAGCAGAAACTAATACAAAGCGATTGTACTCCAATTAAAAAAAAAAGAACATGTGCTCAAATATCTGTGGAATAAATGAAGAATGATGCAGAGTCTCCCTAACTATAATGTTAGTTTTGAGATCATAGGCCTTATCTTATATTTACACTCTCCCCCACAGTACCTAGCAGAGTGTAATATGTACAGTTGGTATTTGATGAATGTTGAGTGGGGTCTCACAAGAGAAGGAATACCTGTCAATTCCTCAGATGGGTCAAAGGTAGAGTAGGGCATGATGACTACACAGAGCCAGGATTTTGGCTCTGGGTGGGGAAGGTGAGAACAAGCAGTGGACCCTGGAATGGCTTTCACAGTAGAGCGCTTCCAGCCCTGGATTCTTCCTTTCTATCATCATGCAGTTCAGAATTTTATACATGTGAATCAGAGGATGCCAGAGGGGGTTACAGAGAATGCATGAGATGAAAAGATTGTAATTGTGTGGTACTGGACTGATTGCAATACATATAGATTCAAGTTTTGCAATTATGTAATTACTCATTCATGTACTTACGAGCACCTGCTTTGTGCCAGGTGTTATGGTAGGTGTTGGGGATACATACAGCCTGTGTGCGTGCCATTTGGTTCCACACTGGACAAAGCAATGTCAAACCCGAGGATTCCTAATTCCTATGGCGCAAGACTATAAGGTTGCATGTTACACACTATAGCCTTTCTGCTTAAAAATTGTTCAGTGGGTCACCTCCCAGTACTACTGGCACTCATGACTGGATTAATGAACAGATGTTTGCTAAGTCATTTGTGATTGCTGGGTTGGGTGGGCTCCTTTGTGAGTTCCTACCCTCTTTGATTCTCAGCAGGTTGGAGAGGGAAGAGTACCCCCACCCCCACCTTCTTATGTTCCTTTGTCTCACACACAGTAAGGAGGGGAGGGAATCCCCTGATGACATCAATTTTTAATTCCTTTCAGTAGAAGGACGTAGAAGAGAGTTTCGGCACAGCCTCCTCTGTGTGTATACTTGTTTATATACTAGCATTTATTAGTAATTAAATTTCAATGTTAGTCTGTAAGCCATAATGCTGATAATCATCTTTTTAAATTAATTAATTTGGATATGACTAGGAACCAGACAAAGATACTATCAAATACATTCATTAATAAATAAGATCAATATTGTGCATTTGTGGATTAAAAATTTTACCTTCAAAAGAAGAGTTCTTGTACCTATGATCTCATTTCACACTACATATGATTATTTTAAAACTCCTCTCTAGGGACAGGTTGTTCCACACACACACAGCCCCGGTGAGGA
Organism: Bos indicus x Bos taurus; assembly: GCF_003369695.1. Classification (NCBI taxonomy): domain Eukaryota; kingdom Metazoa; phylum Chordata; class Mammalia; order Artiodactyla; family Bovidae; genus Bos; species Bos indicus x Bos taurus. Next base: position 37,585,197 of record NC_040085.1, read on the forward strand.
TAATGAAGACCTGCCTCAGGCTACCCAACTGGACTCTGCACAAGTCAGCGAGCACTCCCGTCCGGGTCCCCTTGGGTCTCTCCCTGCTTGTTAAAAAACTAAAGGCAAAGATGAAAATATATACTAATATCAAGATGTGCTGAGAGCACACACTTGGGGCATGAACAGGGGAGCTAAGGAAATGAGGCTACTTTCAGGATTGTCTTTGGAGACAAATGGAGACACACACAAACTCAGGCACAGATGATGTCAAACTAATATTAGGCATCCAGAAAGTCCAGCATTGGAAACCTTTAGTCTCTTGGGACTGAAAAGTCAGTTCCTGTTTATTTTTTCTACAGCTGTGACTTATTTCCTGTCTTCGATAATTTCTCTATGCATGTGCCTTCATTTTCAAGAAGATGTTTTTACATATTCTTGCCTGATCAGTTAGCTTTTCCTGTAAGACTTCCTCTGGAGTCAAAGCCCCATGTCTCTGTTTTCCCTATGACTGGAATGTGGACCAGGAAAGCACTCTAACTCTGAACTTGTTTGAGGGGCATTTAAAGAATAACTCAAGTAGAAGGAAAAAAAAATCCTTGATGATGACTCTCTCCTCTCCTTCCAGTGTGTTTTGTCCTGAGATCAGCTGCAGTGTTTCCACTTCTCAAGAATTCAGCTGCATCATAGGGTAAAGATAGCTTCCGAATTTCCTACCTGGATATCTAATGAGACAACAGGACCCTGTAGGTGGTGGTAAATTCCTTCACCCTGACTGCTCACAAAGCAGTAATGACTAGTCCGTGATTAACTATTTTAATTCTTTTCTTTTCAAGGGTTAGTGGGAGGACCAGTAACCCAGCTTACAGCTTGGCCGTCACAGCCCTGCCCCTGGGGATGCTCTGACACAGCTTTAGTGCCCTACTAGGTCCAGGTGCCCTTGGACAATCAGCCTCCCCTTGCCCTACTCTTCTGAGGAAGTGTAGCACATGCTACGTGTTTGCACGCAGTGGGTGCTCAACACACACCGAACGAATGCAGCTTATCACCCATCATTTGGTGTCACTGAGTCTCATTTCCTCCATGTAAAATGAGAATATCAGCAAATGATTACTTATATATCTTCCAGTCTGAACGTTCTAAGGGTCCCTTTGGATAGCCATATAGAATTATCTCCCATCTCCAAAGCCGTTTCTAAGCAACAGAATAATACTTCCCTGAACTCCTTGTTTGACCTCTTCAGCCGACAGAGATGTTTATCACTGAGCTTGCAGCACTACATTATCTGTAATACATATTTTTTATCTGGTGACACATCTCAGATTGGTATTGAGCTTTTCATCTGTGTAGATTCTGTCCTTGCCTTACATTAGAGTGTAAGCTTCCGAAGCCAGGCATTTTATAAAATGTGCTCTGTAAATGTTTGTCAAATAAATAGGTACCACATCAAGAAATCATCTTAATTTTATCCAGAGGAAATTCTGGGCTTAAGGGAAGCAGAATAATCAAGGGTGAATTCCAAGCTTGTAGTCTGGGAAACATGTGTGATGATGCTGTTCTTCAAGAGAGAGAATCTCACAAGAGGAACAGGTTTGGAGGAGGGTGTGGAGGAGGTAAGTTTAGTGACAAGCTGCCTTCTATACCTCCTTCTTGGAGATTTTCAAAGAACATTATCCAAATCATTATTTGAGATGAGATCTTGGCCAAAAGAATGTATTTTACTGTGTGTAGCCTAGAGTTCCCCAAATAACTGGACATGACTTTGGACACACTGATATAACATAAGAAGAGAAGCAGGGCTAGGAAAGAAGCCTGCAGAACAACTAACTTTTAAGGAAAGTTAGGAGGAATTTGAAAACGAGCATCCAGAGAAATAGGAGGAGCTTTCCACCCCTGGCTTTTAATCCTGGCTCAGTCCTTTTACACATACAAGGAAAAGCTGAGTCCCATCTCTTGCCAAGGAACAGGAGAGCCCTTAGGCTTTGTCTTGGAAGGTGCAGAGTTCTCTGGGAGAAAGTAGGCACTCAAGTCCTCCCAGTCCAACTCTCATAACTCTCTCTATTCAAAGAACTTACCCCCTTTGTTAAAAGGAAGCCTGTACTAACACACTCAAATCCAAACCCATGAGAAGAGCCCAACACCCACTCTTGTAGCTGTAATGAATCATCTTAAATTAGATCTGATATAAGCAAAGACAGGGCTTCCCTGGTAGCTCCGTGGTAAAGACTCTGACTGCCAAGCAGGAGACACAGGTTCAGAAGAAATGGCAACTCCCCGCCCACCCCGCCCCAGTATTCTTGCCTGGAGAATCCCATGGACAGAGGAGCCTGGTGCGCTACAGTCCGTGGGGTCACAAGAGTTGGACACAACTTAGTGGCTAAACCACTACCATCACCACAGGTAAAGACAATGCAAAACCTAAACAACATAGAAAAATAAATGATCTCAGTTAGTTACCTGACTCACTTCCTGTCTTTTGGCACTATCCTCAAACTTCCCTTTAATGTTTCATTTTGATCTCAACAGTATGAGTTTTTTTTTTTTTTTAATACCCTGCTATCTATATATGGAATTGAGAAAGGGTGGAAAGGACGAGAATGGGAAAACGCAAGGCAGTTCTTTATATAGGGCCCTTGCTAGTGGGATCGTACAATGTAATCACTTTGGAAAATAATTTAGTAGTTCCTTAAAAAATTAAACATAAAATTACTATATGAGCCAGCAAGGAGTATGGGGGTTCTTCTTGGAGTGAATTAAAATATTTTAAAATTAGTGGTGATAAACGTACAACTCTGTGAATATACTAAAAGCACTGAATTGTACACTTTAAAAGGGTGAACTTTATGGTATGTGAATTATATCTCAGTTAAGCTGTTATTTTAAAAAAAGAATGGGCGGAGGATCTGAACAGACATTTTTCCAAAGAAGACATGCATATGGCTAACAGATACATAAAAAGGTACTCAACATCACTAATCATCAGAAAAAAGCAAATCAAAACTACAATGAGATATTACCTCATAGCTGTTAGAATGGCTGTTACCAAAAAAACAAGAAATACGAAGTGTTAGTGAAAATGTGGAGAAAACGGAACCCTTATGCCCTGTTGGGAATGTAAATTGGTGTTGAAAATGAAACTACCATATGATCCAACGATTTCATTTATAGGTATTTATCTGAAGAAAATAAAAATATTAACTCAAAAAGATATGTGTCCAGTGTCCATTGTATCTTTACAGTAGTCAAGACATAGAAACAAACTGTGACCATCAATGGATGAATGGATAAAGAAAATGTGATATACATATATGTATGTATACACAGTAGAATATTATTTAGTCATTAAAAGAAGGAAGCCTTGCCATGTATGTGACAACATTGATGGACATTGAGAGTATTATGCTAAGTGAAATAAGTCAGAGAAAGACAAAAGACAAAGGTCTCACTGACATGTGGAATCTAAAAATAAACAAAAGCTAAATTCATACATACAGAGAACAGACTGGTTGCTTCTGCCAGAGGTGGGAATGAGGATGGATGAATGGGTGAAGGGGTCAAAAGATACAAAACAATCTTCCAGCTATAAAATAAATAAATCCTGTGGATGTAATATACAGCTTAGTGGCTACAGTTAATCATACTGTATTGTATATTTTAAAATTGTTAAGAGAGTAGATCTTGAAAGGGTTCTCATCACAGGAAAAAAAATTATAACTGTGGCAATGGATGTTAATGAGATTTAATGTGGTGATCATTTCAAAATATATAAAAATATGGAATCATTATATTGTATACCTGAAACTGATTTAATGTTATATGTTAATTATAGCTCAATAAAAGAAGAAGATGAGAAAGATGTGGGCTTGATCTCTGGGTTGGGAAGATTCCCTGGAGGAGGGCGTGGCAACCCACTCGTATTCTTGTCTGGAGAATCCCCATGGACAGAGGAGACTGGTGGGTTACAATCCATGGGGTCGCAAAGAGTTGGACATAACTGAGCGACTAAGCACAAGGCACAAAAAAGAAGAAAATTCAAAGTGAATAAATACTTTCCTTCCAATAAAAAACATTCTCTAAGTAATGGAAAAATCAGTGATTTGTTGCTTGCTAGTCTTTGTTCCTCGAACGCTTTCTCATCAGTGGTTTACCGCCACAGCTGTATAGGACAGCTGTTTGGGACATTCTTTTCCTCTAGAATAATCTGAGGTGGTAAAATTAATCTATCTCTAAGTGGGATCTTCTTTCCTACTAGAAGCACAAATAAGGTCCAACTATCGGTTTCATACCCATGGCTTTGTCTTGCCATTTCTATGACATCAGAAAGGATGTGTTCACTTATGCAGTTTATCTGTGCATTTCTTAGGTCACTTTTCTACAAGTCAGGCTTTTTAAGGTATAATTTATATTTAGTCAAATTCCACCTTGGAAGGTTTCCAATTCAGTGAATTTTGGGGAACGTGTGCAGTCATGCAGTCACTATCACACTTGAAGTGAAGTGAAGTTCCAACTCTTTGCGACCCCGTGGACTGCAGCCTACTAGGCTCCTCCATCCATGGGATTCTCCAGGCAAGAATACTGGAGTGGGGTGCCATTTCCTTCTCCAATCACACTTGAGAGGTAGGCAATTACCAGCAGCCTAAAATGCTCCCTCGTGTCCCTTTGTCGTCAACCCCTTTCTCCATGTCCAGGCCCTGGCATGCCCCTTCTTACAACTTTATTGATTTCTGTCCTGAGGGCACTCTCAAATCCCTATTTTGTGCTATCATTTTATCTGTAGGTAAGTCTCTCCGCCAGACAGGATCCTGCTTTGTGTCCCTGTAACACCAAATGTGGTACCTGGCACCTAACCTGTAAGCAGGAAATAGGTGCTTAATGAATAAATGAATCACTTGCTTTTTATATTTTGCCAAATCGTTGCAGAGACTCTGCTCTCTGACTTACAGGATACGTCTTTTGAAAAGGGACTATTAATGAAGTTTTATACCAGGACTTAAAAAAAATTTTTTTTAATTGGAGGTAAATTGCTATACAGTGTTGTTTTGGTTTCTGTTGTAGAAACAGGCAAATCAGCCATAATTTTACTATATATACACATATATGTGTATATATATATATATCTCCTCCCTCTTGTATATATATATATCTCCTCCCCTCCCCACCATCCCACCTCTTTAGGTCATCACAGAGTGCCAGGCTGTTTTCTCTTAGGGTTTTAATTTATACAGTCTTTAAAAGAAAAAAAGGGCCATAGTGATTTCTAACTCCAGGCATTTCAAACATTTCCATAGACTTGGGGCTTACAACTTTGCTCAATCAGCACATAGGCCTCTGAACTTTCAACCTGAATAAACAGATGGACATTGAATCTGGGACCAAAAATATCTGCTCTCTCTCCCTCCCCTTCTGCCCCCCATCTCTGATCCCTCCACCTCCACAAGGCATGCCCCAGGGGATCCTCCGGAGCTCCCCAGAATAAGACCTAGGAGATTCCAGACCCACTGATGAATGACTCCAGGTATGGAATCTGATGCTGGCATAACTTTTCTCACCACGCAGGGTGTGACCTGCCTGCAGCTGGCTCATCAATCAGGCTTAGATTCCTTTAGTTCTTCCTGATCTGATTCGGCTTCTATCTCGATATGCAGCCCAAAGTTGATATTCCTAGAGCAATTCCAAGAAGCAGTGAAGAAAGCTCCTCCTCCTCTGACCACTTATCTGAAATTGCCCAGCCCTGCAAGGGCTTTGGGGCTTTCCTCCAGTCTGGCCAGTTGCACTTTCTGTGGGTGAGCAGTCCCCGCTTGTGCCTTCTGCTCAACTGGCAAAGCCCCCAAAGCTCAGACACACTAGAGACCACATTTTCCCTGAGGAGGCTGCACCTTGCCTCCCAGATGTAGTCTTGGTGCTGACATCAAATTGCTTTCAAATGGAAACTCATTCCCTTTTTACCCCTTATCCTCACACTTTGCCAGGGGCTTCCTTGGAACAGCTTTGGGGAGGACAGTTTCTGCTCCCAAGAGACAGTGCACTATGTAAGCATAAGCACATCCCCACCAAATCTTTCAAAGCCTCAACTTCTGATGCAAGAGGGGTGAGTCGGGGCGGTTTCTGCTACCTGCAGCTAGGTAAACAAAACACCCAGAAGGTGGTGAATTTGGACACATGGAGGAATTGTGTAGTTCATAACACTGCAGACAGATAAAAGTAGTAGTCAATGGAAGGGAGCCAAAGGAATTCCTACTATAGTAAGGATGACAGGTGTGTGTGTGTGTGTGTGTGTGTGTGAGAGAGAGAGAGAGAGAGAGAGAGACAGAGAGAGAGAGAGAGAGAAGGAGGGAGAGAGAGGGAGGAGATGGGGGTTGGGAAGGGAAGATTCCGGAAAAGGGGAACAACAGGGAGAAAGAAAAAAGGGGGGTTAAAGTGGAGGAAAGCGTACATTCTCCGGGAGGGTCTCCTAAAGCTGTGACTCTCAGACTTTTATTACTATCAGAGTAAGAAATGTATTTTATTCCACGCAGGGCGCGCACACACAGAGACGTATAGGATAAAATAGAAATGAATTCGCGCATGGCCTGCTGGAAGAGTAAGGCACTTGTTCCTATCACAAATCACTGCGTGTGGCCGAGGGTGCGCGAAGACAGCCCGGCTCGGCCGCGCCCGGCCCCGCGCTGAGTAGGACGCCCCGCAGCACCCGCCGCAGGGCCCCGGGTAGTCGCCGCCCTCGCGGGGGAGGAGGGAAGCCGGGGCACGGCTCCCGGCTCCCGGTTATCTGCGAGAGCTCCTGTGGTGGCGGATCAGGACGCGACGCGGGATGGAGCCGGACGAGCGGGACTCCGTGGCCGCATGGTGGCACATGGTCGTGCGGAACCTGCGGTGAGTGCGCGTGGCGCCCTGTATGCCCCGCTGCCCGGGATGGGCAGGGAAGGTACCACCCAGCGCGGACCGGGGGGCTGGAGGCCCGGCACTGACTCTCGGTGCTTCGGAGGCCCCCAGGGCTCTTGGACGGCTGTTTCCTCAGCCCCTACCAGGGCCAGTGAGACTCAAGCCTAAGATTTTTCAGGAACGTGTATCCCTTTGGTGCTTCTGAAATAGAGATTCCAGAGAGCTGGTTCAGGTTTCTATAAATCTATTAATTGCCTTGACATTTTACTAACAGCGGGATAATATTAGTGACAATAATAATCTGGGTTGTTGTCTTGGATGGCATTCTGTTGGATCAAGGGCCTATCTGTAGAGATGGGAAGGGTCAGAAAACCACCTCCCTGAGTGTGAACTCTGCCATGGAGTTAAGGAAGACCTCTCCACGATGCTAGAGATGCACAGTACATGGAAACCATAACTTGGCATTGCCCATGCCAAGTTCTTACATCCTTTAAATCTGAAATGTCTAGGTCAGCAGGTTTTAAGTTTTCTTCCTTCCATGAATTCTTGGCTTGAGCAGTAGTCTTAGACTACCTGAATCGACCAGCAAGCAATACACTGTCAGTCTTCTTGCGCTGAATCCAGGTATTGGTTGGAGAACCCAGACCCAAGAGACTGGGTATCTTATTTTGTTTTGTTGGTGTGGGAAGGTATTGGCTGTTTCGTTTACTTTTCTTCTTTGTATTCCTTTGCTTTGTTTTGCCTAACTTTTGTTGACTACAAAATATCCAAGAATCACATCCAGGCATAGGAGACCTCAATTTGGAACATCTGAGTGGCTAAGACAACCCTGATTCCCTGTCTTTTCTTCCTGCTATGGCTGAGGGCAGGGGGCAGAGTGCAGCTCTCCCTGGCTCCGCAGTGCAGGCTAGAGCCCCCTTTTGTATTGGATCCGAACACCAGGTCCAATATCCTGACTGGCTACACTTTTCAAACTTCACAATCGTGGGCCTTACATGCCTGAAGCAGCTGTTTTGGGAAAGCTGGCATTTACCACCTTTTACTTTTGAGTTCTTTATAGAATGCGTGACTGGTTATTTAACACTTATTTGACAGAGAATCAAAGCTGCGTTGTGTTTTTAGAGAACAGCCCACTTTGTTGATAGAGGAGTGGAGATGGGGAGTTGGGGATCCTGTTACTTCTACATGTGTGCACACTCAGTTGCTTATTCATGTCTGACTCTTTGGACCCTGTGGGCTTTAGTGTGCCAGGCTCCTCTGTCCATGTGATTTTCCAGGCAAGAATATTGGAGCAGTTGCCATTTCCTCCTCTAGGGGATCTTCCCAACCCAGAGATCAAACTCTCCTCTCTTGTTTCTCCTGCATTCTTTATCACTGTGCCACTTGGGAAGTCCCTATTACTTCTAAATACTAATTACTAAAAATAAGTCTTGAGGTGTTTTCTGAAAGAATAAAATACTTGAGCATTTCTTTATCTGAGCAGAAAATTACTGATCTAATTTAGATCAGGCTGAGGCACAGACTGAAATCCAGCATCTTAAGTCCTTTTTGTTTCATGGAGCCTGGTTAGATCAGCAAACATTCCTGGAGGGCTCCTTGTGTGTCTGTGATGGCCTGTAGCCATGGATCTATTGTGATGTGTCATGAGATTCAAGGAGAACATTTAATCATGATATTTACAGTGATTATTTTTTGATGCCTTGGGGATGGATTTATTTATCTTACAAAAGTCTCATCAGATGTAGTCACTTCTTAACATGGATGGGCCCAGCAGAGTAAATCTCTTGCTGCTGGTACTTAGAAAATCCCTATGAGAAGGCTGATAAACTTTTCCATCCTCCCCAGTATATTGGTCATCTACTCCCTACCAGATACTTGCCTAGGCTCTGGGCACACCGCCATAAATAAAACAGGCAAAACCCCTGCCTTGGGTAGCTCACATTCCTACTCAAAAGAGAAGGAAGCCCTTCCCTGTCCCCTAAAGCTACCAATAAGCCTTGACTCCTTCTAGAAATATACTCTTTTCTGTTCTCAACCTGTCATTTTATGGATATTTATGACACTCAGCCCAGGGCTGGCCTGATGGTTCAGTGGTAAAGAATCTGCCTGGAATGCAGGAGGCACAGTTTCGATCCTTGGGTTGGGAAGATCCCCTGAAGAAGGAAATGGCAACCCACTCCAGTATTCTTGCCTGGAAAATCCCATGGACAGAGGAGCCTGGTGGACTACAGTCCATGTGGTCGCAAAAGAGTCAGACATGACTGAATGGCTAAACAACAAACAGCAACAGCCCTGTGCTAGGCAGAGTGGAAAGTAAAAGCAGCATTAGCTGGGACGTGGTTCTTATCACTGGGGATACAGGGCTAATAGTGAGAAAAAAATCAGCAAAGAATTAAGGGTCAACCTCTGGGCCTGACTATAATTAGTGGGAGGGGTGAAAAGAGAGGATAAGTCACCATGGGAAGATCTGTCTAGAGAAGATTTGAAAAACAAGGGACACTTGAGTGGACGTGAAGGAAAGAGGGGGTCTGGTTGGGAGGAAAGGAGGGAGGAGAAAAGAGGTAACTTGGTGTTTGGTGATCAGTATGTGTTGGTGGGATGAATGGGCACAGGATGCCTGTGCAGCATGTCTTAACATTTGGAATTGTTGTCTTGCCAACTGTGGTCAGAGTTGGGCTTCCCAAAGCTGGTACTTCTGAGCTTAAGCAAGAATGATTGGCCCTGTAGCAGCTCAGGTTCCAGCGCCAGTCAGAATCATCCAGTTAGGTTCTGTGGCCCCTGTGGGATGCTGTGCAGTTACAGCCACAGCTGATCAAAGGGTAGGTAAAAGAACACCAAAGCATCAAGGTGGCTGTTTGATGTGCTGGCCGTGAGCGAGGATTGGACTGAAACCGCATCCTCTGCTCAAATAAGGTCTATTAGCCGCTGGTGACTTTTGATCCCCTATTGATCTAGGGGAAGTCAAACTGACAGCCCCCTAGTTAAAAGGAGATGCTGTGCATTATTGATGCTCAGAGGGATCTGGTCACTGTGTTCTCTTCCCACAGTGCTTCTCAAAGAAGTGCCTTGAGCTATTTGAGAGAAGGGTCCTGTATGAATTATTCTTTAAAAACAGAAGCATATTTCCCTCTATTGCCTCTGCTTTTCAAGCACCCTGCTACCTTCAAAAGGCAACTTAGTGGGAGACTAACACGCAGGGTAGCGGGAGTTCAGAGAGTCAGGAGAAAGAAAACCGGATCCAGCCAACTGGAAGGAAGCCTAAGAATTCAGTTCTGCCTGTCTGTCTGGGCTTGATCTGTGGCTCAAAGTGGCTTCTTTGGGTTTTAGTTTCTTATCTCTAAAATTGGAACAACAGTGTCCTCTCCTTCCAGCCACCTTCACAGAGGCTATTTTAAAGTATGAAACAATCATTTTCATTTCTTTTTTGCTGATTTTATGGGTATGCAGTTGCCCACGGCTGATGTATTTGAAGAGCTGTCCATCACCCTTAGCCTGCTTATCTTTTCTGCTCCCCACAGAATTGCTGGAAATTCATTAGAGATTCATTATCTTCTGCCTCCATGCCTTTTCCAAATATGTATAAGTGCCCTGATTTTTAAGTGATTACACTAGAGGGAGAGTTTTTTAGAGGTCTTTCTTTGATGCTTTTGGAATCTTCTGAGAATATGGGAACAGGATGGAAGAAGAGAGTGGGAGGAAGGAGGGACCCTGAGAGAGGGAAGGATGCAGAAGAGAAAAGGATCCTGATACAGCTTTCTGTAAGAACTGGACTTGGCTAGAGCCCAGCCTCATTCTTGGGGCTCATTTTTGCTTCAAGGATGACAAGGAGAACTCACCAGGACTGTGACAGCTCACTAGAGATCATCATGGAACTCTGGATTCACGTGGTTCTGCCATTCATTGGCTGTGTGACCTTGGGAAGGGTACTTAACTTTTCATTCTCTTCATTTGCAAAGTACAGGTATTAACCTGTACATGTAACGTCTTCTAAGATGCCTCTAGTCAGCAGAGAAATCAGGACATGGAAACAGTGCACCACACATGGTTTCCAGCCCCCACAACCTCATAATTTGATTACATCGATGGTCTTCCCATTGACCTTTCACAATAGGAAAAGGGATTCATTTAAGGAACGATGTGAACAGAAACTGGGAGTGGGAGGTGGTGACACTGACTTCCTGTATCCCTCATTTCTAAAAGGTTCGGGAGACGCTCAGCTCTCATGGGAGTTGTGACCAGAGACAGAGGTGGCCTGAGTGAGCCTTCATGGAAAAATCCTAAGTTGTCTGCTGGTGGCTCCCAGTTTGGATGGTTCATGCCACTGGGACAGTAGAATAAACAAGATGTGTGTGGCTCCCCCTGCACCACCCACCCCATGTCCCATCACCTGCCTAGGTCCTGCCCTGCACCCCACCCTGCTCCTCACAATCCCACTCACCTCAGAAGTGGGTTTTTTTTCTTGCATTGGCTCATTTTTTCCTGAGACTCAGCCATAAGGAGGGGGGAATCTGACGATTATTCATTCACTGCTTTAGGCTAATACTAATAATAGAGAGCTAGCACATACAGCACTGAATTGTGATTAAAAACTGCGGCAGCTGTTAAACAGTCTGCTGACTTTGGGGTCCAGCCTTGGCTTTCTGTGGGGTACACTGAGAAAGCAAGTCTGACTTGGGTGCATCCGTGTCCCCGCCTCTCCTATCCCGTCATACCGGGGCTTTCTGAGCAGCTGATTGGGGGCTTGATTGTCCTTTCCTCTCCTGGCTCTCCCATAGGGCCTGGTCTGGATCTGCCCTAATTACATACAGTTCTGTAAAGGATTTTGCTTAAATGCCAGCTTGCCTGTAATTCCCAGTGTCAGTCTGTGGAATTTGATTTGGACGTTAGAAGGAAAAACAAACCAAGACAAAATTTAGACTGATTTTGAATACCTTATTTGTTTCACAATATCTTACAGATCTTTCCCACACTCCTGTTCCACACTCGGAAGGAAAATTGCCTCTCTGTGTGACAGCTTTACAAGTAAATCATTAAAAGAACACATTTGCCCTCCTCTGATGCACATGCTGATTTTTGTAAACTTTTGTAAGTATGTACCTTTTGTGAATCTGCCTTTATATTTTTTTCCCAATTAAAGAACTCACTGCCCTTACAGTTACGACATAGTGAGAAAGATATGTCAGCATCTTTGTGGCTAGACTTAAATTGTCTGAAACCTAATTATATTGCCTTTGGGGTCTAAGATGAATCCTGGTGAACTGTTGGGATAGATAGAAAACCATGGCCTTGTGGGTGAGATTTCAATTCTGGAGCTCAGTCTTAAAATTAGCTGTTAATCTGGATACCTTAGTGCTTTCTGTATTCTGTGCCTTTTCACTTCCTCTTTTTGCTTGTATCCCTAGAGAGAGACAGGTTGATGTGATAAATCTATTTTCCTGTGTTTCTACTGAAGGCTGTGTTAGTGTGGCACATGGTTCTTCTGGTCACAGGTATTGCTGTCCCCTGTGTGTCTCTGTTACGTTGATCTTGGACATTTCATGGTTTATGGTTAGTGACTATGCTTTACTTAGTGCAAAAGTAATGCATGACTTCAGTAGCAGAACACTCATTACTGGGACTTCCCTGGTCGACTAGTGGCTAAGACGCCATGCTCCCAATGCAGGGGGCCTGGGTTCGATGCCTTATCAGGGAACCAGATCCCACAGGCCACAACTAAGAGTTCAGATGCTGCAACTATAGATCCCATATTCTGCAAGGAAGACTGAAGATCCTGAGAGCCACATCTAAGACCTGGCGCAGCCAAAGAAAAAACATCCAACCAAATAAAACAAACCTCTCTGCCCCAAAACTCATTACCTTCTTCTATACCCTCTTATTTTTTAGGTGAATGGTCTCCTTTGCTTTTCACTTGAAACAGGGATAAAATGGAATAAACTCTATTAGGGGCTACCACACTGGTGCTATTTTTAAGTCTAGCTTTAGAGTATTTGTGGGGGTCAATTCTTCTGCGGGCTAGTCCTAGTTTATAAAATAAAATACTTTGCTTGGAATTGAGTGTAGTGCTTGTAACTTAGAAACATGTCAAACATGAGGCTAATTACTTTTTTGGATTGTGATTGAAAGACATGGACTTTTGATTCTGGGAGTTGGTAATGAATTCTACTTTCTAGTCAAAGCACCATTTCTTGTGGATTTAAAGAAACCAGAGTTGAAGATTCCTCACACCGTGAACTTCTACATCAAAGTTGAGCCTGGGGTAATTCTGGGAATCTGGTGAGTGTGCTGATTGGACACTGGGGTGCTTAGTGGGCGGGGCTTTCATGTTACAGGACACAGGTGAGCGATGCTGTGTTACTTGCCTGTGGAGAGGTCAGTGTTCCTTGGAGGAAGCTGTTCCACACACCTTCCCTTTGTATTGACATTTGACCTGCTTGAATTTGCTTTTCGAGAATCTTACTTTTCAGGTGCCTGGGGTCGTTCTCTTCCTTGCCTTATTCCTTGTGTGATTATCTGATTAATGCGTGTCTTTTTTACGAGACAATAACTTCATAGGTGGGGACTTTGTTAGTGGGTTTTCATTGCTCAGCATGGTGCTTGGCAAAGGCACTCCATAAATATTTGTCCCACAAGGTCATGAGCGTCCTACTGTCTGTCTTGCTGTGCTAATCTCAACACTTTCTTCTGTTTGGGTCTACCTGCTTGTTCTTGGCTGCCAGTTTTCCATTGCCTTCTTCTATATTTCACCTCCCTGAGTTTGAACATGTGATCATGAAATATTTAGGAACCAATATGGGTTCACATAACTTTTTTCTAATCCGTAGGATGCAGTTCCACTGATAGTGCTGGAATTTGAAAATATTTTTATTCTTTGCTCTTGCCCCATCTGCCCTTGGCTGAGTGAGTCAACTGTCATCATGACCACTTATCTAGCTGGCAACGATGCCTATCTTTTTGGTACGGAGGCCTTGGGGGTTTTTGCCTCTAAGTGATTGGAGGATTGAAGATTCGTCATCATGTGGTCAGTTCTCCAAGTCCCTTGGCGATGTGTCATATGGTAGTATTTGTGTTATCAGAGTTCATTCATTAATTTGACAAGGCGGTGGGTGGGGCGGGGAACTAGAGCTCACTCAGGTGTTTAAAATCACAAGGTCACTCAGTTTCTTGTGAATAACTTAATTTCATGTTTAAGTTCTTTCCTCCTACCCAAAGTGGTTTCCCTTTAACTTTTTTCCAGCTTGTTTCTTCAGCCAAACCAATAGCAGGTGGCAAATATCTATTATCTTTTACTGGTTTCCACCCAAAAGATTGCATTTCAGTAAGCCACACCTAAGAACTGCAGTTTTGGAAGCATAATTGGTGTAGGAATCAGAAGAACTAAACCATAAATGGTTAAAAGGGGTTATCCCTGGGCATGAGGGAGGTGGGCTAGGGCAGTAATAATTTTCATTATAAGATGTTCATGGTATTATATTTTAATTGGTACCATGTGCATATATGCCTGTGTGCGTGCTAAGTTGCTTCAGTCGTGTTTGACTCTTGGTGACCCTATGGACTGTAGCCCGCCAGGCTCCTCTGTCCATGGGATTTTCCAGACAAGAATACTGGAGTGGGTTACCATGCCCCCCCTGCAGGGGATCTTCCTGACCCAGGGACCAAACCTGCATCTCCTATGTCTCCTGCAGTGGCAGGTCGGCTGTTTACCAGTAGGGCCGCCTGGGAAGCCCATGCATATATGACTCAGATACATTTTTGTATATAAATAGATTAAATATTTACATATAAAACGATAACTTATTATATATTCTGATAATTACTATGGGCTTTCCCAGGTGGTTTTGTATATAATATGTTTTATATACATAAAGATGTATCTGATTGACATGAGGTTTTAGACTGTTGGCGAGGATAGAGAATTCTTCTCTGGGTCCATGTTGGCTAAAACCTTGCCTTACTTTTCAGGCACACGGTTCCCAGCTGCCGGGCGGAGGATGCTAAGGGGAAGGGCCGGAGCTGGTATGAAGCAGCCCTCTGTGATGGCAACCCAATTGTTGTTTATCTTCATGGCAGTGCTCAACACAGGTCAGTGCCTTTGCTTGGATTTTTTTTTCCCCTCAGACAGAGCAAAAGAGCATTTCATTCCTGTGGGGGAATGAAAGGCAGAGCTGTTTTTAACTCTGTAAGCATCCTTCCACACATTTGTTTCCATTTGTTGGAATTCGAGGGTGTTCTGGCAATAGGTTTCTCTTAAAAAAAATATAACACTATATATTCCACATGTAGAATAATGTGGATCCTTAACTGGAAGGGAGACAAACTTCAAAATGTGGACACTGATTTCAAAGAAGGCAGTGTTGCTTTATTCTGTAAGAGTGTTGGAAATGATGAACTGAAGCCATGGATGACTTGATAGGAAATATGCATGAGGTATGGAGAATAAGGAAGAGTTTCCACATCAATGGTCTTCTCACAGAACCACATGGAGATTCCTTCATGTAGCAATGAATTCTAAAAATCAAGTGTATGATCTCCAGGAGAGATCCCCTAGAATTCTGATCCCGCTCTGGGGCCACCTGACTAATTCTAGCCTGGAGTGCTGATGCCTCAGCCCACTCCTGTCATCCCAGCCTTGCTTTGTAACAGAGTGCCTCCTGGAAGCCTGACTCTTCTTTGATGCACTGCCAGCCCCTCTGTGGGCCTGTGTCATTACAGTGGGTGATGAATATTGGCTCTGACTGCCGCTCTCAGTGTGGGGGAGGGGTGACACGCCTCAGAGACCCACAGACCTGGCCCAGTCTCTGGGCGGGGGACACTTCAAACTCAGTGACAAGCTCAGACTCTGCCCCTCAGCTCCCTCGCCTCTGTCTCTTTTACTCACTGTCTTTTGTGTCAGACAATGGCTTTCTCAAGCCTTGCCTTTGCTCAAGGTGCTTTCTTGAGGTTTATGCCTTAGAGTCACCTTTACAGAGATTTCTTGTGAAATCAATGTTTTTCAACATTGTTTAACATTATTCCAATTGTGCAAACTTGGGTACAGTGTTACAATGCACTTTTCTTTAATGTGTCCTGTGGATCACACTATCACGTCTGCCCTCTGAGTGAATCGGCTCTTGCCCCCAGTTTTCCTGGATTTTCTGGCTTGGGGCTAGCTACCTTCCTCTTTCCTGAAGTCTCAGCTTGCTTCCAGCAGTACTGAGCTGGCAGGAGGCCAAATGACAGGTCACAGGGAACCTAGATGAAAATACTGGTTCTAGACTTAGGATCCACAGAAGCCCCAGAGGGTCCGTGAACTCCCAACCTCGAATTGTACATGAAATTTGAAGAGTGGATACATTTTTCAGGGGAGTAGGTCCATAGCTTTAATCACAGCTTCCAAGGGTTTCATGACTCACTAATGTTTTAAGAAATGTGGCTCTAAAAATTCAAATGGTTTTTAAAGACTCCTCTGTCTTCTGAGTCATCTTTCTCTCCCTTTTGTGTGGTTCATAGAGAGCAGACTATGGTTATTTGGAAGAAAGTGTTTCTTGAACCTCCAGGGTTGTGAGTTTCTCTCCTCACTTCATCATGTCCTTCATGGCAGAGCAGACAGGATGTAGCGAGTTCTTACTTTAGTGAACTTGACTGTGTCATCCCTTTTCCTGAAAAGCCACTTTCTGGGACTTATGTTCCTTTGGCTTCTAGAAGTATTCTGAGAAATAGGATTTGCTGTGCAGCAGTGCAAGAAGATGGATCGTCAGCAGTTCATCAGATGCTTATGTTGTGAAGCGCTAGTGGTCTGGGCAGGCGGTGCTCACTGTGGGGAAGGCAGGGAGTGGGGAGCCGTGGGGAGTTCACCCTGATGCAGGCATGGGGGCTCCAACACCAAGAAGTAGTGCCCTCTCCCCTGGTTATTTGTCTTATCTGAAAAAGAAAGCAGTGAGATCAGATGCCAGCAGCATGACAGTGATTTTTGTTGAATGTGTCATCATAATTCCTAATTCCTGCTTTTTCTTTTAAACCTTCTCTACAGGGCAGCTTCTCATAGACTGGAGCTAGTAAAGGTATGTCTGAAGGGGCCTCAAGGTACCAATTTTACATCTTCATTTATTCTCTTCTGGGCTACAGCCCTAAGATCTTCCTTAGCCCACAGCCTGGTTATTTCCTGAGAGCTCCCTGGTGTGGGGGCAAAGGGGTGGGTGGTGGTGTCTGGGACCTAAAGTCCCTTGAATGCACTTCTTTTCCTAAATTGACCTTGGGGGATTGAAACAGATGTGAATGTCTCTGAGTCTCAAACACTTTCACAGATTTGTTCCTTTCATCACCAGACGGAGTTGAAGACACATTTCTTTGCTTTTTCTGAGTGTTGGGTTGAGAAAATATATTAAGTGCTAAAGCCACCCCTTCCACCAGGAGCAACCTTTCTGTGGTATGGGGTAAAGACAGAATGTCTGCTCTTACATCATTCAGGCCCTTCTTCAGCCCCACAAAAAGTTCAGCAGAGGGAGGGTGACCGGCCACAACTTGGGGTCCTCACCAGCCTGCTACAAGCTCTGGTTTGTTGGAGTGGCCCCGGCACTTCCCAGCACAAGGACGATGGCAGGCTCTTCCCCTCATCATGTCTGACTCAGAGCTGGCTGGTGAGCTGTTTAGCCTTCCCACGCTCCTGTGAGGTGGTTAGGAATCCCTTCCTCAGGTGATTTGGCTGCTTGTCTTGTTACTGATCCCAGGACCTGATCTCTCCTCCCACAAGCCAGCTCCCACCCCAGAGTCCTTTCCTGATTTAACAGCATGAATGGGGTCCAGAATCCTGTCAGGCTCAACACTGCAGCACCACCTTCATCCCACTTCCCCTCTTCAGACAGGGGCACCCTCTCCTGTCCATTCCCCTCTCCATCATCCCCTGTGGTGGGTGGGCTGGATTACCATTTTGCCTGGGGTGATGATGCCTATTAATTTTTAGTTTTGCTTTCTACTCTGAACCCCACTCTTTGTCCTTTCCAAGTGGGAGGGTGTGATGCTGATGACTGTGAGAATATATATATTTTTCCCCTTCTACTCTTGGCAAAGCTCAATTGTATGTCTCCTATGTCATAGGTGTAGATGTGAAGAGTAGCCAGATCCTCCTGGTGGTGGGTGGGATGTGTAGGGATGCTATGATAAGACTTCTTCCTCTGGGCAGATTCTGGATTCCACACACCATAGTCATCATTTTCCAGCCTGACCGAACTTCCTTAGCTCTTCATTGTCTCCTTTGGATAGGCAATTTCTTTTAATAATTAAGTTCTTATTAAATTGTCTTCTTCTCTCTCCCCCTTTCTCATTCAATCATTCATTTATCACTTCAATCATACAGCACATCGTTCCCACCTAGTTTTTAATCTCTATAAAGTTTTTATGTTACTGATTGTTTCTATATATAATTTTATGTCATGCTTTTACTATTTTAAGAATATTCTTCGATGTTTTTCCACAGTTGTCGTAGTTACCAACTTAAAGGGTGCTCATTCTCCATTATTTATAGACAATATTTATTTACTTAAATATTCTACTCCTCTTTGATACAATTTTTTTTTCTAAATTCTTTTAGAATAGTATTGCTACAGAAAACTTTAAGCAGGTAGTTTATGCTTCTTTTGGAATTTTTTTCCTGGAGATAAATTCTTGGGAGTAGGATCTGTTGTTTAAGTTGATTGTCAAGTGAAGCTTATGGAACCACAAGCAACACATGGGTATTCCAGTTTCCCTGGATGCTGAACTGCCCTGTGTCTTGGATAACTTGTTTGGAAAGAATGTAGTTTAAATGTTAAAAAGTTTCATTTACTTCTTCATTATTAGTTCAGTTGTATTTCAAGTTCAGTGTCTCACATCTGAAGGCTCCCTTGGTGGCTCATACAGTACAGAATCTGCCTGCAGTGTAGGAGACCTGAGGTCGATCCCTGGCTCGGGAAGATCCCCTGGAGAAGAAAATGGTAACCCACTCTAGTATTCTTGCCTGGAGAATTCCATGGACAGAGGAGCCTGGCGGGCTACAGTTCATGGCATTGCAAAGAGTCGGATGAGACTAACACTTTCACTTTTCTCTTTCTTCTCCCACATCTATGCCTGGTAGGGGAAGCACAGTGTTTGAACCCAGGCAGGCCCAAGTGTGATCTTGGTTCTGTTGCTGTGGTTCGAGTTCTGGCCATTTGGATGTGTGTGAACAAGTTACTTAAGTTCTCCAAGGCTCAGTTTATCTGTAAAATGCAGATAATACCTATCTTGTAAGACTTTGTGAGAATTAAATAAAATTTTAAAAGTGCCTGCATAGTAAAGTTTTGTCCCCCTTTGTCTCCCTTCTTGTCATCTGTCATTTGTATTTTTTTCATTTAAAATTATGTTTTTATATTCTTTTCTCATTTCTCTATTCAGGACTTGAAAGTGGTTACATGTAATCAAGTGATTTATTTTTGATCAATATTAACTCTTTATCTGTTCATACTTAATATGAATATCTTCCCATTATTGACTGCTTCTACTACAGCTCTATGTAGCATTCTTACCTTCAGGAAGTTCCTACAAAAGATATTCACTATGTGGCTCAGACAGTAAAGAACCTGCCTGTAATGCAGGAGACCTGGGTTCAATCCTTGGGTCAGAAGATCCCTTTGAGAAGGAAATGGCAACCCACTCCAGTATTCTTGCCTGGAGAATTCCATGGACAGAGGAACTTGGCAGGCTATAGTCCATGGGGTCGCAAAGAGTTGGAGATGACTGAGTGACTTAACACTTTCAAGGTACTTTAAATGTATTAATGTATATTTTTGGCTTTGTTGAGTCTTCCTGGCTGTGTGTGTGGGCTTTCTCTAGTTGCAACAAGCAGGGGTGCTACTCTTCATTGCAGCGCACCAGCTTCTCATATTCGTGGCTTCTTTTGTTGCAGAGCGCGAGCTCCTAGTCGCATGGGTTTCAGTAGTTGTGGTGCACAGGCTTAGTTGCTCTGTGGCATGTGAAATCTTCCCGGACCAGGAATTGAACTAGTGTCCCCTGCATTGGCAGGCAGATTCTTAACCACTGGGCCACTGCGGAAGTCCCCAAGGTACTTTAATACATCATCTCACGCAATCTTCCAACCATCCTGAAAGTATTGTTTTTCATTTCTCAGAATAGATTCCATAGATGTTAAGTGGCTTGACCAAGGCTGGTAAGTGACAGAGCTAGGGTGTGACCCAGGCTGTGTGATCCTGCTCTGCTGTTCTTTCCTGTTAAGTCTGATCTTAAGTTTGATGTCAAACACCAGATTTCAGAAATGGATCTTTTCTCTACCTATTAACCATTACCTCCAGGATTATGGAAGTGTTCAGGAGGTGAGACCAGCTTTTTGTTTGCATCTCCTAATTAAAGTGATAACAGCTCCTTTGTCATCCAGGTGCTGAGTAATGGTGGCTTTCATGTCTTGTCTGTTGACTACAGAGGTATGTGTTAAGAACAGTGTACACTGTTTTAAAAAAACTGTTTTTTAAAAAAACTGTTTTTTGGTACAAAAAGTTTTCAGTAAGCAGGGGGCTTTTGATGGCCCTCATTTTGGAGGTAGTGATAGTATGTCTGCCTTTCCTCGCGGGCAGGGTTCGGGGACTCAACGGGTACACCCACGGAGGATGGACTGACTGCTGATGCAGTTTGTGTCTACGAGTGGACCAAGGCGAGAAGTGGTACCACCCCTGTGTGTCTCTGGGGCCACTCTCTGGGGACAGGGTAAGTGGGGTCTGAAGATGGGTCTTTAGGGGGATCCTTGGGGCGTTAGTGTCATATCATAGGCAGCCGTGAGCAGCAGGAGGACCCCTGAGCTGGGAGACAGTTTCTCTCAGGTTCCACAAGTGGCGAGTGTCCTTACACCTCAGCGTGCTTGTTTGTAATTCAAGGGACCGTGTACTGGCTGTCTATGGCTATCTGGGACACTGAAGCCCATTCCAGAGCTCTCCTTGAGAGTTTTAAATGAAAGGATTGTTGTTTAGGGCCAGTGGAATCCCTTGAAATCCTGTGCAAGATTTTGTGTTTATGCGCATTTGAGAGTCAGGAGCTTTCATCAGATGCTCATATTGGAGGTTGCATTTTATTCTGCTTACTTGACTGTTAAGTCACTGCTTCACATGTGTACTAATTTTCATTTCTTTACAGAGTTGCAACAAATGCTGCAAAAGTTCTAGAAGAGAAGGGTATGATAAAATGCTTACATGGTATAATTTCTTGGCTTGAGATGGGAAAATAAAAACAATGAAGAGACTATTGTGTACAATCTGAACACAGAGATACCTACAAGCACCCCAACTTTAGGCAGTTCTGGATACTGTAATTAATTTTCTTTTTTTGTGTTTAATACAAAACAGTAGCTGATTTTCAGAGGCATGAAATTAAAAGTAAATACTAAGGAAAGAGTTAAAAATTACCTTAAAAGAGCCATCCTGTGAAGTGATAAATAAGTATTGTTATGGAGTAATCTGCTATAGGAGGGGCAAATTATACTTTATGCAATAGTAGGCAAGACTTGCTTTCTGCAGCCCTCCTTATGTAATATTTATGTCATTGTTTCTCAAAGTGTTCTGAGAACTGCCTTTATCAGAATCTGCTGGGGGTGTTTGTTATAAACACAGGTATCTTGGATCCTGGCTGTCTTCATGAACTAGATACTCTATGAATAGGACCAGGTGATTTGATTCTGATATGCATTGAAAGCTTGTAATCACTTGCATTATATCTTAAACTTTACTGGCAGTACAGGTCAGGGTGAGTTATGTAAACATTTTAAAGCGTGTCACCTGCTATACACAATCTTAATTACTTACGTAAATAAAGCAAACATCATTTCATTGCTCCTTTAAGCTCTTATGACTCCTTTAGTGTTGACAATGCTGAATTACCAGAACTAAATTCCCACATAAATGAATACTTCACTTCCTGGATAATGTAATTATCTTAGAACATTTTAAATCCATTAAGTGCCCAACTTATGAACTTTTGCTACCATGTATTTTAATTTTCTCTATATCAATACTCCATAAAACATCATTATTCTTATGTTATAAAGTCAATATTTAGATTTACCTTCCTTTTTTTTTGCTCTTTATTATTTCTAACATGTCTATGCTTCCATCTGGGATTTTTCTTCTACCTGTCTGTTGGTGAGGAATTCTTTCAATTTTGGTCTGAAATGTTTTTATTTCATCTTCACTTTTAAAGGGTAATTTTACTGGGCATAGAGTTCTAGAGTGGCAGTAAAATAAATATTTAACTATTTTACCATTTGTTATTTTCAATAAGTTATTTTAAAGTCTTGGTAAAATCTATGGTAACTTCAGTATTTGATCTTTTGTTCTCAGAGTGTTGGCCAAAACAACCTAGTCAGCATCTGCAGAACACTCTCCCTTCCTATAATTCTTTGCTTTCTTAAATTATCCAAATCATGAAAATCTGCTTGTTTTAAAAGGTAGTGATTTTCTTTACATGCGCACAGAAATGGAAGCTCTAGTGGTACTGGTTAAAAATGCACATTCTCACATTTCCCACCCTCAAGATCCTGACTTCTCACTGAAGTCTGGTGTGGGCTCATTACTTTGCATTCACAAATGTAACAATTTATTATGATTCACAAATGATTTTGATGCAGGTAGTTCATGTACAAGATAAGGATCCATTATTTAGGAAAGACAGTATTTAAATATGATGGGGGAGTTCTTTCTTATTATTTTTCAAGGATTCCCAGCTGATGCAATTATCCTGGAAGCTCCATTTACCAACATATGGGTTGCAAGTATCAATTATCCCTTGTTAAAGGTGAGTCTCATACATCTTTACAAGATGTCAACGTGCAGGCTGTTTATTAACCATTTTCCCTTTCTTAATTAATCTTATGTATTTCTAAGTGATTCTAACTTGTGATAGGTTAGTAGCCAGTTACTATTAAAGGAGGGCACAATGGCTTTTGTATTTGTAGTTCTTTTATTTCCTTCCAATAGATTGAGTGGCTTGTGTATGTGCTGTGCTAAGGCGCTTCAGTCGTGTCCAACTCTTTGAGACACTATGGACTATAGGCCGCCAGGCTCCTCTGTCCATGGGTTTCTCCATGCCCTACTCCAGGGGATTTTCCCAACCTTGGAATTGAACCCGCATCTCTTATGTCTCCTGCATTGGCAGGCAGGTTCTTTACCACCACCCCGGAAGCCCTTCAGTGGCTTATTAAGAGCCAAAGCTTTTTTTCACCGCCCTCCCTCCCCCAATTAACTAAATTACACCTCTTCTCTTTTATAATTTTTTCATAGATAGACTTGACTTAGGTTCACTTATTTATTGTCCCTTTTCAAAGTGAAAATAAACCTTTCATACGTCATTTTTAGCCCTATGAATGTCAACCACATATCTTTCATTATTTTATGATACGAAAGTCTCTAAAGAATTCAAGAAGCTGCCAAATGGTTTTACATGGCATCCCAGGTGGAGAAGACAATCTTTCCAAGAAGATAAATTAGAAAAGATTGACTGACAAGATGTGGTTTTTAATCTGTTGTATCTGTTACTATTAGCTAATTTCATAATTTCATTCCATGTCTCATGCTCAATTGCTTACAGTTATACCTCTATATAAATGTTAGTAAATGTTAGTAAATTCTTAGAGGGGACATGTAGCCCAAATTTGCAAATTGTTGATTACTGTTGGAAGGCATCTTAAGGGTACTTAAATCCAACTGTCTACCCTTGGAATTTTTCATACAGTAAACCATCATAGAAGTTTCTGGAATTTGCTTAACTATTTCAGCTTATTACATCCTGGGACAGCTAGTTCACAGAACCACATAATCTTAAAATGCTTGTACACTCTAAGCTCAACTCATTACAGGAATCCCCTCTACAATCCAAAATATTGAATGCTGAGTAATTTAAGATTCAATAAATAAACCATTTTAATTGGCTCCAGACAATTAAATATTAATTTAAAGATAGATAATTGAACATCTGTTACTATTACTCTGAATAATTACTAATAAATTCACTAGCTTGTAGACATGTTACAGTTTAGAAACAAGTTTACCATTTACTTTTTTTTTGAAATTTTGTTAATTCTGAAATTGAACATGAGACAGACATCTATGATTTAATAGTTATAAACCGAACCTCCATGTAACCACCATTCAAATCAAGAAATTAGCAGCACTGGCACTCTGGAAGTCTCCTGTAATGTTACTTCTCAATGCAGTGAGCCTCACTTCAGATGTAATCCTTAGTCTGAAGCTTATGGTAATTATATTCTGCTCTCTTACTGTGTTTTCTATTTGTGTCATCTTGTCTGTGTTCTTTTGCCTCTACTTTCTGGCTTTCTTCTGACTTGGCAGTTGTCTCAAGGAGCAAAGTGGTGTTGAGTGTGAGGCTCACCTCTCTGGGCATCCCTTCTTTCTGGGGTCTGGACCACTCAAGACCTCACTGCCTTGATAGATCTCTAAAACCTCCACAGAAAGGTTTTAATATATTTTCTTTAAGAACCATCGCTCTGGTGTCAGACTTTCTGGTTTTTTTTCCCCAGGGTGTCACTTAATAGCTATGTAACCTTGGGCTAATTGTTTTTAATGCTTCATTAAATCTATTCAAGATTATTGTGATAAATAAATTCACATATGAAAAGCATGTATAAGAGTGCTGACACTCAGTGGCCATTAGTTATTTTTATTAGCAGTGAAATGATGTTGATAAGGCACTGTTGAATAAGAAAGTTTAGGTGGTATGAGACATGGATACAGTAAAAGGCATAGGTCCTAACCCTGAAGAAGTTTTCTGCAATTGGGGAGATAGGGATATAAAGTAATGACATGGATTTCCATGTATCACTTTGGAATCAATTAGTTGGAATAGGAAGGCAGCATGGCATAGTGGAAAAAGACTCTGGGCTTCATAAAGCTAGACAGGTTTGGGTTTGGGTTCAGATTTTGTCTCTGCCACTAACCAATTATGACTTTGGTAAACTACTTCCCTTTGTTGTATTTTTCCTATTTTTATAATGAGGTTGATACTGCATAGGGATTTTGTGTATTTGTATTTTTGAATTAAGTAAAATAATCATGCAAAATATGGGCACTTAACAAACACCTGTTCCTTTTTCCCACTCAGGTACACAGTAGACTAAGCTTGTGTTGGGGGAGGGCCCAGAACAATAATTTCAGGGACAGGAGAATTCAGCAAAGAGAAGAGTCTTTTGCAAAGGTGTGATCAGTGAAGACTTACAAAGAGATAGGATGTAAGCTCATTTCTTAGTGAGGTGAGGGAGAGGGAGAGCAGTTAGGAAACACAGACAGGAGGGGAGAAGGTGAGCCAAGGCACGTGGCCAGAGTGGGGCGATTCTGTCTTATAAGATACTCGAGAGGCACGGAGGACCTCTGTGTAAGAGCTTTTGCACTCATCCTCCTTTTCAATCCTCACAGCACCTGAGTCTGGCACCACTGCCTCCATGGAGAGCTGAGGGAGCTGGAGGCTCAGCGGCTTGCCCCGTTGCCACTCGCCCTGTAAAGAGGAGACAGGATTCAGTCCTACCTTTTCTAACTCCTGGCAGACAACTTTGGGGATGAAAGACTGTGGCCAGATGTGGATGGCCTTGCAGCCAAGATAGGAGCTGTTTGTTTTTCTAAATAGATAAGAGTTCCACTCCCCACAATCTGTAACAGCAGATTTAAAGGATATTTATCTGGTGCAATTCCAGAACCGAGAGGAGGCAGGGAGACCAACTAGGAGCCCCTGGAGGGGAGTTGGACCTGTAAGTCCCGAGGGGCACCCCTGGCTGGAGGGGAGTGGATGGACTGAGGCCCACTTTCTTATCCTTCCTCTGGAACCTGAGGTGAACCGCCGAAGGACTTCTCTTACCGAGCTCTCATCAGAGGGGTCCTGATTCCAGGGATAGAAGAACCAAAGACAAAGGAAAGAGAAGACAAGAAATCTTGCCCTTAGCACTGATAAGGGCAAAGGAAGGGAGGGAAGGAGAAGCGGTGTTGTTAGGATCTCCAGACCGCACCTGAATGTGGGTCCTGTGCTTCATGACCATGCCAGAAACACAGGCCAGACAAACCCTGGGGAACCACGCAGGCTCCTGCAAGCAGCAGGCCCACGTCCAAACTGTGAAGCAGACGTTTGTCTTTACTGGCCTCAACCTGCATATTTTGTACCCATTTCCCTACCAAGTGTGAAAATGTGAAAGTATTAGTTTCTCAGTTGTGTCTGAATCTTTGTGACGCCATGGACTATAGCCCGCCAAGCTCCTCTGTCCATGGGATTCTCCAGGCAAGAATACTGGAGTGGGGTTGCCCATTTCCTTCTCCAGGGGATCTTCCCAACCCAAGGATCAAACCTGAGTCTCCTGCTTTGGCAGGCAGATTCTTTACCACTGAGCCACCTGGGAAGCCCCATGCACCGTCTGCTTTATCATGTGTGATTTCTTTTTTCTTCCTTCTTGTATTTTCCAAAGTGTGAAAGTGAAAGTAACATGAATTGTTTTTAAAATCATAAAAGTTACATTTTCCAAAAACGTTTAGTATATTTAGAAAGTCACTACACTCTGTACTACTACAGTTCATAGTGAGAACCTCTAACAAATGACATAGCTTTAGGCCATATTTTAATTTTTTTCCTTTTTGAAAAATAGATTTACCGGAAACTTCCAGGATTTTTAAGGTCAATTATGGATGCCCTGAGGAAAGACAAACTAGTCTTCCCCAGTGATGAAAAGTAAGTTAATCATGTAAAGATGTCCTTTATTAGATTCTGGGGGGTAATTATCATGTGACTTACTGAATAGGTAGAGGAGAATTCTTAGATGGGCAGTAGGATTTAGGGTAAAGTGTCTACAAATTTTTAGTATTTGGTATTATGTTTATGTCTAATTTAATAACTTTACCAATTCAGTACTTTTCTCTGAAGTTATGAAGGGATTTGTAGTTTATGGTGTTTTAGGACCTTTCAAAGGTCCTGTAGGGTTTAACGTAGCATTCCTTGGAGGAATCTGACTTCTAGGCCTTATTCCCCATGTAACCAAAATCCATACACCACCCAGCCGACTACCCAACAGCAAGTCCAGCGACTAGAATGTGGCAAGCTAGCGTCTCCCAGTTGGAGAAGGAGAATCTAGAGTGCTTGCAAACAGGTAGTCGTTATCAGTATGTTTTCCCATTTCAACACACTTGAAGAATCTGACATCCTGAGGAGTAGCAGTGAGTCACTGTGGCAGGGTTGGCTGGTATCAGAATTTGGGAGGGGCCAAGGAAGGGCTTTTGCCATTTTTCATGTCATGGCCTTTTTGAATTACCACATAGGAAGTTGATCAGGAAGCTAGTCGAACCTGTTAACATCTCATGTCCATCCTGTACATTTATGGGGAAATGTAAATAAATTGCTACAAAGAGTTCTCTTTGGCCTTGTGGTAGTTCTTATTATTTTTGGTTTTGTTAATTTTTTAAATTTTAATTAAAACATTCAACATGTTGTGAAATAAGGTAGAATAAGAAAAAAGTGAAGTTCTTTTAATTCTGTACAAATTCATTTTTTGTTATTTTCAAAAATCACATAAGAATAAATTAAACAACTAATTAAATTATATGAGTAAATAGAATCTTGGCTGGAAGAAAAATGTCATTATATGAAGCTTATTATATATAAAGTTGTTATTCCTGGGAGGGACAGAAAGTGTGTCTTTTATTTTGGGTGAACCTCATGTTTTACTAAAGCCTGAACTTAGAAGAGGAGAAATCTCAATGTATTTCTTGAACTGAATACTTTTCTTCCATTTGTTCCTAGTGTCAAATTCCTGTCTTCTCCCCTTCTCATCATACATGGTGAGGATGACAAAACGGTACCTTTGGAATTTGGAAAAAAGGTATACTAAGCTCAGTGGCTGATGGAAACACTAATGTCACCATTTTCTCAGCCAGCCAAACTTTGATTAGTGCCGAAAGAAAGGTCTCTGACATGATAAGGGATTCTGTGCACCCTGAGTTGCTGTGCTGCCTGGTGTATACAATAAGTATCAGCGTGATACAATAAGTATCATGCTGTTCAGCTCAAAGGAGTGTTTGTGGGGGATCCTGCTTCCTCATCTGGGGTCTGGATCAACAAATATAGAGAAGATCCCAGAAGGCTCTGGGAACTTCCAGGCAGTCTTTCCGGCAGTGGCTCTAAAAATAGGGATGCTGTTCCTTTTCTTTTAAACAAATAGTGGGGGTCCCCTGCAATCCCTTTTCCCCCTGCAGGGAGGCACTGGGAGGGGTACGATGAGGTCTTGTCACTGTTCTCTGTGCTGTGCAGCTTTCCTTCCTTGGTTGTAGAGGCAGCCACTCAGAGATATGGAGGGTGCCACATCGCCAATTGAATGGAACTCACTCCCTAAGACAGTTGTTTCTGTACCCTTTCAGGAAGATTAGACTAGAAAAACAAAACAACAGCTTCAAGGATCAGCCTTTGAGTCCTTGTCTTTCTGCGCCTTGCAGCTCTATGAAATTGCCCACAATGCCTACAGGAACAAAGAGAGGGTGAAGATGGTGATCTTTCCTCCTGGCTTCCGACACAACTCGCTTTGTAAAAGCCCTGCACTGTTACATACTGTGAGGTAAGAGTTGTTTTGCTAAATGCAGTGAGGGCTGCTCTGGCTTACTTAGACCATGTGGTGGGGAAGGCATGTAAGATCATCAAGGTCTTTTTCCTGCAGAGATTTCCTGAGCCAGCAGTGGGCGTGAAGTCTGAGAACAGCAGAGAGCGAAGACTTGGTCTGGACACCAGCTGTGATGTGAACTTCTTATGTAAAACTGTATTGGGCTGCTTGAGTGAGCTGAACTTACTGACATTTTTACAAGTCACCTGCCATTTTAGTAAGGGAAAGAAAGCATGGATGTTGGGCATTATGGAATGTTCTCGTTTATCTTATCATAGTCTATTTTGGGGAACAACAGAAACATCACCGTGGAGAGTGAGAATTTGGTAAAAATTTGATTCCATCTAAAAATGTACAGTTACCCACATTCTGAGGATATTTGTGGATAAGGTGGTCTTTGATTTGGACCTAGACAGCAGTATAAGAAAGATGCTCCAATAGTTAATTTGTATTTCAGTTTACTTAATTTAAAAGGCATTAAAAAGCTCCAAGCTGTTTTCTAGCCTTCCGAATAGCACTGGGAAAAGTCCTAGTCTGCTTCCCAATCTGCTTCAAAATAGAGAGATATGGCACTCATATAGCCTTTGGAAAGTGACACTTTATTAGCCCTAGTAGAGTCATACACTTTCCCTCTCAATTACCAGAGATACTGTACTAGATTATTATTTAACAAAATGAAACAAAATTAAAGAATGTTGTAAAAATGTTCAAGTCCAGTAAAAAGCTATTTTTTCCTCAGGACATTTTACGACTTACTTTCCATTGGCTTTGTTTGCCCCACCGCTGGGGTCACTGGACAGGGAAATCTTTATGTCAGAAGGCTCCATGTTCCAGATGTCCCGGGCATACTCCTTAATCGTTCGGTCACTGGAGAATTTCCCCGAGGCGGCTATATTTTTGAGGACCATGATGTTCCAGGCCTTTGGATTCTGTAAATGACACATGCATCTAAGGTCCAGGGCCTGAGTGCACACCAGGCTGTGTGACAGACGCCAGGCCAGCACATCACACCAAGCTGTGTGACAGATGCCAGGCCAAGTACATCCAAGTGTAATTCAGGGGAAATGACAGGAGTAAACTGTAATGAATCACAAGTACATTTGTTTCTCAGTTGGGAGCTGGATAGGCAGCCTGTGCTATTCTCCTATTTAAGAGTGTTGTGCTGTGCTAAGTTGCTTCAGTCGTGTCCAACTCTTTGCAACCCTATGGACCATAGCCTGCCAGGCTCCTTTGTCCATGGGGCTCTCCGGGCAAGAATACTGGAGTGGGTTGCCATGCCCTCTAGGGTATTTAAGATCATATTTCTCTAAAATGAAAAAGAAAGTATTTTTCACTCTCAGAGAAGCCTTAATTGGTAATTTCTGCCATAGTTACAATGTTCTGGCATGTAAGCTGTATTTCCCATCTTCATTTTGAATGAAGATATCTCAGCTTCCTTTAAACTACACGGGAAAGGAAGGGACTAACTTCCATTGTCTGCTAGATGCCATATAAGAAATTTACCCTGTGGCTCATGGTCAGAGCTCAAGAAACACTACTTTGGAATGTTAGCTGTCACACAGGCAAACAATCCCATAGGAGACTTTATTCACTGACTTCTCTCTCCTCATTTTTTTCTGAAGGTAGATTCTCTAATAGGTTTACATTGAATCCCAGATACTCCACTGGGGTTTTAAA
This sequence comes from Bos indicus x Bos taurus, assembly GCF_003369695.1. Lineage (NCBI taxonomy): Eukaryota > Metazoa > Chordata > Mammalia > Artiodactyla > Bovidae > Bos > Bos indicus x Bos taurus. The sequence continues at coordinate 37,615,357 of NC_040085.1, forward strand.
ACAGGACCAATTAAGGTTTTATCTTAAATAAAAAATATATGACTATATATCTAAATAAAATACATCTTTCATAATTTTATGTAAAAAAATATAAGCTATTTATTTTATAGCCTTGTGATTTTGTAAAGGACTCTAAGAAGGAGTTCAATGGCAATGACTAGAATATTATTTGAAAAAGACAGCAATGCATTAAAAGCATTTAAAACAAAAACTAAAACTGTGAGTCTGAAATTATTCACACTTTGGAAACTTACTAAAATAAGAAGAGAATAAATGCTTCCTTTTTTCATGTTCTTTATTTAAGGGGATAATGACTAGACTTCCCAACCACATAGGCCATGTTTTCTATACCTCAACAATGCAATTATTGTTAAGAGTAAACGCTGCAATTTGCACTAATGAAGAAGAAAGGTGGAGTGGAATGCTGGGCCTCTAGGTGGGCATCCCTTGGATCAGGGCCATCATTTTAACAGAAGGGACTACTGTGTAAAACCCACATTCACATTTGTGCTTGCGCTCATGTATAGTTTCCTCTCCTGCTCTGTTTCACTTCTACTTCTTTCCCTCAACATTCTTTCTACACATGAGCATGGGTTGAGGGCAAGAGGAATAAGCTGGAGGTGGCCATTCTCCTTCTCTGTCTGCGGTCGCAGAGGCCGTGTGTGGCTGCTTTTGTCAGTGTTCCAGGAGCCAGAAGTGAGCTCCTCCGCTTAACTCCAGCACTGCCTCTGCTTGGGCAGCGTGTAAAATTGGCTTCTATACACTTTAGGGGGACTGGGATATGCTGTAAAGCAGTATGGGCCTTGAATGATCCTATTTTAACACCCCAGTGGGATATCTGGGATGACTGTAGGAACCTCCTTGTCACCTGGCTTTGGAAAAGAAATAGAAATGTCAGTGAAGTAGGTTTCTGTTGTAAGTAGTTACTGATATGTCCAAAGGGCAGGAGGTGGAGATTGTATGAATTTCCATGGTTCTGCTATATAATGGCTTTCTAGCTGGGGAGCAGAAATGGGGACTGTGTGGGCAAGAAGCCAGCGCTGGAGTCTTGGCACAGGGCCAGCTTGCTCCTGTATCTATTCTTCTGTGGTTTCTGCAGTTCACTGAAAGTCTTTCCTATCAGAGATGATCCCGGTTCCATATATTTACCAAATGTACCTAGAGGGTTGGGCTACTTGGTAAAGATGCATGATTTTGCATATGGAGGGTTCCTCACATGGTTCTAGCCTTTTTCTCTTTTCTTTCCCTCCCTCCCTCCATCTCTCTCTTCCTTAGTATAGTCTTTCTTGTTTCATTCCTTTTTAAAAAAAAAAATTCAAATATGAACCCCCCCCGCCTTTCTGTCCATTTACATTCTGTTCATATAGCACCACTCCATGGATAGTCCAGGAGAGGTACTTATTTTGCAACTTTCAGATACCCTCTAGTATTCTAAGGCTCAGTCTAAGAATCCCTTTAGCAGATTTTTCAAATGCTGATGGTGATTCTACCCACTACTGGGTCAGAATCCCTCAGAAGGCAGTGGGCATCTGTACTTTGAAAAAACTGCCTGGTGACTCTGATGTGCTTCTGCTTAAGAGCCCTGGCACCAAGAAGGCTCCTTGAGGGGCCATGGCTTTGTCCCTGCTGGGTCTCAGTGCTCAGCACGGTGCCTGCCTTGGAGGAGGCACTGGTGTCTCTCTGCTGAATAAATGAGTGGGTAAAGTGAGTATTTAACTTGGCTTTATACTCTTTAGTTTCTAGGACATGCTTGCTACATGGTGGGTGCTCAATAAATACTGAATAATTTGTGACTTCTTATTTGGATATTAAAAAAATTTAACAACTGCTACTGAAATGTCAAATCCCACCTTTGCCTGAACTTGGGAACAGTCCAGTTTTTATCTGAAAAACCAACATTGCTGCCTCACTTCCCTTTTTTGATTGGTTAGTGGGGCCCTGTTATTTAGAAAAAGAAACTAAAATTTTAATGAACGGTAGTAAACTGGCATTGTTTGTAAGTCTCAGCCATGAACTCACCATGTACAGCTGGCTGACTTTTTCTTGACATTTGACGTAGGCTTCATAGTCTGCAAAAACTTTAAACCTGTTTTTGTGATTAAAAGGAAAAAACAAAGCATCAAAAAGCTTCATTAACAGATGTGTGTTCAGATTCCATTTAAAATTCTCTTTTGCTTAATGATAGGCATGGCTAGCTTACCAGTCTGATATTTCTATTCGTAAGGGTTTCAACCAGCCCTCAACCTTTCTATGGGTCTTTCCCCAAGTAAGAATGTTATCACATGGATGCATTTGAAAGCTGGGTACACCAGAGGAAGGAGAAAAGGAATACCAGATTTGTGGATCTTATTCTTAAGTCTTCCTAGCATTGTTAGCGGAGAATACCTCCTCTTTTCTTTCTAAGCCTAAATTAGCTTATCAGATCGCAAATCTATGCTAATCTACGTGGTTATGTTATAGTTGATTTAAGATGTTCTCAACCTTTTTCCATGGCCCAAGTAGCACCATCTTCTTATGGGAACTCACCTGTCATGATAAAACAGCATGTTGACTAAGTCTTTGAAGAGGTCAGGCTGCTTGGGAGAAAAAAAGCCCTTGTCAATTTGATCAATGGCCAACTTCAGCTCTGGAAGTGCCTCATAATATTCTTTTGCCTCATACCTGTGGGGTAGCGGGTGGGGCAATAATAAGAAAAGATTCTGTTAGTGTTTGTGATTAACAGCACACTAGATGGTACATTAGTTGTGAAAAAGGCATTCAAAAATACTGGCATTTATAGTCATAGAGTTCAACAGGAGTATAAGTATAAATAATATTTAACTAGATCCTGATATTTTTCCCCCCACTAAATTTGATTAGTTCCTTGTAACCAAGACACTAAGGACAATAGATAATAAAAATCCTAATCACACAGCAATAGTCTAATCTGGTAAATACAGTAAGATTCATTTCAAACAGACTTTATGACTCTAAACAAGCAGGTGCTTTTTGGACCCACAGATTCCCAGATATGTTGCCACTGGGCAAAAGTTTACTTCCAAGGGCTGGGAAGTACATTTGACCTCCTCCAAATTTTGTGATTCCCGTGGTTCCTTTGTGCAGCACTCTTTCTTTACTTCTCATTTGAATCCAGGTTAATAAACTTATCCAGATACTTAGTGGAACAAGTATTCTGGGTGCTTCTATACAACCAGGCCTATTCTCTACTGCCTTTTAGTCCATCTCTTAGAGACCTTAAAGGAACACTAGATGGTTAAATTATAGGCAAAACTTCAACTCCACACTGGTTCAATTTTTTGATCAAAGTAAAAATCACAGATGAGGGCAAAGTGAGTAGCTCACAAGGCCAGCCTTGCCACAGCTGGTAGCAAATAGTAAGGAGCCTGTATACCTGTGCCCAAGCTCCTTTAGCTTTCACATGCTGGGCAAAGACTTAATCTGCAGTCAGGAAGGTCCCCTGACTTATAGGAGATGTTCTGCCACCATGTCCCATGTGACCCAACTTGATGGGACACCTGGGTGGGGGAGGCAGCCTCCTGGGGGGATACATGCTCAACAAGCAGGACTGCTCTCTCACCCTTTCTTGTCCAAAGCAGCCACGTCCTCTATTCTCATGCCAAAGATGAACAGGTTCTCTTCCCCGGCTTCCTCAGCCATTTCCACATTGGCCCCATCCATGGTCCCAATGGTCAGGGCCCCATTCAGCATGAACTTCATGTTGCCTGTCCCTGAGGCTTCGGTGCCTGCAGTGGAAATCTGCTCCGACAGATCTGTGGCTGGAATGACTGCAAGCAAGGCGTTAGTAATAGAATGAGTGGTTCTGTCTCTCTGGATCTGCTTATACAGTATCTAAGCATTCATCTAGCTGGTTTGTTTTGATCATTAAAGTAGAACATGCACATTAAGATAAATATTCAAATGGTGTAGGATGGATCTCATACTTCCCGTCAACTCTAGCAGCCACTCTTGCCCACTTCTGATGTGTCATCTTGGTGGTTATGGCCACAATGCTAAAAAGGTGTATGGTTATATTGTACTTCCAGTCCATGGGGTCACAGAGTCAGACACGAGTGACTAACACACTTTCACATTGTCTCTCTGCTACAAAAGTTGACACTACTGTGAAATAAAATTCTATTTTATGGCAAGACAAGAAAAATTTAAACAAGAAAAAATTTTTTCTGCCTTTTGGTCTCCTCTCTCCCCTCTACTGTGCATTGTGCATCTTGGATTATGCATGGACCAACCCTCTCCATCAGCAGAAATCTCCCCATAGAATGTAAATTGATACAGCCACTATGGGAGACAGTATGGAGATTCCTTAAAAAAACTAGGACTAAAGCCACCATATGATCCAGCAACCCCACTCCTAGGCATATACCCTGAGGAAACCAAAACTGAAAAAGATACACATACCCCAATGTTCATTGCAGCACTATTTACAATAGCTAGAACATGGAAGCAACCCAGATGTCCATTGAAAGATGAATAATAAAGTTGTGGTGCATATACACAATGGAGTATAACTCAGCCATAAAAAGGAACACATTTGAGTCAGTTCTAATGAGGTGGATGAACCTAGAACCTATTATACAGAGTGAAGTCAGAAAGAGAAAGATAAATATCACATACTAATGTATATATATGGTATCTAGAAAGATGGTTCTGATGAATTTATTTGCAGGGCAGCAATGGAGAAACAGACATGGAGAATAGACTTATGGACATGGGGAGAGGGGAGGAGAGGGTGAGATGTATGGAGAGAGTAACATGGAAACTTACATTACCATATGTAAAATAGATAGCCAATGGGAATTTGCTGTACATCTCAAGGAACTCAAACACGGGCTCTGTGACAATCCAGAAGGGTGGGATGGGGAGGGAGAGGAGAGGGAGGTTCGGGAGGGAGGGGACATGGATGTACCTATGGCTGATTCTTGTTGATATACAGCAGAAAACCACAAAATTCTGTAAGGCAAACGCCCTTCAATTAAAAAATAAATAAATTAAAAAATAAAAAGAAATATCCCCATAAAGAGCAACATGCTCCTAGCACCAACAAGACAGCTCCTTAAAAGATAACATTCCTTCTTGATCTTGTTAGGACCCGATGACCTACTACTTTGTACTTGGCAGATCTGGATTGTGTAAACTGTCAGTTTACACATTTAGTGTAGAGCTCTGTCTCAAAAAAAATTTATAGAACTGCTTTGACTTCTAATGGGTGGAACAGTTCTCAGAGCTTTCTGATCTGCAGTTCCTGGGTTATAATCCTCAATTTGGCTTGAATAAAATTTTCCACTTCTTTCTTGGATTGATTGATTAATTTTTCATCAACCCTACACTTCTCCCCCTTCTTCCATTCAGCTTCTGTTAAGGTTTTATTTCTTCTATTTGATAACTTTATGAAATGAATATTGAAACTTCTCTTTCTTGATCCTTAAAATTCAGAATCTCTCCTTTAGCATCTGAGGAAATTGGATTGTGTCATGTTCTACATCTTACTTCCGCTTTGACTGCAGGGAAATAAACCACAGGCAACTGAGGCATACCTGTGGCTTGATGCACACAGAAATACTGCCTGCAGCATCCTCCCCACCCACCCAATACAAAGCATAGGGCTTTGCGAGCTTAGTTGTGGATTAGATATATCTTCATTTGCATCCATAAGAATCTGGCTCTTTGTTCTTTATGCAGACAGTTCTTAAATTGTAATATCAGAGGACCCAAAAACACCTCAAAAAGAGAAAGGTCCCTTTTGACTTTGGGAAAAGGGTAAACACACAGTTGGCACCTGCATGTGGATGATGCTTCATGATGCAAACAAGTAAAGGTCCCAGTGGAAGAGAAAGGGATGCTGGCTTCTTGCCAGTCGGGCTGTCCCCAGGTGGGGATGCCATGCTTGCTCTGAGTGCCTATCTGAGGCACATCTAAACTTAGGGCTTTGGCAGCCTGACATGTGTCTGCATTGCCTGCTGCCACCTGGACAAATGACAGCCCAAGAAGTTACCAGAACAATACCTGGGGACTGGGGAATTGGTGTTCTACTGCAAAACGGGGGTTGGGAACTGAAGATCTCTTTTTTCTTTTGTAGAGCACAGTCTACTTTATCAAAACCTCAGGGCCACCTCCTCCAGCATCCAGCTTTGACCAGCAGGGAATAAAATATGCTTGCAAATGTAACCTCTGATGTGGACTCTGGGAACACTCACCTCAGTGTCAACTGGGCCACCTTAAACATTCTTAGCCTAGGGTCTTATTCTGCCTAAGAATGGCACCTTCTATTCTAAGTTGCTGGCTCCCGAGGCCAGCGGCTCCATTTTCCTGTAGTATGTAATCCATCCCTAGACCGTGGCCCGGCCCCCATGGTTTGTGAGGACCGCACTACCTTTTTCCGCAAGAGACACTCTGTAGTTTTCCAGGAAGATGAGTTTCAACTTGCTTCCAACCACAGGGTCATTGTTCACCACCTCTGCCACTGATGTGATCAGCTTTATGATAAGTTTGGCCATGTAGTATCCAGGGGCAGCCTTGGGGAAGAGTGTGGACATATGAGAAGGCAGGCATGAGGAAGTGGAGAAACAGCAAGAGAGGAGAGCCCCCATGTCCCCAGGGAAGAGAATCAAACTTACTTTGCCACCGATTATAACTGTTCTGGGCACGAATAGCTTCTTTGGGTCTTTCTTAATGCCTGAAAAAGATGGAGATAGGGGATGGAATCGATGACGGTGGACAGCAGGGGTGCTGAGACCTGCACCTCCGGGGGGCTGGCTGGGGGCCGCAAGGGCAACTCACGGTTGTACATGGTGACCACGTGCAGGCAGTTCAGGAGCTGTCGCTTGTACTCGTGGATCCGCTTCACCTGCACGTCGAACATGGAGGACGGGTTGATCTTCACTTTGTACTCCTTCTCCAGGAACTGAGAAAACTTCAGCTTGTTCTCCTGTTGAGACAGAGCATGGGGTCAGAGCCCTTGAGACTCAGAAGGAACCGGTGCAGGGGGTGGTGGTGGTGGTGGTGGTCTGCTTTTAAACACTGGAGCATAAACCCTCCAAGCCAGTGCCCAGGAAAGAATCCGTGTGGGGAAGCCTCACCTGCTTCACGTTGGAGATCTCGCGGAGGAAGATGTCGTCGCCCAGGAAGCTGTTCAGCTTCGTCAGCTGGCTCAAGTCCTTCACGTAGTCCTCCCCGATTTTCTTTCAGTTTAAAGCAAAAGGTGACTTTAATCAGAGAGGGCTGTCAAACCCACACGAGCAGTTTCTGTCCATCTGTGGTGGGTGCTCACGTTCCTAAAACACATCTACACCCCACACACGGAGAAAGGCTTCACTCACAGAAGATGCTAGAGATGCTGTGTGGGAAGAACACTGGCTAGTCCCTCACGTGTGGTTTCAGTGCTTTTGTTGTTTAGTCACTCAGTTGCGTCTGCCTCTTTGTGGACCCCATGGATTGTAGTCTGCCAGGCTTCTCTGTCCATGAGATTTCCCAGGCAAGAAAACTGGAGTGGGTTGCTATTCCTCCTTCAGGGGATCTTCCTGACCCAGGGACGGAAACCATGTCTCCTGCATTAGCAGGTGGATTCTCTGCCACTGAGCCACTGGGAAAACCCATTAGTTTCAGTGGTACTAAGTGTTAAAAACAGAAAATCTACAAAAAAGGGTGACAAAAACTCAGGTTCTGCTAGTCATTTATATGATCTTTGTTATCCTCTTATTAAGTAGGGGTACCACCTGTGTGTCATATGAGTACTGTTAACCAGGGCTAGCTACATAATGTGTGGGGCTTCCTTTTCTGAAATTAAGAATTTTAAGATGGCTACAGCGGAAAATGAAACCAAGCACAGGGCACGTGGGGCTGCACAAGTTGCTGGCTTGCGCCTGACACCAGCCCTGCTACAGACTGGATTAGCAAATTGTAACTGTGCTCCCTGCCTCCCACATTCCAGTCATGCCCGGCTTCCCCTCAGCACTTCCCCCTTACCTCTGCTATTAACTCTGCCAGCCCCGGGTTGCAGAGTAAGAGCCAGCGCCTTGGAGTGATCCCATTGGTTTTATTCTGAAACTTGTCTGGTTCTAGCTCACTAAAGTCCTTGAATCTGGAGACAGAAGAGACACATCACTGAACTTGGCTGGAATGGCAGGGTCCTGCATGCAGAATGAGTTACATTTAAGAAGCAGATAAGTTACATTTAATCTTAGAAAGATTAAACAAAAGTGTAGGGAGGGGCTGACAGCAGCTATGGCTGTCATTCTAAAAAGAAATCCATTTGCAATTCAAAATAATGACAAGAAAAAAATCTAAATCACCCCCATATGATTTCCTGGCACTGACATATATATCAGACTTTTGAGCAGAATAGTTTTTTTTTTGCTCCTAAATCTAGAATTAGGATGGTTAAGAGAGGAAGGTCTTTTCCTTTTAGAGAACAGTTCTTTGTATAGGGAAAAAAAATACTTTTAAATATTTCATGGAGCCTTTCCTCATCTCCAGCGGTAGCCCTGCCTTTACTAGCGCTGTTCTGTTACTGAGCAATGTTAGACCCACTGCGATGGGGACGGAGGCTCACACTTGGGTCTTCACGATGTCCGAGTGGATTTTAGCCACGCCGTTCACAGCGTGGGAGCCCACAATGCAGAGATGGGCCATGTTGATCCTTTTGCCTCCTTCCTCTTCTATCAGAGACATCCTTCTCAGACGGTCGACATCTTTAGGAAACAAGGCAGCAATTTTCTAGGCAAAGGAAGAGAAAGGCCTTACTGATCACTCAGAATTCTGACAACCCTGGCATAACATCATTCACTTCCCAACCAAAACCTTCCATGGAGTAAATATAAAACTTCACTCCCACAGAGAGGCGCTGGGATGTTAGCCCTGGGGAGATGCCATCCCTCCACTTCACAATATTTTCAAAAAGGTGTTGTTAACAGAGCCCCACCCAGACTTGAATGATTTTGACGTATCAATGACCGAAAGATGTTTGGGCCTCAAGTAAGAGGGAAGACTGTAGCTACCCTTAACATCTCTAGACCTCCTTCTCCAAAGGGTTATGAATCTGTCAAAGTGACTTACATCTAAGTGCTTCTGATTTATCTCGTAAATGATTTGCAAATGTCGAGGAAGCAACTTCTCCACCAGCTCTACAGGCCAGCGCTCCAGGGCTTCTGGGAGCACCGTGTGGTTGGTGTAGGCGAAGGTCTTCTGGGTGATCTCCCATGCCTGGGGGACAGGGGATTGGGGTTAAGGGGGTAGGGTTGTGTGTGTCAGCTGCTTCCCTCTGCAGAGAGGCTGCCTGTAGGTGCACCCCAACCCTCAGGCCAAACATTTCCTCGACTCTGGCCTGTCTGCCACAGGACGATTCTATCTGCACATATACTATTAGGAGGTTCCTGAATGGTATAGTAGTGGGAACATGTTTTCTTGGGGGTGGGAAAAAAAAAAGGCAGCAAAACTGTCCAATAAAACTTAAGACAGCATGCTGATAAATCTTCTCTATTATCCTAACTTGTCTTTTGTTTATTAAATAAACAAAATTTGAGGAATAAAGCTTACGTAATGTTCTGAGAAAGTACAAAGTATGATTAGATTCAATGGGGACACTTTCAATTAGCTCTAATCTGAAGCTAGAGAGTTTAATTTAAATCCTTTTAGACACAGAAATGGGAAACACAATATAAGCCTTGATATAGCTACCAAGCTGTGTCCCATTAGGAAGGTATTTATTTCTTAGTCTTACTCACTCCAAGAACTGAGAAATGTCAGCACCAGTGCAAAGTTCACCTTTCCTTGTTGTAATTTATCAACAGTGACTTATTTTAAAAAAATGTAAAAAGGAGCTTTTGGCAAAATCTCTCAATCACAGATATTCTGGTCACTCAGAAGAAAAAGAAGCCAAACTCTACAGACCTTGGACCAGGGCAGTTTTTCAATATCCACAAAAATCCTCATCAGCTCAGGGATGGCAAGTGAAGGGTGGGTGTCATTCAGCTGGATGGCAACCTACATGGGAAAGGAGAGCATCGTGAAGGTGGCCAGCGGCCCATCTCTGGCTTCCCTGTCCTTGTCCATAGCTCACACATGCACCAAACAAGCACCTACCTTTCATGGAACGCTTTAAGTACACTGTAGCTATGCAACTTTTTTAAAAATTGAAGTCGATTTAAAATACTGTGTCAGTTTCAAGTGTACAGCATAGTGATTCAGTTATATATATATAAACACACACACACACATTTGTTTTATAGGTTCTTACAAGCTATTAAGTAATTTCCCCGTGCTGTACAGTAAATCCTTGCAGCTTATCTATTTTATGTATAGTAGTGTGTATCTGTTAACCCCACAGTCCTGGTTTGTCTCCCCCAACCCACTTTGGTAACCACAAGTTTGTTTTCTACGTCTGTGAGTCTGTTCTGTTTTGCATACAGATACTCAGATTTTTTAGCACTGAGACAGCTGATGAGTAAGTGTGATGGAAGTCCTGATCCTCTCAGTGGTTCCCACCTACATTCAGACTAAGTACTTGCCTGATCTGGGAAGGCATCGAACGCAGTTTTGGTGCTATTGCTGGAGTCAAACTTGGAGGCTTTGAAACGTCGGATGACATCTTGCAAGGTAGCAGCTACCACAAAATACTCCTGCTTCAATCTTAGCTCCTTCCCTTCAAAAAACTTCAAGCCAGAGAGATTGAGTGAGAGGGTTCACACTAGGAGTGGCCAAAACATGACTGGCGTCGCCTGCCCAGGGGCCTGTAACATCTGTGGGATGTCTGGTGGAAGATGGCAGGTCGAAGGCCAAGCATTAGCCTCCTGGAGCTCCATGAAAATAACAGTAAAGGATTTTAGAAAGGCATACTGATAAAGGATGAAGGGAATGGAGAGAACACAACAGCAACAACTTTTTAGAAGTTGAAAAACAGATGGATAAATGGTTTCCTGCATCCCAGAAGATGTAGGAAAGCTGACTCTTGACCTAGTGGGGAAAAGCCAAAGGAGCAGCCCAGTGTATACATCGAAGCTCCCCAAAGGCCCAGAAACTGTCCGCATTGTGTGCCTTTAGACATAGGGATGAAGAGGGGGTAAAAAGTTAGTTGAGAGTCTAAGAAGCAGTTGGCCTCACACCTCATCTCCAGTTCCCTCAAATGAACAGTCTCCTTTGCCAACTCAGGCAGAAGGTGCAGATCTAGTCCCTGGAGGTGGCTAAGCAGGTGCAGGTGGAGGCAGGGGCACCATCCCACACTAAAACGGGGGAAGAGGGTTCAGTGAAAGTGTGTGTACTGAACGCTGATACTTTCAGCCTTCTCCCAACCAAATTTGAGAACACAGGCAGTTAGTGTTAATTCCACTGAGGAAAACAGCTGTAAGCATCTTCTCCAGGGAATCTGGCCTGCCCAGAAGACAGAAACTAAAGACATGGACATGCAGAGCTCCACCAGGAAGTGGCCCCAACAGGTCACAGGATAGTGAAGCCAAATAGATAAATCCCACCCAGAAGTACAGAGCTCCCCAAAGCTTGTCAGTACCTCTCTCTTTTAGTGGGCACTTAAGGGCCATTAGCCATCTAAGAAAAACTTCTAAAAGATGTTGAAATATAAAAGTTAACTTAGAAGAAACAGAGATTAAAGAACGATTATAAGAATCCTATCAATAATATCCTCAGATAAATTAGATATTGTAATCAAGAAATAAGAATAAGATGTTTTAAGAAAATATCTAAAGCAAAAAAAGACTACTCAAAAATTAAAACATGATAGCCAAAGTGAAACAGATTGAGAGAGTTGCGATTGCCCATAAGGTGAGTAAGAAGACAGAGATGATAAATAAAAGACAAGGGGTAAAGAACCAGTTGAGGATGTTTAAGAATTCCAGACCATTTCTCAGAGAGCTGTAGTCCTGTGTTCCCAGACTGAAAGGGGACCCAGGCATGAAGAGTGAAAACAGACTCACACCAAGCACCTCCCCCTCTAAAAAAACTTTCAGTACATTTTAGTACACTTGGAGATGGGGGTTTAGAGGGGGATAGAAGGAGAGGAAGAGGGAGACTAGAAGCTTTCAAAGGGGAAAAAAGCAGAATACAAACAACAGATCAAGAATTCAAATTGTACTGTGTTTTTCAGCAACACCAAAAACTAGATAAAAAAAAAATCTTTGCGTCCTTGATATCCAGGCAAACTACCAATGTGAGGGCAAAATAAAGACCTCTTTCAACATGAAAGGTCTCAAAAAAATTGGCCTCACATGCACCCTTTCCCAGGAAGCCCTAAGCATGTGTACTATCCAAACAAGGGATCAAACAAGCCAAAAGAAAATGCAGGATCCAAACAAATGACCTCAGAGAGCGTAAGAGCCCAGAGGTCCTTAGAACGGTGGGAAAGTCGCTCCAAAGACGCCAGTGGAGCAGCCAACCAGGAGAGATCCAGAAGGGACTTCAGAAAGACCGAGTCAACAGAATACCAAAGGTGTTTGAATATACTGAGAGGAAATTTCTACAACTGGGGTAGAGTATAGGATAGATTAGGGCAAAGTACTCGGAAAACCAAGCCAACAAAACAAGCATCAACTCCAGGAAAAACAAAAATTTTGTACAGAAAGGAAAAATAATGACATGATGATATGGATGGGCATAGATCAGCTGTCTTTAGTGTTGACAGGTCATAATAATATAAAGACTAATTGAAGAGCTAGTGAAAATTACCATGTAATTATGTTGAGAGATTGTGTGCTGTGCTTAGTTGCTCAGTCATGTCCAACTCTTTGTGACCCCAGAGTCCACCAGGCTCCTCTGTTCATGAGAATTCTCCAGGCAAGAATACTGGAGTGGGTTGTCATGCCCTCCTTTAGATTCCTCTGAAATGTACTGAAGTTACATTGTTTCTCCCAAAGAAAAAATAACCTATACCATTAAGTTCCTGATAATGCTGCAGCAAATCCACTTACTCCTCCTTGGAGACAGGTTTAACAGCAAGTGGATATCTAGTCTTAGGACCATTTATGTCCTAGTCCCCAAGATCCTTATTTTGTGGCATCTTTGTGGAGCAGACTACTAATTTGGTTGCTTCTGAGATTATTACTTAAAAAAAAATCATTATAGCTTCCAGAAAATTATTTTACTCATAGAGAAGTTAGAGCTAAATACATTTAAATCCATTAAGAATTGATAGTAGTCATTTGAGATTCAGTCCCAAGTGTTTTTTTTTTTTAAACTAAGTTGTTTTTAGTGTAAATTTAGGAATGATCTGCAGTCCGTGTGCTGCAGTCCATGGGGTTGCAGAGTCAGACATGACAGGGTGACTGAACAACAGCAACAGGAATGATCGCCTTTAAGAAAAAGTTTAACAAGATAAATCAGTGGCATAAGAAACAAGTGTCTGCTCCTGGGTCTGTTCTGAGGTCCATGACCCCCACCTCTCCTGGGGGCAAAGGGGCAGAGGAGACCCATGAGTGAGGGGAAGAGGACAGGCAGGACCCCTCCAGGGACTTCTGATGCTGAGGATGAAACTCCTGTTTGGAAAGGAAGAAGTGCTTTATCTCAGCTGCATCTCATCTTTTATATCCAGGTTTTGTTTTGAAATACATGGACAGAGCCTCCCAAATAGGGATGGGTGAAACACCAGTTCTGATTTCATGAACCGTACAAATTTGTTTTGTATGGAGGGGAACTCAATATGCCAGCAAATTTGGAAAACTCAGCAGTGGCCACAGGACTGGAAAAGGTCAGTTTTCATTCCACTCCCAAAGAAAGGTAATGCCAAAGGATGCTTAAACTACCGCACAATTGCACTCATCTCACACGCTAGTAAAGTAATGCTCAAAATTCTCCAAGCCAGGCTTCAGCAATATGTGAACTGTGAACTTCCTGATGTTCAAGCTGGTTTTAGAAAAGGCAGAGGAACCAGAGATCAAATTGCCAACATCCACTGGATCATGGAAAAAGCAAGAGAGTTCCAGAAAAACATCTACTTCTGCTTTATTGACTATGCCAAAGCTTTTGACTGTGTGGATCACAATCAACTGTGGAAAATTCTGAAAGAGATGGGACTACCAGACCACCTGATCTGCCTCTTGAGAAATTTGTATGCAGGTCAGGAAGCAACAGTTAGAACTGGACATGGAACAACAGACTGGTTCCAAATAGGAAAAGGAGTTCGTCAAGGCTGTATATTGTCACCCTGCTTATTTAACTTATATGCAGAGTACATCATGAGAAACGATGGACTGGGAGAAACACAAGTTAGAATCAAGATTGCCGGGAGAAATATCAATAACCTCAGATATGCAGATGACACCACTCTTATGGCAGAAAGTGAAGAGGAACTCAAAAGCCTCTTGATGAAAGTGAAAGTGGAGAGTAAAAAAGTTGGCTTAAAGCTCAACATTCAGAAAACGAAGATCATGGCATCTGGTCCCACCACTTCATGGAAAATAGATGGGGAAACAGTGGAAACAGTGTCAGACTTTATTCTTCTGGGCTCCAAAATCACTACAGATGGTGACTGCAGCCATGAAATTAAAAGACGCTTACTCCTTGGAAGGAAAGTTATGACCAACCTAGATAGCATATTCAAAAGCAGAGACATTACTTGGCCAACAAAGGTCCGTCTAGTCAAGGCTATGGTTTTTCCTGTGGTCATGTATGGATGTGAGAGTTGGACTGTGAAGAAGGCTGAGCGCCGAAGAATTGATGCTTTTGAACTGTGGTGTTGGAGAAGACTCTTGAGAGTCCCTTGGACTGCAAGGAGATCCAACCAGTCCATTCTGAAGGAGATCAGCCCTGGGATTTCTTTGGAAGGAATGATACTAAAGCTGAAACTCCAGTACTTTGGCCACCTCATGTGAAGAGTTGACTCATTGGAAAAGACTCTGATGCTGGGAGGGATTGGGGGCAGGAGGAGAAGGGGACGACAGAGAATGAGATGGCTGGATGGCATCACTGACTCAATGGACATGAGTCTGAGTGAACTCTGGGAGTTGGTGATGGACAGGGAGGCCTGGTGTGCTGTGATTCATGGGGTCGCAAAGAGTCAGACACAACTGAGCGACTGATCTAATCTGATCTGATCTGATGGAGGGGAAGGGCAATCTAGACAATGCAGGATGAGATATGGAGATTATTCCTCATTGACGGGAAAAAAAAAACATTATTAAGTATGTGCTTTATGGCTACTGAATAGGCCCTTGTGAAATAACCCACTTCTGTTTCCACTGAGAAAGCCAGCTTGACCACTCACATTATCATTGGGATAGAGGACCCGGGAGATGTTCTCGGCCAGATTCCGGTCCAGCACGGCCTGAATGTAGTCTCCAACGTTAACTGAAGGAAATGTTAGAAAAATCAATAAACAGACAGGCCAGCTGCTGTCTTCAGAACCCCCACGATCTCACCTGATGCTTGCTGAATACCCTGCTTGTTGAATACCCCTTTTTGGGGCCAGGGACTGATTTTGTTGAAGACAATTTCTCCATGGACTTAGAGTGAGGGGGATGGTTTGGGATGATTTAAGCACACTACATTTAGTGTGGATTTTATTTCTAATCTAATGCCACTACTAATCTGACAGAAGATACTGGTCCCTGGCCCAGAGGCTGGGGACCTTCTGCCATGTGGGATTCCTAAAATTCCTAAAAATTCAAAAGGATTTCAGCAAAACTTCAAGCTCTCATTCACAGGAGAGTCTATGAAGGTCAGACTGGAGGACTGCTTTAACTGTGTTCTCCATACCTGCTCCATAAAATGCTTAGACACTAAAGAGTTCATATCAGAAACTCAGCTCACTTTGGTTCTAATTAGTAAAGAAAAAGATTAAAGACACACGAGCCCGCGCTGCACTCACAGTCTCTGAGGTTGAAGTCATTGGGCGCCCGAGCGGACCAGAGGCGCATCGTGTTGACCGTGTTGTTCAGGTACCCAGGCACCGGGGTGTCATACGGGAGGGCCAGGACCACCTGCGGGGCGAAACCAAGGCAGCTGCTCACTGGTGCCCATGGAAGAGGGTGGAGGGTGCACAGAGCTGGGAGAGAGCAACGGGAATTTGTTTCCTGGCTCCATCACCAACTCAGATCGTATGATCCCTAAACCAAGACGAGGCTCCCAGGGCTGGAGTGTCCTCCTCCCACTGGAACAATTTGAATGGCTGGAACGACCCAGACAGATGAACCCCTATATCAGTTTCACATTGACTTCCCTTTGTGTCTTTTGCCCTGATCTGGATGCAAATCTTTCACATTTCAGATCAAGCCATTGCTCTAAGAATAACAAAATATGATGTGCAAAGTAGCAAATGTGAATCTGTACCCATTAAGAATAGTAATCAGGATAAGTTTCATGTTGATTATTCGATGATCTGATTTCAAATATGGTGAAAATCAATGGAGTAGGAAATGTACGAAGATAAACATGACATACGATGTTTAAAATGCTATGCTAGATTTTTCACAGTTGCATGAAGAAGAGTTGTTTTAGTGATCTAACAAATCAGCTGATAATTAGCTGAGATGGGTCTAAGAGGCGAGCTTTGGAAAATTTAGCTCAATATTTGTGATAGTCATGGAAATAGAGAACAGGAAGATGAACTGCATTTTACATGACTTTAAAATTTTTGTGAGGAAAGACACTTCTATTCCCTGCCTCATCAGAGTCAATCTCTAAGGAAGGGGAATGACAGAATGGTTGAATTGGTGGATGCTAGAGATCATTTAGTGCAACTTACTCATTTCAGATATGAAGGGAATGAGGCTGAGAAGTGACCTACCCAAGGTCACAGACAGTGGTAGTGTCGAAACCTAACCACAGATCTCTTTAATTTGGTCTGCTGAATTATAAACGAATGAAGGACTCTAGTCTATATCAATGACATACATTCAGTCATACTTTCATGAACATCATAATCATAAAGTAACAAATCACACTGAATTGAATATCTTTTACTAGGAAATTAAGGTCTCTGGAGATTCTTAAAGCGAGTTGTGATCAATCAGGAAGTCATTTACAGAGTGGGACTGAGCCCGGATTCAAACATGACTCATCTTTCTGACCCTGGCAGCATAACTGAGGCAGCTGGGGAAGCGCATGGCTCAGAAGTCCCTTTAGAGAACTTCAGGGAGAAATCGCCACCTCGGTGCTGACATGAGGCTGTGCCTTCTCTGGGATGCTCTCATGGTGGTGGGAGCATGAGAGCCGGGACTCCCTCAGGAGCCTGGGCACTTGCTCAGAGCTGTGGTGCAGTGTGAGGCTCTTCCTGAGAACTCCTTCTTTCCCTCTCTCTTCACAGGTGTCACACCTGTGCAGTCTGAATGAATTCCCCCTTCCCCCTGTCCCCTTCCCCCTAATTTTTCATAGCATTTCTGCAATAGGTCACTTGCACTTCTAATTCTCCCTGCCATCTGCTTCCCTGAGGACCTGAACTGACACAATAATAACACAGACAGTTCAATTTGCTGGAAGCCCTCAAACAGGCACACACCAGGTCTGACTTCATGCTCTCTGACCTCACTAGTTACAAATCTGGGGGCTGATCAGGCAATAGCATCAATCCATAAAGTTCTGCACGAGGAGGGTGAGCTCACTCTTTATTACATCTGCCCCATAACCTTGCCTTTGTGGGCACAGAAAAATACATTCTCCGCAATTGGATTTCTAGATATATTATGAAACTGTCTAGAGGTACTTTGTAAATACATCATCAGGTCATCATAAGGTTATCAGTGGGACCTATGGAGTAAACAGAATGCTTCCAGGATTGAATGTGTAAAGTGCATACATTTAAATAGATCAGAAGCCTCTGGAAGTTTTAGACATCAAATACTTGCTAGTTTAACACTCAAAACATGTGAGAATTCTTTGGGCATATTAACAATTGATTTGTTGCAGTTTTCCTGATCCTATTTGTAAGCAACTATAACTCAGACTGTGGTCTACTGTTTGACCAAAATAGAAGTGGAGGAGATATAAGGGAATGTCTTGAAATCACCATATTAACTTATTCCTTATATCATTACATATAATGACCTATTTTAGCTTCTAATCCATTACTTCATATGCTGCAAAAAAAAAAAAAAAGACTTTTTAAAAAAAGTTTTACTTTTCTGAACTGTGACTAGCTTTGCATGGATTAGCAGAATAAAGCATTAGTTTAAAAGTCTGCTATAACATGGGTCTTGATTCTTCTAAGATAAAATGAAGCATTTATTTATGAAGATTAGTCCACAAACCAACTGAATGTAGCATTACAAGACTGAATTTTGCCCCTGATTCTTCTATATAACAAAGAACATTTCTCTGGTCTTTACCATTTTCTTTAAGCTTTTAAAGAATGGCCAATGAAACATCTTTTCTGGCCTAAGACTGTATTTACTAAACAAATATCTCAAGTGGAGCCTCCTGACTGGACAATGCAGTCCAACAGTGCTTAGGGGTTTTTTATCAGGAAGTATGAGGACAGCATAGCACAGCTCCTCCACTGGAGGGGCTGAAAAATAAATTGTTCAGTAAAGAAGGCAATGGCACCCCACTCCAGTACTCTTGCCTGGAAAATCCCATGGATGGAGGAGCCTGGTGGGCTGCAGTCCACGGGGTCGCTAAGAGTCGGACACGACTGAGAGACTTCACTTTCACTTTTCACTTTCACGCATTGGAGAAGGAAATGGCAACCCACTCCAGTGTTCTTGCCTGGGGAATCCCAGGGACGGGGGAGCCTGGTAGGCTGCAGTCCACGGGGTCGCTAAGAGTCGGACACGACTGAGTGACTTCACTTTCACTTTTCACTTTCATGCATTGGAGAAGGAAATGGCAACCCACTCCAGTGTTCTTGCCTGGAGAATCCCAGGGACGAGGGAACCTGGTGGGCTGCCGTCTCTGGGGTCGCATAGAGTCAGATACGACTGAAGTGACTTAGCAGCAGCAGCAGCAACAGGGTAACACTCTATTCTGCGTGTGTGCATGCTAAGTTGCTTCAGTTGTGTCTGACTTTTTGTGACTCTATGAACTATAGCCTGCCAGGCTCCTCTGTCCATGGGATTCTCCAGGCAAGAATACTGGAGTAGGTTGCCATTTCCTCCTCCAGGGGATCTTCTTGACCCAGGGATCAAACTGGAAACCTGAGCCTCTTATGTCTCCTGCAATTGGCATGCAGGGAATGCCGGAGCTGGGGCAGAATCTGCCCCTGCCTGCCCTCGGGCTAGGGGCAGGATAAATACATGTCCAGGAATTAAGTACACTTGGATGGACACCAGCATTATTTCTCTAGCAGTGATCTGGCAAATAATAACAGCATGTATTTTGCAATATTTTGTGTTGTTTTTCTTGACTTTGTAATGAAAAATTTTGGTAATCCATTGAATAAATACTTCAATTTTAAAATATTTACCCCTTAGAATTTACAAGTCAATGTACATATGGCAGTGGTGTGAGGAATGACATTTAACTTTATTCACTCTTGGTTTCAACAACGGTACATAAAACTAGAGAGCTAAGCATGCTGGGATTATAGAATTGATTAATCTCTGATAAAGTAGATGACGAAATGACTCTGGTAAGTCACTTGACCTTAGGGAAGTCACTTCTCTCTTGACTTCAGCACCCTGGTCTCCAAAATGCACAGGTTTCACTAAGAGAAGTAACACATTTATTTATAAAAATACATTGTTATTCAACACACAATACACTATACTGAATACCATCTACACATCATGCTGTGTTGTCCTCTGTACAACGCTCAGCGTGAGGACTCTTGAAATACCTGGGTGTCGGTCCATTTGGTCCCAGCCTCTGTGTGCTCTACTCTTCCATAGAAGTGAACAGGCAGCATGAACTCAGGGCGGGCCTTCTCCCAGGGGTTTCCATGCCTGAGCCAATCATCTGCTTCTTCTATCTGCAAAAAGGACATGGCTTATAATTTGTTTTTCAGGAGATATGGACCTAACCCTTCAATTATATCAAATCAAAAATATTTTTGACTGGATCAACTCAGTACTGCTTTGGCAAGAAAGATGTTGGTTCTGTCAACCTCAATTCATCTTTGTTATTATCATACAGCCTAAATCAACAATACTCGGTAATATTGCTCTAAATGTTTTATATATATATTATTGTGTTTAATTCTCATAGCAATCCTGTAGGAGGGAACTTACAGCTTCTCCCTTTTTTTTTTATTTTTCAATTTTATTTAATTTTTAAACTTTACATAATTGTATTAGTTTTGCCAAATATCAAAATGAATCTGCCACAGGTATACATGTGTTCCCCATCCTGAACCCTCCTCCCTCCTCCCTCCCCATACCATCCCTCTGGGTCATCCCAGTGCACTAGCCCCAAGCATCCAGTATTGTGCATCGAACCTGGACTGGCATCTCGTTTCATACATGGTATTTTACATATTTCAATGCCATTCTCCCAAATCTTCCCACCCTCTCCCTCCCCCATAGAGTCCACAATAACCCTGTGTACGAGACAGCAAAAGAGACACTGATGTATAGAACAGCTTCTCCCTTTTTAAAGGGAACTATAATTGCTCAAAGTTGCATGGACAGTGAATGATGCAGATAAGATTTGATGGTAGGTCTGTCAGTTCATCAACTGAAGAATTGATGCTTTTGAACTGTGGTGTTGGAGAAGACTCTTGAGAGTCCCTTGGAATTCAAGGAGATCAAACCAGTCAGTCCTAAAGGAAATTAATCCTGAATATTCCTTGGAAAGACTGATGCTGAAGCTGAAGCTCCAATACTTTGGCCACCGGATGCTGGCCTGACTCATTGGAAAAGACCCTGATGCTGGGAATGATTGAAGGCAGGAGGAGAAGGGGACGACAGAAGATGAGATGGTTGGATGACATCAGTGACTCGATGGACACGAGCCTGAACAAGCTCCAGGAGTTGGTGATGGACAGGGAAGCCTGTTGTGCTGCAGTCCATGGAGTCACAAAGAGTCGGACCCAACTGAGTGACAGAACTGAACTAAACTGTGGGTTCCAAAGCCTGTGCCTTAACATCTGGGAAGCCAACTGTCTAGCTTGAGGGAAAGAGAGGCCTCCCAGTGGTATTTACATGGTGTAGGACCTGATGGGTCCTACATCATGATTTTCTGTCAAGAGCTTTGTGCCTAGAAAGCATAGAATCAGTGGAGAAAAGCTACTCATAGAAAGCTCCCTTATTTCAGGATAGGTACAGAACACTATAACTTTTTTTTCCATTAAAAAAAAATTGAAGTATAGTTGATCTACAATACTGTGTTAGTTCCAGGTGTTCAGCATAGTGAGAGTGCTTTTGCAGGTTATATTCCATTACAGGGTATTATAAGATAACAGGTATAACTTCTTGTGCTATACAGTGTATCCTTGTTGCTTATCTGTTTTACACATAGTTTGCTAATCCCATACCCCTAATTTGTCCCTCTCCTCTTCCTTCTCCCATTTGGTAACCACAAGTTCGTTTTCTGTATCTGTGAATCTATTCTGCATATGCATTCATTTGTATTATTTTTTAGATTCCACATATAAGTGATAACATATTGTATCTGTCTTTCTCTGTGTGACCTATTTCACTAGACATAATAAGCGTAATATTCTCCACATTCATCCATGATACTGCAAGTGGCAGCATTTCTTTTTTATGGCTGAGTAATATTTCATGGCATATATATATCATATCTTTATCCGTTCATCTGTTGATGGGCACTTGGGTTGCTTCCATATCTTGACAATTATAAATAGTGCTGCTATGAACATTGGGGTGCATGTATGTTTTTGAATTAGTGTTTTCATTTTTTCCAGATATATGCCCATGAATGGAATTGCTAGAACATATGGTAGTTCTGTTTTTAGTTTTTTAAGGATTGTCCATTGAGTCCCACAGTGGCTGCACCAATTTATATTCCCACCAACAGAACACCATTACATTTTGTAGTCTTTGTTTAATTTAATCCTCATGTAATTTTGATCTGATAATGAACTAATACAGTTCATTTTGAAAATAACATACTAACAAGGTAAGGAATTTATTTTATTGATAACTTCAATGTATCCCCACGCAGTTATGTCAGTTTATAACAAAATATTTCTTATACAATTTTTAAAATCAGAATTTGTATTTAGGGCATCCTGGACATCAAATAAATTTTGTTTTCTATAAAAAAAACATAAAAATACCATAACAATGACAAAACATATGGTGGGAGGGGGTTACATTTTTAAAGATATTATTAGTGAAAACTTTAAAATATTGTATATATATTAAAAGATGGAATTGTGTTCTGGAAAGGAGGGAGGGTTAAGGTTTTTTAATACAAAGTTCTCTTGTCAATGAAATTACCCCAAATATGGTTATTTTACCTATTTGCTGCCTCACCCTTCCCTCATAGAAAACTCAGCTTTAGTTTAAAGAGATATTAATTATGAATATCACACAATGCTGGATGCTTCATGATAACCTATATACGAGTTCAGTGTCTGCCCCAGGCAGTGTGGAGAGAGGTGAACAAACACAGCTAACTTTTGAGATATTAGATAAAACATTAATGTCAATAGCCAGACAAGCTAACACATATCCATTTATTCAAACACTGATCATGACTTTATATTGGGAATGCCAGTAAGCTGCCCATTAACAGGAACTACCAGCAACATGATGAATGAAGAGGGGACTCACAGAAACAACATCTTTAGATAGAAAGTCTGGAGTTAGAGAGCTGCTGGAGACAGGAGAATGCAGCAGATGCAGGAAGGGAAGGCTGGACCTAGATGTGAGCTAATCAGTAAAATGCATCCTGTTCAAATGCAGAGTCTCAGGCAGTATGGGGTGGGGGTCTCAAAATCTGCATTTAAAAGTCTGCCTTTTAACATGAAGACACTGCGTACATGGTGCAGCCTGGAGCTACATGGTAATACAAAGTCAGGAACTATAATTCAGATCTGAGACTTCTGCTATCCCCGTCATAAAGAGAACAAAAAAGACAATGAAAATTTAACAAGGAAAGGACTGAATTTTTATCAATTGATAAGAGATTGGTAAAGTTAGAGCCCACTAGCTCATATTAATAACTAGAAATTTGATGAAAAATAAATGAGAATGTCCACAAAGCATCAAACATCCTTAATTACAAAACACTTCGTGCTGCACTTAGGCAAGGGGGCAGGTTCTGGGTTTCAAATACTGATCAATGTGAACACTGCTTTCTATAACAGGAATGAACCTTAGGGCCTAGATGCCTCATTTCAGCACCCAGGACTGTTGTTAATATACATCTTCAGGTTGTACGTGAACCAGGAAGACAGTGAGGCAGAAACAGCTTTCCTCTCAAAAAATGTGCACAGGTTAAGGGGACAACATATTTTCTGCTGATAAATGCAGCAGATTCAGACTGCTCTCCCCTCAAGCAGAATGAAATGCCCATAGAAGAGAAACTGAACTCCGGGCTTCCCACCACCAGCCCCTCCCAGCCTCCCATGCAAGTCCGAGGTCGTATTTGCTCTTTTGAGGACACACTGTCAAGTGATAAGGGACTGACTAGTCAGCCAGTCACTTTCAACGCAATCCAGTGTTGGTCTGATTTTTCCCCACCAAATAATAGCTGATTTTAATTCCACTGGGTTACTTAACACATTCTGTAGGAGAATAGAACTCCTAGCTTGCTATTCTTTATTGAGTCTCTTCTTGATTTTGGCAAGGAATCTGTCAATAATTCCCTCAATTATACAAAGCTTGTTTTTAAGGTAAATTGAAGCATAAATGTTTCATAAACACAAGCTGGTCTGAGCAGATCAGAAGAGAAAGAGAGAACTACCCCCCACCCAATCCACCAAGGCTGTGGGGTGGTGATAAACCTCCTCTCTATCCTGCTTCCTTCCAGCAAATTAGTCTGTAAATTTAGATTTCCATGTAGCCAGTGATCCCTGAATGCCCCAGCTTGCGAAGCCACATGAAGAGCCGGGGCCAGATGGGAGGAGAGCTTTCATTTACATCCAAGTGGGCTGTTTGGATCTGAACATCCCAGATGAAAAGGAGCTGAGATAAAGCAAGCAGAAGACTTGGAGTGAGGAGCAAAGTGCCCCTCTGGGTAGGGGTGAGGAGTGTGTGGCAGCTGGATCTGGTATCTTCCTAGAGAAATTACTCAATGGAATCTGTTCCTGCCAGCATGGAAGCAGAGGTCAGCTCAGGGTCTCAGTCAGTGATTGAATACTAAGAATGCTTTTCCTCTCAATTGTGGGCTACACAGGACATGAAGAATCAGTGAGTAAAAATCAGGTGGTGTCAACAAACTTTGCTGTCTGATGGTATCAATCATTGATAAATGTTTCTGGGGAACACTGAGAACCCAACAGTGGTCACAGGAAGCTTGCTGGGTAATGTGAACTGTGCATGGCTAGTCAGAGCAGGCTGGGAACGGGCTCTAAGAGACAGAAGGTTCCAGCAGATGGCTCGATTCAACCCTGAGATTTCTACTGCCAGCATATTTTTCCACCCAGAACTTTAGCACGTGACTGTTAAACTTTAATGTGAGGCTGTCGCAATTGCCTTCCCCCTTTCCCTCCCAGTGTCCAGTCATTTTCAGAGAACTATTCCTGATAAGGTTTCTATGATCCCCAGTAGAGTTCAAGGTAGGTCAAGCATTTTAGCAATATAATTATTTTCTTTGAGGGCAGGGTGGAGTTCACAAAGAACACTTTGTTACTCCAAATCTTCTTTGAAGAGAGCCTTCGAAAACTGAAAGTCTAGCACCCTTTAAAAATCTTCCTAGCCTGTGCAATTTTCATCAGCCTTTTCTATGGTAAGAGCAACCCTGTAGCTGATATGAGTCGGGGAGTGATCATGGGCTGAAAAAGCAGGTTGCTTTCCTGAAAGAGATACATATATATATATATATGGAAACAGTTTCTTTTTTATGGTATGACATATTTTATCTTTGCTCTTTAAAATCCCATCCCAGTGAGCAATGGCTATGGTAGATAAAATTAGGTGTCTTTCTGACTCAATTTCAAGTTATAACAAAAGAAGTGATGAAGGATAGTGAAGCTAGCTTTGAAGACTAGCCAAAGCCATTTGGTCTCTCTTTTTCCCTTAAAACGCTGGGGATGTATACTTCTTGGGTCTCACAGGAGAGAAGGGAAGGCTTCCTGGAATAAGGCCATTTAAAGGTAGCAAAGGTCAAAGGTGTGAATAACAGAGTGTCTTTCATAAGACTTTGGGGAAAATGCACTTGAAAGAATTTTCTTGAGATTGAGCAGCTGAATTTAAAATGACATCTTTCACAGAAAAGTAAAAAATAAAATCCTTAAACATTGTGGGGTATAATGAGTATCACACAGGATACAAAGACTGAGAATGAATACCATGTATTGCTTGGTTACGGTGTGTTAAAATCTTGGTCCTGCTGGAAATGCCTGCCAAGCTAGGCTTCTTACCATGTAACCCTAGATTTCTTCATTGTAGAAGGCAGCCAATTATTTTTTCTAACTTTTTATGATTATAAAATACACATTTCTTATAGACTCTGACTCATGTAGAAGAATAAAAGGATAGTCAAAGTCACCCATAATCCTATCTCCCAGAGATAATTACTATTGAACCTTTGAGATACGTGAGTGTGTGTGTGTGTGTATATATATATACACATAAATATATACTTTTTTTCCCTAGCATTTTGTCTTTTTTGCTTCCTTTGGATAGGTCATACTATTCACATGATCCTATATCCCTTTTTTTCAACTAACATAAACAATTTCCCATTTTACTATAATTAATCAAAAACATACTATCAATGGCTATATTAATATATTATACAATGCCACAATTTATGAAAGTATCCTCCTTTTATTAGGGAAAATTAACATTCTTGAGTACCTACTTGTGTGCCAGACATTTTACATATTTTTATCATAATTTTGGGAAGCTGGCATCTCTATTTTGCAGACAAGAAAACCCAGGTTCAGAGAAGTTAAGTAACCTAATAAAGGCAACATAACTCATAAGGGTAATGAGTTGCAATTAGGCCTCAAATTAGAAATGAGATCTCAAGTTAGAGCCCAGATGTTTTTTCCTACCCAATACTGCCTCCTAATTGGTTTAGGAGTAGCTGAAGATACCGGTCCCATCACTTCATGGCAAATAGATGGGGAAACAGTGGAAACAGTGGCTGACTTTATTTTTTTTGGCTCCAAAATCACTGCAGATGGTGATTGCAGCCATGAAATTAAAAGATACTTACTCCTTGGAAAGAAAGTTATGACCAACCTAGACAGCATATTCAAAAGCAGAGACATTACTTTGTCAACAAAGGTCTGTTTAGTCAAGGCTATGGTTTTTCCAGTAGTCATGTATGGATGTGAGAGTTGGACCATAAAGAAAGCTGAGTGCCAAAGAATTGATGCTTTTGAACTGTGGTGTTGGAGAAGACTCTTGAGAGTCCCTTGGACTGCAAGGAGATCCAGCCAGTCCATCCTAAAGGAGATCACTCCTGGGTGTTCATTGGAAGGACTGATACTGAAGCTGAAACTCCAATACTGTGGCCACCTGATGTGAAGAGCTGACTCATTTGAAAAGACCCTGATGCTGGGAAAGATTGAGGGCAGGAGGAGAAGGGGACGACAGAAGATAAGATGGTTGGATGGCATCACTGACTCAATGGACATGGGTTTGGGTAGACTCTGGCAGTTGGTGATGGATAGGGAGGCCTGGCATGCTGCGGTTCATGGGGTCACAAAGAGTCTGACACGACTAAGCAACTGAACTGAACTGAATTGAAGATGCATTGGTGGTGGTGGTTGAGTCGCTAAGTTGTGTCAGACTCTTGCAACCCCACAGACTGTAGCCCACCAGGCTCCTCTGTCCATGGGATTTTCCAAGAAAGGAATATTGGAGTGGTTTGCCATTTCCTTCTCCAGGGATTGAACTCAGGTCTTCTGCATTGCAGGCAGTCTCTTGAATTGCAAGCAGATTCTTTACCAACTGAGCCACCAGGGAAGCCCCTGAAGATACACTGGTCCTTAACAAAATTTGGAAGTTTGTCTTTCAATAGGTTCCCAATATTCTCCTTCTGGGACTTTCCTCGATGCAACCTCTCATCAAATCAAATCTTTTAGTACCTACTTTCCTTGGCCCAGAAAGTGTCCAAATACTGAGGGAGGAGAAAGCAGATGGTGACGACACTCAGCTTCTCATCCTTCCCCTCTCTGGGGATTAGCTGCAGCCTAGGTCCCCCAACCCAATGCCTGAGTGCGCTGCCTTTGGACTGACTCTTAGAACTCTGACAAGGGCTTAGAGAGGTCAGGCTTTTTTGAAAATCCAGTATCTTTGGGGTATGGGTATGAGACAAGGATAGGGAGAAAGAGAAAGCCTAAATCACATTTAACATCAAGGAAAACTGTCCGTGCACGGACAGCTATATGACTGTAGCTCAAAGTATTACTAAAGATAAACAGAAACAAATACTTAAGAATCTGGTTTGGTTATATGAAAATAAAATGAGAGTCATTTATATAGATTAATTACTATTTGTGCAATTTTCTATGGGGCACTATAATTACACATATTAAATATGTGCCAGATTTATTTGATATAATAGTTAACAAGGCTGCCTACTGTTATCTTATATTAAAAAAAGCAGAAAACTGAGTTTATATATCTTATAAGATAGACATATTAAAATGTGAGTTTGAGCAACCTCCAGGAGATAGTGAAAGACAGGAAAGCCTGGTATGCTGCAGTCCACGGTGTCACAAAAAGTTGGACACAACCGAGCGACTGAACAACAAAGGCATACTAAGGAGGGCAAGACTCTGAATGTGGAAAAGAAAACTGATTGTGACTGGGAAATCTGGGGATGCAGATTTACCAAAAGTGTGATCTGAGGTGACTTCACCTCTTAAGAGCCTCAGTTTTCTCACCTACAAAAATGGTGACATGCTTCCTACCTGCAAGGGCTACTGGCAAAGATCATGAGTCAAAAGACATGCTCCTCCATTTTGCATGCTGCAGAGATAGGACACTGCCCATTACAGGTGGTCTGCATTCAGGTACTCGGTGACGAGTATCTTCATGACTCTCTAGCATCCTTATGAGTCTGGCACTGTAAAAGATGCTATAGATCTGGTGGTGAATGATACTGGTGACACTGGCAGGCTCTCGGCTCTTATGGAGCTTATATCGAAAAGTGGGAAGACTGACAGAATTCACAGATGTCAATCAAATGCTACAGACATTAGTAACGCCCTCTGTTAAATTCTGTAAATTATAAATCATCCAGAACATCAAGGCAAAATTTTACTGACAAAATTAAAAATATGAGTCACATACCTGCCATCCATCTCGAATCTTCTGATTGAAGATTCCATATTCATATCGGATGCCATAGCCATAGGCTGCAAGCCCCAGAGTTGCCATGGAATCCAGGAAGCAGGCTAAATTAAACCGAGCACAAGCAAAAGACAGAATTATCAAGGTAAGTAAAAATTTGTCTTTCTCTAAAAAACAAGGCAGCCACAAAACATTTTTCTATGAGAAACCATATTTATATTTTAAAGCACAGAGACTGCTGCACAGTAAGTATTAATTTTTTAAAGTCACATTTTCCCCAATTATAATAAAATAAATACCATAGAAAAGTTAGAAAATACAAAAATGCATAAAGAAGAAAACAAACATCATTTATTATCTCACTATCTAGAAACTACTACTGCGTTCATGTTGGCATTCCATTTGAGAATAGCTAAGGAAAGCTAAGCTAAGCAAAGAGTTGGACACGACTGAGCGACTGAATTGAACTGAACTGAAGGAAACTGGTCTGTGTTAGCCATGTCTTTTATTGTGCCTGTCCCTAGCACTGCCCTTTCTAGGGAACCTGTCTCCATGCCCCCTTGCTTGAAAAGACATGTATAATTTACATGTGACCTGTCTAACCAACTGGGACATCTGTGGCAGACTCTCTTTCTGGCTGACGGAATTCCAGTGTTGTTCACATACCAGGTTATGCTTCAGGGAGGCTGGACCTGGAAGTGAATATTGCTTGACTAAACTTCTAGGCTAATCATGGTAATTCTATGTCCTTCACCAGTTTTAGTTTTGGCCTGAGCATACGATGAATCATTCTATCCAATGAGAGCTGCTAGGAGGTCTGCTGGGTACAGTTAAAGATTCTCCTTACTGCTGCTGTCTTTTTTCCATAAAAAGTCAAAAGAACCACAGAGATGCAGAGTCCTGACTGAACTGTGCTGCTGAATAAATAAACCTTGGAATGGCCAACCTCTAGAGTTGTTTTGTGATAATACACGGCCTTGTTGGCTGAATTTTTTTTTAATTTATTTTCGTTTTGGTTCTGTGTTGCTGCACTCAGGCTTTCTCTAGCTGTGGTAAGCAGGGGCTACTCTCTAGCTGTAGTGCACAAGGCTTCTCATTGCAGTGGCTTCTCTTGTGGCACAAGGGTCCTAGAGTGCAGGCTCAGTAGTTGTGCACAGGCTTGGCTGCCTCATGCTGCATAGGATCTTCCCGGACCAGGAATCAAACCTGTGTCCCTTGCACTGGCAGGCAAATTCCTAACCACTGGACCACCAGGGAAGTCCAGGATGCATATTTTTAATTTAATGGTATTGGTATTATATTTTTAATATTTTCCTCTATATTTGTTGAAAAATAATTTCTGGATTAAAAACTCAAACTGAATCCATACAAAAAAGGATATTCATTAATTAAATCGAACCAATACTATAAC
This sequence comes from Bos indicus x Bos taurus, assembly GCF_003369695.1. NCBI lineage: Eukaryota > Metazoa > Chordata > Mammalia > Artiodactyla > Bovidae > Bos > Bos indicus x Bos taurus. Next base: position 37,645,039 of record NC_040085.1, read on the forward strand.
AAGTGTATCACTGCCTACTAGTCAATCAAAAAGCAAAATGTCCAATGCACAAAAGGATAACACAATGGCTAAACAACTTCAGTCCTACCACACAAGTATGTGAATTGAGCAGTTGGGAACAGTGAAGTGAAGGGCCCACTGTGGAAACCCTTCAGGGCACAGGAAGCATCTGGTTAGCTTTGGGGTTTGAAGCAATGTCTCTAAACTTTTTAAGCAACGTCTCTTTTGTTCAAGTTCCTTTCTCTACTGTCTGTCTGTCTTGCTTGCTTGCTTGCTAAGTCGCTTCAGTCGTGTCTGACTTTGTGCGACCCCATAGATAGCAGCCCACCAGGCTCCCCCATCCCTGGGATTCTCCAGGCAAGAACACTGGAGTGGGTTGCCATTTCCTTCTCCAGTGCATGAAAGTGAAAAGTGAAAGTGAAGTTGCTCAGTCGTGTCTCTTAGCGACCTCACGGATTGCAGCCCACCAGGCTCCTCCGTCCATGGGATTTTCCAGGCAAGAGTACTGGAGTGGGGTGCCATCGCCTTCTCTGACTGTCTGTCTAGAACTGGTCGAACCACAGTGCAGAGCCAAAAACAAATACATCTACTACTAGGTCACACCTTGCACTTCTCCTATACAGTCTGCTGGTTCTATAGGAATAGTCTTGCTTGGCATCTGAGAAGGTGTCAATAGCCAGACAACACAGCACATTCACGATGTCGCTTACCAGCAAGCCTCCCAAGACCACCATTGCCAAGCCCAGCATCTTCTTCAATTTCTTCTAACTCCTCCATATCCAATCCAAGCTGGGGATGAAAGGAAAACAACACTGAACGTGGATACAAACAAGCCACTTCAGAGAGAGCAGTCATGTCCTAAAGCTCTGGGTTGGGCATCCAGGTTCATCTGTGAACTCAATCCTTCCAGGTCCCTTCATGCTAGAACTGACATCAGATAACCCCTGCAGATGCTGGTGACTGAAGATGCAGACTGTCTGTGAGGGCACAGCAGCAGGCTGCAGAAGAGTATGGGCTCTAAATATCCATTACGACTCTGTTATTTATTAGTTACATGACCGTGGGCAAGGTACTAAATCTCACTATGACTTTTATCTCCTGCTTAAAAACAAGGACATGGGAGCAGTCCAGTGGTTAAGACTCCATGCTTCTATTGCCGGGGGCCCCGGTTCCGTCTCTGGTGGGGGAACCAAGATCCTACAAACTGTTCCATACAACCAAAAGAAAAATAATAAAACTAAAAAAAAAGTTAAAATGAGGATAATAGTATCTATTGGAGAAGGAAATAGCAACCCACTCTAGTATTTTGGCCTGGGAAATTCCATGGACGGAGCCTGGCGGGCTGCAGTCCCCGGGGTCTCAAAGAGTTGGACACGACTTAGCAACTAAAATAAAACAATGACAATAGCATCTATTTCATTTAGGACTGTGAATTAAATGAGATTATACAAACAAAGCACTCAGAATGATTCCTGGGTAGATACTCCTCAATAAATATTGGCTATTACTGTTTCTTAAAGTTATTTTTTTGTTGTCAGGGTAAAAGCTCAGAGATAGTCTAGTACCAAGTCCACACTAACTGGACTAAATTTGAAAATTACGGAAAGATATGAGGTCAGATTCTCTGGGATGGACTAAAGTTCATCTTTTCATGACCACAACGTATTTACTCACTGAGGTCAAAGGTTGTTAACCCAAAACCAGTTAGTGAGTCACTGCCTGTAAGATCTGGGGCCAGACAGCAGTCAGGGAAACCTCAGTCCTGTGGTCCAGCTGGGATGGGCCTAAAATCCTCTACTTCTCTCTGGGGGTAGATAACAGACTGTAAGGGAACAGTCACAGGGGAGATAAATTAGGAGTTTGGGATTAACATATGCACACTCTACTATATATAAAATAGGTAAACATCAAGGACCTGCTGTATAGCACAGGGAACTCTACTCAATATCTTGTAATAGCCTATAATGGAAAAGAATATAAAAAGGGGGAGACAGAGGATGAGATGATTAGATGGCATCATTGACTCAATGGACATGAGTTTGAGCAAGCTCCGGGTGTTGGTGATGGCCAGGTAAGCCAGGTGTGCTGCAGTCCATGGGGTCGCAAAGAGTTGGACATGACTGAGCAACTGAACTGAATATCTGTCACTATGCTGTACACTTGAAACTAACACAATATTGTAAATTAACTATATGCAATTAAAAAAAGAAAGAACGAGAGAGACTGTGAGAGGCAGAGGAGCATCTATAAACTTCGGGATGGATGGAACTGGTTGACAGTCAGCTCTCTGCCCTCAAGTGTTAGAACCAACACAAGCCAGAGGCCACTAGCAGCAGTATGGACTCATATCAAAATTGTGTAGTCCTAGAGATCATTTTGGACTGCTCATCTTACCATGAGGAAACTGATGGTCAGATAAATTAAAATACTTGTCCTCTGCTGACTAGATAATAATCTAGCCCATGCCTGGCTAATGATGGTCCTTTGTGAAATGATTGCATTCTTATCTGAAAGTGATACAATCCATGAAATTAGATATTGTTTTACATGGAAACATACACATTTAAAAATGCATGCTTAAAGTGGATGTCCCAGTTGCCATGGGGCTGGTTACCAATTTGAATTCCTATCTTTATATCAAAAGTTGCTTTCTGGTACAAGTCTTGATAACTGTATCTTTTAAAGAGTTCAAAAATGGATCTGCCTCTGTTCATTGTTAAAAGGGCTTTCAAATTTGCTCCCGGTTCACTAGAGTACTGGGGTCCCTGTGACGCCAACTGCTAATACTAGTGCTTAGGATTTGTAACACTCTTAAACATTCGAGTCTAGAGTAGGCTATACTCCTTGAGCAAGGAGTCACTTCATCCCACCTGGTTCGATTCTGGTCCAAAGGAAGTATATTTTTTCAGCTGATATCAAGGGAAGCAAAGAAAACGGAAGCAGAGAGGAGCTGCAATTGTTCTTTGACACAGAATGCTCTGCTAAACCCACATGAAGGAAACCAGCCCTAGTGACAAGCAACTGTCCACACAGGGGACAACAACCCCATGCCAGGACAAAAGTAATTTAAACAGTCTCTCATCTAGAGTGCATCTTTGCAAATACACATTCCTCCCATCAACCACATCAGAAAGGTTAATGACTATTTTTGGTATGAATATACCTGAAGGTCAGGAGAGGACCAGTTAAATATGTTCATGCAAACAAATTAGCACATCAGGTTCAAGACCTCAAGCTTCTTGTTTAAAGAGGAAGTGTATTTTTACATCTCATGAAGCAACGGAGAAAGTATGACAACAGAATTTTAAAAGCTTATTAATTTCAGATAATGTCTTGATATACAAGTAACAGTCAAATTTTGATCATTTTTAAAAAGTAGATAGGAGTCCAAAGAAAAGCTTGTGATTCTGACAACAGGGACTCAAGTACTTTTTAAAGGCTTTTCAGATGCAAATTTCTAAAATGCAATTTGTTGTGGAATGCTGTCAAAAACTGATTGCAGAACAAAATTCTCATGGGGCAAACCAAGTTCTTTAACTGTGTTCCCTAACTGTGTTCCTCTTAAACCATAGATCAGTAGTACTATAGTGTACATTTCTAATAGTTTGAAACAGCCATGTCTACAGAAACAATTTTTCATCTTTTTTCTTTCTTTTTCTTAGGGGGGATGCTCTCTCTCCAAGGTTCCTGAGTTGCACTTGAAATTTAAAGGGAGAGAATGAGAGAAATACAGAGAGAACGTACCTGGTAGATGGCCTCATCACAGGCATTCTGCAGGCCAAGGTTGATCATGGTGTTCTGTAATGTTCGGCCCATGTAAAATTCCAAAGAGAGGTAATAAACCCTCTGAAACAAAGAAAAATGATGTCATGTGAACAGCTAAGAGGCCAACCTTACTTGTCAACATAAAAACACAAGGTAAGCAATGAAAAACAAATAGGCAGGACTACTTTAACTCAGGTTCAAACGAGACGCCTATAGATTCATGAAGGGCTAAAGAAAAGCACTACTGATAAAATGGAAAACCCATCTTATATCCTGGTTTTGGTAACACCTAAGCTGAGCGCCGAAGAATCGATGCTTCTGAACTGTGGTGTTGGAGAAGACTCCTGAGATTCCCTTGGACTACAAGGAGATCCACCCAGTCCATTCTGAAGGAGATCAGCCCTGGGTGTTCTTTGGAAGGAATGATGCTAAAACTGAAACTCCAGTACTTTGGCCACCTCATGCGAAGAGTTGACTCATTGGAAAAGACTCTGATGCTGGGAGGGGTTGGGGGCAGGAGGAGAAGGGGATGACAGAGGATGAGATGGCTGGATGGCATCACCGACTCGATGGACGTGAGTCTGAGTGAACTCACTCAAATTGGTGATAGACAGGGAGGCCTGGCGTGCTGCGATTCATGGGGTCACAAAGAGTCAGACACAACTGAGCGACTGAACTGAATTGAAATATCTTTTTACTCCCAGGGAGGGGGGTGGAAAAAAAAAAGCAAACTCATCCAACTAAGCAGATTCAATGTTTTGTGAGTTTTTTCTTCCGATTCACAAGCCTCATGAAAAAGTGTACGTTTTGGGTAAACAGCGGTCAGAATGACATAGCTCATCATTCATCTGTAAAATGTTTCTAGGATGATGGTCAGGTGGGTTTGGCTGTGAGTACCTCAAGTCATCCAAGAAACACGAAGATTAACTCCTTTCAGACACACCCACTGGCTACAAAGTAGTCCTTAACTGTTAGTGCAAGTAATATTATAATTAAATATTTTAGGATTAAAATTACTCTAGAAAGTCTATGAATTGACAATAGTTTCTTCTGAATAACAAGTTTATTGGTGTTTATTCTTGGTGAAATGGGACACTTCTCTATCAGCTTAGAAACTATTTGCCTTTGACATGGTAAAAGCCAGGTAAATACCATCGGAGTTGAAAGTGAAAGGTGCAAAGCTCAGACATTACTAAAACCCTTTAAAATATAAGTGCTGCTGCTGCTGCTAAGTCGCTTCAGTTGTGTCTGACTCTGTGTGACCCCATGGACTGCAGCCCACCAGGCTTCTCCGTCCATGGGATTCTCCAGGCAAGAACACTGGAGTGGGTTGCCATTTCCTTCTCCAATGCATGAAAGTGAAAAGTGAAAGTGAAGTCACTCAGTCGTGTCCGACTCTTAGCGACCCCGTGGACTGCAGCCTACCAGGCTCCTCCATCCATGGGATTTTCCAGGCAAGAGTACTGGAGTGGGGTGCCATTGCCTTCTCCAAAATATAAGTACAGTTTACTAATTTAAAAAAGGATCATTAACTTTATCACCCTCTTAAAAAGGATTTGGTCAAGCAGAAAATACTAAAAAAATATGAATACATTTCAATATAAGGAATGCTTATTATAATATTAAACTCATTAGTTACACATATATACTTAAAATGTTATAAGAAAATGTCAATTTAGAAATCTCCGTTTTCCTGTTTTCATTTTATGAAGCAATTGAATTCGAAGTCGCCCATGGAGAGTCAATATGTCATTTAATACTATTTTCCAGAGCACATCATTATTACTTTTATCCAAGTTGCTTGAATATCTATAACGCTATCGTTAGGGCTCTTATTCATTTATTAGATACCTTTGTGAGTTAGGAAAAGCAGACAGATGCAGGCCAAAGAGGTGCAAGTTGCCACTCACCCCCATGACTGGTGTCCTGGTACCACTTAGAAAAAGGAAGAGTTTCTCAAGCCACAGACACCCATTTATGTAATCAGGGCAATTATTTTCATTCTTCTCTGTGTGCATTTTCATGATCTTTATAATAAAACCACTATGTATGGCGTTTTTACTTTTTGGTGATCTAGAAAAAGCTTGCTTATAAACACAGTATATATACATATCAAGCACTTGCAATTGTGAGGTCATAGCCCCAGGAATCAAAGAAGGCAATGGCACCCCACTTCAGTACTCTTGCCTGGAGAATCCCATGGGTGGAGGAGCCTGGTAGGCTACAGTCCATGGGGTCGCTAAGAGTTGGGCACGACTGAGTGACTTCACTTTCATTTTTCACTTTCCTGCATTGGAGAAGGAAATGGCAACCCACTCCAGTGTTCTTGCCTGGAGAATCCTAGGGACAGAGGAGCCTGGTGGGCTGCCTTCTATGGGGTCGCACAGAGTCAGACACGACTGACGCGACTTAGCAGCAGCAGCCCCAGGAATAATGACTACATCTGTGTTAATTTTCTTTCTCTCCCTCTTAAGAATTCTAAATTAGCATCAATTTAAGAGTTTTTCAGATATTTCAAGCTCTTCCTAAAAAAAAAAAAAAGTTGCTGCTTAAAATAAAGTATTTTAAAATAAAATAAATTGGAGAAACTTGTTGCATGACAGGTTTTCCAAAGACATGAATTAAAGGTGATTTCCTATTTTCCTATAAATAAATTTTTGGGGGTGGGATTGCACCTTATTTGGGGGATACAGAAGACCTTAAAAAAATTGATCTCCCTCATCCTCTTAGTTAGTGATCTCTAAACACTTAAAACATGCTTCTGGTAGTAAAATATTTGAGCATTGCCTATATATGCTATAGATTATATACACGCACTACTATTATTAATATCTTATGTATATTTTACAAAAAATAGAAATTTTCAAAAGGCTTATAAAGATAAAATAAGAGGACAAAACAGTATGTAATATTTTAAAAATAATTTAAAATTTTCCTAGCATTAATTAGAAGCCCTGGTAGTTCTGGGAAGGTGTAGAGAAAAGACAACAACACAATTGAGCCTTGCAGGGCAGGTGACAACTGGGCAGAGACAGCTGGTGGGAATGCCATTCCGAGGGAGAGGTGCAGTGTTGGCAGAGACCTGGAAGTGGGGAGATCAGGGCATGGATGGGGATGGCAAATCAGGTTGGTGGGAGAACATGGTAAGTCCCAGAGGGTTATGGGAAATAACCTCACCTGGGCTGTGATGGGCCTTCAGTGCTAGATTAAGAGGACTGTGCCAGGTGACCAGAGCCAGTGCTATAGATCTGAGCAGAGGGCAAGGTGTGTCACTTTAGGAGGTTTAATCAGATTATAATGCATAGAACGAGATGGGATTGTAAAGTCAAATGCCTTCAGGATCCAGGCTGAGAAGATAAATGCATAAAGGCTATCCCGAAAAACAATGAGGAGTAGTGGGCAGAGCTGGTTGGACATGTCCTGCCCAAAGGCATGGAAAATAAGATTGCTTAAAGATGTCTAACAGACCAAACAAAATACGTCTGCTAGCCATTTATTCAGCTGCATGCTGCCAAGTTTAACCACTTCTGGGAAGCAATCACTTGGAAATCTACTTCTTGGGAGAGCAGAGATCAGGGCCTCAATTAGGCAGAGAAGAGAGAATGGAGGAGAGTGGGTGATTTCAAGGCAAACTGCAGAAATCAACAGAATTTGGTGAATTGCTGAATGGGGAATACACGAGGAAGTCAAAGGTGAAAGTAGAGTTTTGTGTCTGGATGACCCGTCAGGATGACAATGCCATTAACATTAGAAACACAAGAGTGGGCGGGATTGGGAGGGATGATGATTCTGAGTTTTTAACACGCTGAGTTTGAGGGAATAAGGGGAGATCTAGTTATGGTCACCAAGCACTTATAAATGTAGGAATGGAGTCTGAAAAGGAATTGAGACTAGAGATCCAGACGTGATCCAGATGTGGGATTCATCTGCAGTTGCCAGGCAGAAAGGGAGGTGGGAGAGAAGCTTGGACACACCTATTGGCTCCACTCTGTGCTAAGGGCTGGGACCTTTGATTAACAAGTGTGGAACGGATCTTGTTCACTTGTAATACTATCAGAATACCTGGCTTAAATGCTTGTCCAGTGCAGAAACTTTCAAGAGGAGAAAACTATGAAGTACCAGTTAAGTCACTGGAGAAGAAACATACAAGGCTAGCGTGTGTTCTACGGCACTAAATGCTTTGGAAATGTATGTGTGTGTCAGGGGAGGTGGGAGTTCTAAAACACGGCTCATCATCTCACACTCCAGCTTAAAAACTTAAAGAATAATTTTTAATGTAAGGTGCAGTCTTTTCTATGCAAATTGACAATTCAGTAAACATATGCCTTTGCAAAGAGTCAGACACGACTGAGCGACTGAATTGAATTTAAATATACGCATACATAAAGTGTTTTCTAAGGATATATTTTGGGGCTTCCAAGGTGGCACTAACGGTATAGAATCTGCCTGCCAGTGCACCAGACCGCAGGAGTCGTGGGGTTCAATCCCCGGGTCAGTGAGATCTCGTGAGGAAGGAAATGGCAACCCACTCCAGTATTCTTGCAGGGAGAATCCCATAAACAGAGGAGCCTGGAAGGCTGCAGTCTGCCGGGTCTAAAAGAGTCTGACACCACTGACCGCAGTGCAGCAGCAAGAAAATATTTTACCAGTTGCTACCTTCCGGTAGAGGCCTAGGCGTCAGGGCTGAGGAAGTTACTTTCCATTTGAAAGTTTCATTAGAGCTGCAATTTCTCACTCAGGAAATTTTTGTTGAGCGTCTCTTTGAGCACTTGGAATATGGACTATTCTTTTTCATGCTTTCTGTGCTAAAACAATTTGTAATAAATGTTTGGGCCACTGTCTCCAGGATTTACCCATTTTTCACCCTTTCCAATACACTCCCTCACCCTTACTGGGCACAACACAATCCTCGCAGCCAAGTCCTCCTCCAGCCCCCGTGCGGTGGGTAGGAGTGGTTTGTGAACAGCGGTTCCTCAGCAGTCCGGGGGTGGCCTGGCCCTCGGCCCCCAGCCAGCAGGAACCAAGTCATTCCAGGAGCTCCACACCCCACTCCAGGTACTGGGGCGCGGGGGGGTGGTGGAGGCGGATACAGAGCTCTGAGCGTGGGTGTCAGGACCTCTACCCCCGCCCCCTCCTACTCCCCCCATCCCTTCGTCACACTCGGGCTGTGCTTTCTACCAGCCCGGGTCTTGCACGCAACCCCCATCTCATCTCCTCCTCTAAAAAGGTTCTGTGGGCTGTGATGCGCCTTCCTCCGACTCCTGCCCCACCTGCCCCCTTAAATCTTATCACTATTTGCCGACCTCGGCAGGTCTCGGCTCCCTAAACCTTCAGTTCCCCACACCCCACCGCCCCCCGCCTCCCCCGCACCCCCCAGGCAGGGTTTTTATCCCCCTTTGTTCTGGATCGACTGTTTGGGGCCTGGCATTCAGACTGGAGCCGCCAGCTATCTCTAGATTAGATGCTGAGAGTAGATGCTCCCCCAAAAGTTTATGAAACCAGTGGACAGGCGAGGGAGGCTTGAGCTTCTGCTCCAGGAGATCCCCGGGGACGGGAAGCGCAGTGGTTAGGGTGGGGATGGCGCTCGGATAACCGAGACTTAACTGGGCTGTTGGCGGAATGCCAGATCTGACCCCGGCCGCACACCCGCCGCCCACACACTCTCCCCCGGACTTCGCGGGGTGTGTATGTGTAGGGGGAGGATCGGGGTTAGGAGAGGTCACCCCCAAGGCTCCACCCATCCAGCCGGGGCCATCGCCCCGACGCTCGGTTGCCGCCCTCCCAGAAGGGCAGAACGCCGCGGAGGGCACCGGGGAGCGCCCGCCGGCCCCGCCGCGCGCGGGCAGTACCTTGGGGCACTTCTCGTAGTAATACTGCTGCGTGCGGATCCAGCGCCCTACTAGGTGGTCGCGCACCGTGTGCGCCAGCGCGAAGAAGTAGTCGCGGGGGGTGGCCACGTTGCGGTCCTTGACCAGAGTGAAGTGCAGGTGCCGATTGAAGCCCTTCTTCAGCTCGGCCACGTTCTCCACGCCCACGATGCCGCGGATGCTGATCTGCCGCCGCTTCTCCTGGTCGGTCAGGGGCTTGGCCATGGCGGCGGCGGGCAGCGCGGCGAGCGGGACGTGCGGCTCCGGACCTGCGGCGGGACAGGGGCGGAGCAGCTCTACGCCGCTCGCCGCTTTTGAGTCGGAAGAAAGTGTGGGGTCCGCCCCTGGGCGCGGCGGCGCCGCCCCGGGTCCCAGCCCGCCTGCCTGGGTAGCGGAGGGAGGGCCCGGCTCCCCCTCTCCCTACCTCGGGACTCTGGGCCGGCGGGGCGGGAGCGACGGTCGGTGCCGGCCGGTGGGGACCTCTGCGGGCGAGAGTCTGCGCACCCGCTGTGCCCGGATAGGCGCCGTGGGCGCTGGCGGCTGGAGGGACCTCGGGTGAATCCTCTTGGCGGTTGAAATGGGATCTGTGGTAACTCATGGACACTCCCTTCAGGGTCTGTGGAAATGGGGAAGGGGGAGAGTGGGGAGAGGAGGGAATCTGACTTGCTTCCCCGTTCCGGAGTGTTGGGTATAAGAAGAATGTCTGGGTGTGAAAGCGTTGTAAGCAGATGGAGTGGGAGTGGGTGGGTCCCTAGAGATCGAGAAGGGGTTTGTGTGTTTGGGGGGGGGGGGGGGGGGCTTTCTTGACCTAAGAGAAGGTATTTTTGGCCTAAGCCATTTTGTGATCTAAGCTTGGCCATAATATTTGTCCTTGAACAGGTCACAGCAGTTAACGATCTTAAAGGAAGTAAGGGAAGGGAGGAACAAAGGGAAAGCAGTCAAGAAAAAATAGTTCGGTGATAAAGAGAGTCCTAGCTCCTCCTTAAGCGACACACATAACAATCTGATGCTCATCTTTGAGTTCTGCAGGAGCTAAGGCCCCCACTCAAGTGGAGGATGGAAGGATGGAGTGGACCCTTGTGACTTCAAGTAACTAAAGCTAGACCTTTGCCAGGCGTTTGCTGATTTCTCAGCCCAAGCCCCTTTATGAATATACCTGTGCCTTTAGCTTAAAATTTCCCCAATTTTGCTATTCAGAGAGGCACTGGTTTGGGAAGGATCCTGTGTTCTCCTTAATTGCTGCAAATAATAAATCCTTCCTTCTCTGCAATTTTTGTCTTGGTTGTGTCTTTTGGCTCAACTCCCACCAAGAAGAGAACACATTTTCAGGTACCAGCATGTTGCTGGCAGGCTTTTGTTTTACAGAGGTTTATTTGTTATGTTACTATTATTGCTATCATTTCTCATCTGGAATGGGTTCTACTACAAGCTTCGGGAGAGTCAGCACTCTCACCTCGGTTGTCACACATCCCTGTTAGTTCTTGGCGTCCCTCCCATCTTGAGTCAGAAAAAGAATCCTAGGGCACCCCCTTTGCTGTCATTTAGTTTTTGAGGACCCAGGAATTCAGAGTTCCTGACTCTTAGACTCGTGCTTGCCTTGTCAAGAGGATGAGATGGTTGGATGGCATAACTGACTCAATGGGCATGAGTTTGAGTAAACTGTGGGAGTTGATGATGGACAGGGAGGCCTGGCTTGCTGCAGTCCACAGGGTGTCAAAGAGTCAGACTCCACGACTAAGCGTCTGAACTGAACTGCCTTGTCAAAGCACTCAACTGTTCATCTACAGAGACAGGTTAGTGAGAATCAAAGAAAGTCCTCAGTTGGACCTTCATACTGATTAGGTGGCAGGGGTTTTTACTTTGGCCCCTTGTTTGAACTATGTTTCAAATGAAGGCAGGGTGGAGGGAGGGAAATGAGAAGGTGTGTCCTGTAATAGGAAGGGATAACTCACTGGGCTGGTTGCCTTGTGTACATGAAACAAAGCAGTCTGTGTTATTTGGCAGTACAGCCTGATCTTTGCACCATTCACCTTCCACCTTTGGAGGTATTTATTTGTGTGTGTGTGTATAAACCTTGGCAAAGGCAAACAAATGATATTTTAGGATGTCAGAATCTTTTTCAATAAGATATGGTATTAATTTATTTTAGAGACAGTCCATTCTAGAATTGAGTTCTATCCCTGCCCCCCCCCCCCAAATCTTAGTACAATTTATTAATAGACTTCACTGTTAATAGTAGGCCAGAGCTGATTATTTTGAGTTGATGTGGTGGTGGGGGTGGGAGGCTAAATGCAGCTCTTACCATAAAAATAAAACTTTAGATTTCACAGCTCTGACAAAATATCCAGGTCCCTAGGCCTGGATCCCTTTAGATGCTAGGCCTTTGGGGGCAGAGCCAAGACTGAGTTACAGTATACAATACCTGTAATACTGATGACCTGGAATAGGAAAGCATTTTAGAATACACAAGGATGATGGTTTGGCCATCTGGATGAGGCCAGAAATGCCCTAAATTAAAAGTGAGAGCAACATCAAAATAGCTGATCTTACAGAGAGAATAAACTAGTGGTTACAAGAGGAGAGAAGGAAGGAGGGAGAGCTTACGATATACAAATGCTATGCATAAAATTAATAAGCAACAAGGATATATTGTAAAGCAGAGGGAATATAGCCATTATTTTGTAATAACTTTAAATGGAGTATAGGGCTTCCCTGGTGACTCAGATGGTAAAGAATCTACCTGCAATGTGGAAGACCCAAGTTCAATCCCTGGGTCAGGAAGATCCTCTGGAGAAAGGAATGGCTCCTCACTCTGATATTCTTGCCTGGGAAATCCCATGAACAGGCGAGCCTGGAGGGCTCCAGTCGGTGGGGTGACAGAGAGTCAGACACGATTGAGCAACCAACGCTTTCAGTTTCACACACTTTAAATGGAGTATAATCTACAAAAATATTGAATCATGTTGTATACTTGAAACTAATATTGTATGTCAATCATACTTTAAAAATAAATAAAATAAATGCAAAAAAAAAAAAAAAGAGTTGATCTTAAAATAACCAGGCCTCTGTGGTAAAGTTTGAGGGGAGGCTGAAAAGGCAGATCTCTTGACAAATTAGATTATAAAAAAATAAGTTTTTAAAATCAGTTTTGAAATGATCCAAAAGGATACACGTATCCCAATGTTCATTGCAGCACCGTTTACAATAGCCAAGACATGGAAGCAACCTTAATGTCCATCAACAGAGGAATGGATAAAGAAGATGTTGTATATATATATATATATATATATATATACAAATATATATATGTATATATACAGTGAAATATTACTCAGCCATTAATAAGAATGAAATACTGACATTTGCAGGAACATGGATGGATAAAGAGATTGTCATACTGAGTGAAGTCAGTCAGAGAAAGAGAAGTATCATATGACATCCCTTAGGGCCGAATATAAAATGAAATGATACAAATGAACTTCTTTACAAAACAGGAACAGACTCACAGACTGAGAGAATGAATTTATGGTTGCAGGGTAGGGGGAAGAATAGGGACAAGGGATAGTTAGTAGTTAGGAAGTATGGGATTGACATGTTCAGACTGCTATATTTAAAATGGATAACCAACAAGGACCTACTGAATAGCACAGGGAACTCTGCGCAATGTTATGTGGCAGCCTGGATGGGAGGAAAGTTTGGGGGAGAATGGAGAATGTATCCATTCATGTATATGTGTGACTGAGCCCCCTTGCTGTCCACCTGAAACTGTCACTACCTTGTTCATTGGCTATTCTCCAAATTAAATAAAAAGTAAAAAAAATAAAATTAGTTTTGAATACCTCTAGGATGGTCACAGTGTTAAGCCAGTTTTGGGTCATTCACAGGTTGGTGTGAAACAGCTCAACAGGAGATGGAAAGTAGAGTAGAGCAGTGAGATGAGGGAAAGCTAGGTCTGAGTAGATCTTCCTCCCAGGGAGGTCTGAGCAGCAAAAGGAAAAAGAATTGTCTGGTTACTTAGGCAGGGAATGAGGAATTAGGGTGTACAAAAGAAGAGATGGAAGACACTAAAGGCAAACTTTCTATTTCTTAGTTTTGTTTAAGACAATTTCTAATGGGTGGATCCTAGGCCCCCATCCACTTAGACGGACTAAATTCTTGTTGAAAACTCAGAATAATGATAAACTGATAAACACACTGTTACTTCTGTAGCTGGTCAGTAAACCTGCACCCCTGAGTTGCTCATCTCTCAAACTGGAAAAACTGTTACCAGTGGGATGTCCAAACTATAGTGTGGAGGGAGGGAACCTCCAAGCCTATGTGAAAGGAGTGACTTAGTGATTTAGGAGGAACCGTACATCCAGTTTTGAGTGACAATGGATCACGCTGTTGGGACTTCCCTGGCAGTCTAGTGGGTGAGACTCCTTGCTTCCACTGCAGGTGGTGTGGGTTAGATTCCTGTCCAGGGAATTAAGATCCTGCGTGCCCTGTGGCACAGCCAAACAAACAAAACCAACGAGTCACATTGTCAGTCTTTTTCACTTCTCTTCCAGTCTTTCTAGAAAGTATTTGGTGTTAGCGTGTCTTTAACATTTGCTAATCTGCGCTTTTAACAGAAAGCAGCTCCTTTCTTCAGGTTTTAGCATCTAACTGGCATTTAATAATACTGTCTTCCATTTATGGTAAGTGATACTTTATCATTTAACTCTCACAGAAACTTTGCTTTTTAAATTTTAAGTTAAAGTGAATTTACTTAAAGAAAAATTATTAGTTGGGTGGCACATGGGTTGGCCAAAAAGTATACAAATATAACTGAAGTTTGGGAAACACAGAGCTTATGGTCTCCTGGGTCCCTTTGAAATCTAACATCTGCTCATTTTGTACTGGTCTAGAACACCAAGGCCCAGAGAGGTGAAGTTACTTGACCAAGAAGATTACTATCTTTGAAAACATTTCCTTCAGTGTCTCCTGACTAGAAACACCCAAAACTGTAGTTCCCTGAGAAAGTATGAGACTTAAGGTCCTCATGTTTGTTCATACTTCTCTTGGCAACGATGACCCCTGTTATTCCTGTTTCTTAGCTGCAGCTTCCCCACGGCTACTCTGATGAAATGGCCCTTGTGAATAGCTCAACAATCCATGCACACCTCATAAGACAAGTATAAGTTATACCCACTGTCAGAAAAGAACATGGGCAAGTGCGTCTGAATCTTCAGAGAAGCAGATGAAGACAGGATTCAACATGCAAGGATTTTGTTAGGGCAAATGCTCCTGGGGAAGAAAATGGGGAGGGAACCAAGTCAGCCTGAGAAAGAGTGTCAGGCTGTGATTCGAATCTGACTCTGAGTGAAGGAGAGAGGGAGAGATCCATGAGAGGGAGCATCCCAAACTGCCCTCAGTTCCAGGAAGATCCAGCAAGGCGACTGGCAATTCTGGAGCCAAAGTCAACTGTTGGGAGTCTCCATGCTCTCTTGTCAGGCGAGTTCCCCAGGGAGGTGTGGCACCTGCACAAGCCCAGCAAGGACATCTGCAGCCCTTGATCAGTTGTGCTCTCTGCAGTTGGAAGTCTGGGAGGCCCATTCTTGTGACTACCAGCAAGATATCAGATAACAAACATAGGTTAGCAGACACTATATTCCAAAGTAGGGCTTACCATGTTGGCATCCCATTTTCATCAAATATACAACTAGCATTTTCCAAAAGCTCTGGTTAGGCACTTAATGTGCATTCCTTCATTGAAACCTCTTACCAGCTCTGTGGGCAAGTTTTATTTTTCTTTTCATTTTATAGATGAAGAAACCGTGGCTCAGAGAAGTTAGGTAGTTTGCTCAAGATCACTTAACAGGTAAGAGGCTGAAGAGGTTTTCACATATTTGTGTTGTGTTTTCCTTCTTCCGAAACGGGTTTGGGATCAGTTGAGTAAACCTGAATTCTCACTGCACCTTAGTTGACCTAGTTATCCTGTCCCTTTAGGTTGTTATGTGCTGTTCTCTGGCCTTTGACCTACTTCTAATCAGTTCCGAAATCCAGGGAAATGCCAGAGGTCCAAGTGGCCCACAAAGGGGCATTGGCACAACAGAGATGCTCAGCGTAGATGATGAGCTGAGCTTTGTACCCAGTGAGTGAATTTAAGTACATTTCACTCAGTATATTTAATGTGTGAATCTGTCAACCAAGATTACTTCTAGGCTCTGCTGTTTTAAATATTTAGTAAGACGATTGAGAGCCTGGTTTTATTATGCTACTGAGTGCCCTTCGGATCTGGGGACAGCACACTGAGCGCATTGCATCTCTGTAATTGGCCGTAACTGAGACCATTCACTTGTTACTTGAATATATTTGGCTTGTTTTGGAAGCAAGTGAGTGTTCCTGGCACTTTCAGATCCTGTTATATCTGATTTGCTCATTAATACAGTAGTTTGGTTTGTTAGGCGTGGTCCGGTGGGAGTTTCTGAAAAGCAGGAAATATTTAACAACTCATTTCTCCCTGTGCCTCATTCAGTGAATGGTTTTAGTATGCCTGTTATGGAATATGCTGGAGAATTGCTTAGTGCCTCAATTTCAACTTCTGCAAAGTGAGGTTAATGCTCTCTGTTCTCACTCCCCAAGGCAGCTAAACTCAAAAAAGGTCTGAGTGGAGAAGTGTTAGGAAATGTTAAAAGCAAAAGATATCAACTTTGGGGTTGGGATTATATTTTGAAATCTTAGCCAGCACTTCCCTTTTCTCCTGGTGCTTTACTTTTCCCCACCTCCCTTGAGGAGCCACGCTAGCTTGCGATTATTGCCGATGAAGGATGTAACCTCTCTGGTTTGTTACTGCTTGGATTGGCTCAGACGGTCAGGAATCTGCCTGCAATGCAGGAGACCTGGGTTCCATTCCCAGGTCAGGAAGATCCCCTGGAGAAGGGAATGGCTACCCACTCCAGTATTCTTGCCGGGAGAATTCCATGGACAGGGGACCCTGGCGGGATACAGTCCATGGGGTCTCAAAAAATCGGACATGACTGAGAGACGAACACTTTCACTTAGGTTAACATGTGCGAGACACACTGAATGAGAGCCAAGAGTCTGAGAAGACTCACAGGAGGGAGAAGATAGCACAGTGGGTTGGGGGGGAGTAGAGATGTCACAGTCTTGGAGCAAGGAGCTGGGAGGGAGCCTGCTTCCTTGGGGAAGCAGAAATGCCAGGGAGCGGCCTGCAATGTTCTCTGCTTCTTTAGAAGATCCAGGGGAGGAAGCAGCTGCTTGAAGGCTTTCAGTAGTCAGGGCTTAGACATGGTCAAAGACTCCCCACCCACAGGGAGGCATGGAGCAGCCTGTGGGTGAAGACCGGATGAGAAGGCTGACTCAGAAAACACCCAGGGGAAGACTTGTCAAGGCTTGGGCTTCCTACCTCCCACCGCCACTGGTGCTTGGAGTGAATGGGCCAGTTAAAGTGAGGTCACAGTTTCCCTTTCCTGGAGAATGAGAGTTCAAATTAGACATTTAAATTATATGTAAAAAATAAAGCTGCATTTCATACACACCCAAGTTTATTCACTGTTTGTATTTGCTTTTCCATCTAGTATTATTACTAATGCAACAAGACTCATGTTTCAGAAAAAGCTTTCACCTCGTTATAGGAATGAATGATAAGATGAGTTCTGGGAAAATTTTGCAAAGAAGTATGAACCAATCCTGACCGAGGAAGGGAAGTAAGAAGTGTGCTAAGCCTAGGGTTTCAGTAGATAATCAGTAGATAATCACGCAACATGCACTAGAGACAGCCTCTCTGCCGCCTTGTCTCAGGGCCTTCATCATGCTGACCTGAGTGGGTCCACATTTTGACTTATATATGCATAATAGATTTATTGCAGGGATTACCTATAAAATGTATAGCTGCTATACAAATATTACTGTTTTTTTTTTAAAAGACTTTTGTTTCCTTAAGGAGTAAACTGAAGGAATCACAAACACCAAGTTCTCAAATGCAAACACTTTAACTTCTCTGAGCTATTAATTAGCCACCTTTAAAACTCTAACCAATAGGATGCTTGGATGTTTATCAGCTTAAAACACATATTTTTTTCAAGGATGGAGCCCAGGAGTCTGGATGATGTATTAAAAGTTGATCCCATGCACAAGTTCTGGGCTTTTCTTTTTTGGATTTCTTGTTGTCTTAGATGTACTGAGTTCATTTGATGCAATTTTGCATAGCATACCCTATCTCTGTTTTTCAAATTCAATATTTTAATTTATTGATTTATTTTAAAAATATTTAAGCATTTACTATGTGTCTAGCCTTGTGCTGGACAGTTGGTAAAATCAGTGAACCAAACAGATGACAAAGTAGCTAGACACATTGTTTCCCCATTCCCTGGTTACCTGGGAGCTGACTCCTCTTCATCTGCCTCCCCTCTCCCATTTATACTTAAGTAGAAGGCAATGGCACCCCACTCCAGTACTCTTGCCTGGAAAATCCCATGGATGGAGGAGCCTGGTGCGCTGCAGTCCATGGGGTCGCAAAGAGTCGGACACAACTGAGCGACTTCACTTTCACTTTTCACTTTCATGCATTGGAGAAGGAAATGGCAACCCACTCCAGTGTTCTTGCCTGGAGAATCCCAGGGACAGGGGAACCTCATGGGCTGCCATCTATGGGGTTGCACAGAGTCGGACACGACTGAAGCGACTTAGCAGCAGCAGCAGAAGTCCATATACTTATTGTGGGCGTGGTTATTTTATAACAGTGACTATAGGACTCCCCTTTGGTCATGTTCTTGGTGAAAGAAGGAACCGGAAGTAAGGACCAACTTGGAAAGTCAACAAATCAAACATTTAATGAACACCTACTGTATACATCCACAGTATACTATGTTCACTGTTAATGGTCTAAAGAATACAGGCCATGGTCTCTGCCTTACCAAGAACTTTTAAACTATGTTAAGGCACCACACTCTCATGAAAATACAAGGCAGAGTATGGTAAAGGAAAAAATAAGCCTAACTTTAAGTGCTAAGTTTATAGGGAGGAAAGAGCATCTTGTATTTGTCTTGAAGCTACATGACAACAGCTGTTTTTCTTTCTTCTCGAAAGTGCTGTTTCCTCCTCTACCCCCTTGAATGATAGTATATTAGTCATTGAATCACAGTACATTTCCAGTTTAAGATGAAAACGTTAAACTTCACTCCACCCATAATTTTCATGACACATCATGTTTTATATTTTTGAGATTTAAATGTGAGAACTGCAGAGACGAGCTTATACCAGCAGGTGGAGGAATTTGCTATTTGAACTCAGGACATCAAGTGGTTCAGCAAAGGATGTGACTGCAATGTAAATTATTGCTTTATTTCTCTTTGTTTCAGATATTTATGCACCAAAACACTCTGAACAAATTACCTATATTCTAATGAAAGAGAATGTATGTATTTTTATAACAAATTACTATACTGTACAGCAGAAATTAACACAACATTGTAAATCAACTATACTTGAATAAAATAAAGGAAAAACATCAAACCCAAATTACTTGTACTCTGAAGAAGATGAATCAAAATTGGTTATTTTCATCACTCTATCCAGAGCATTAAGTAGATGGCACTTTCTCCTTTTCAAAGTCTTAGATGTAAATATATATTGACATCTAAAGAAATAATTTCGACTTCCCAGGTGGCTCAGTGGGTAAAGAATCTGCCTGCAATGCAGGAGATGCAGGTTCAATCCTTGGGTCAGAAAGATCCCCTGGAGGAGGGCATGGCAACCCAGTCCAGGATTCTTGCCTGGAGAATCCCATGGACAGAGGAGCCTGGTGGGCTACAGTCCATGGGGTTGCAAAGAGTTGGACACGATTGAATTGACAGCACACACACAAAAAGAAATAGTTTATTCTCATAGAGAACATTGGAGAACTCTTTTTAAACAAACATACGACCTTAACATTCTTATGCTAGATGTAGAACACACTCAGAGTAGGGTGTACTGTTGCCTTGGGCTCCCACGTGAGTCAAGCCTCTGAGTTTGCAGGTATCAGAGTAGAGGGATCTCTGTACTGGTTTATCTGAGGTCTATCGCAGGTTTTCAGGCCTGTCTGAGCACATCAGCGAACTGATGAGACAGGCCTGAGTAAAATCAACACACGTAGGGGAGTTGGAATCATCAGGGGAAGAAGTCATGCCCTGCCTGTTGCTGGGGCAAGGGCATGTCCAGCAAGCTGCGGGAGTCTGGTGGAGGCTGAGAAGCTTCCTGGGCAAGAGTTCACCCTAAGGGTAGAAAGAATCTGCTGATTAGCTTGAGCCAGCAAGAAAAGCCCTAGTTGTCAGAGAGGAGCAGTAAGTCTAATGGGGATTGTACTAGTTTCTTGATAACCTGGTCTGAGTGTTTAGAAGCACGATTCCCATGAGTACATAGAAGGCTGTTGGTAAAAACGGAAATAATTTTCTCAGCTTTTAAAAAAATTCTCAGATTTAAGAAATACTATTTTACCTTCTCACCTGAACAGGTGAGTCAATTTCTTGTGCTTCACTCCTGCACAGCTTGCCTTCCCAGGTTGCTCAGCAGTAAAGAATCCGCCTGCCAATGCAGGAGATGCAGGATATGTGGGTTCGATCCCTGGGTTGAGAAGATGCCCTGGAGTAGGAAATGACAGCCCACTCCAGTGTTCTTGCCTGGAAAATCCCATGGACAGAGGAGCCTGGCAAGCTACACTCCATGGAGTCGCAAAGAGTTGGACGGGACTGAGCAACTGAGCAGAGCAAAGCAGCTTGCCCAACTTGCCGGACCCAGTAGAGGAGGGTCTGGGGGAAGTGCTTTGTTCAGAGGGGAGAGGCATTGGCCGCAGGACTGCCAGCGCAGGGAGACACCTTCTGGAGACTCTCAGAAATACAGGACTTGGTGTGCGGGAGTGGAGGTTTGGTCCTGAAAATGGGAGCAGGAACCAGTGACATCTGTATTGCAGTTAATGAGATTCCTCTGACTCAAAGGCTCATAAGATCTGGAGAAATAAACATTACATATATACTGCTGGCCAGGTTCTTAGAGTTACTGAACATTTAATAAGACAACCATGATAACTATGTCTGTTTTTTGATGCATAAGCTCTTTGTAAAACCCTCCATTTGGGTTATATTTTTATAGCAGTTTAACAGACTTACAGACAGGTGTATAAATCTTAAGTATATACCACAGTGAATTTTTACAGTTTAATAACTTGTACAAATTCTGCTAAGACAGATGCAGAATATGAGAAGCAGCTCTGAAGCCTATCTTGTGCCCCTTCTTGTCTCCTTTTCTAAAAGCTACCCTGATTTCCAATATTGCAAATAACTTTTGCCTGTTTTAAACTTTGTATAAATGAAATTAATTAAACATTTATTTTGCCTACCTTTTTTTTTTTTACTCAACATTATGTCTATAAGTCTTATTTATGTTCTTACCAAACTGTGTAGGTTTTCTTTGTTGTATCGTGTTCCATTATATGAAAGTAGCATAATTTTATCCATTTTAAAATTTACTCATTTTAAAATTTATTCACTGTTGGTGGACATTTGAGTTGTATCCAGTTTTGATTATTATGAACAAAGCTGCCATAAAGATATCGGTACATGTTTTACTGCACACATGTCCTCCTCACTGTTTCTGTTGAGAATATAATTGCTAAATCTGATCTATAGATTTAATGACTTTTATTCTTCCCAATGTGGAAAATGTGGTTTAGTTATACATGTTCAGTTCTCTTGCTGTAAAGGGATTGAAGTGATGAAGAAAGTGAATTTGACTATGAAGCTATTAATATTACTAGAAAAAGTTGGCGTTACTTAGAGCAGCCAGGTACTGACAAATTGGGTACTTAATGTTGAATCCTTATTAGTTATCATAAGCTGTGATAAGTGGTAAGAGTGTACACTGTTGTATTGCTCATGTCAAATTGAAAAACATTTAGGATAGTTTTCCACTGCTACCTAGAATATGTTTTTTAAAAAATTTATTTACTTTAATTGGAGGCTAATTACTTTACAATACTGTTTAAGAGTCCTCCTCCTGGAAGCTAATTTTTAATATTAACCTTAGGAAGATATGCTTCGAAAGTAATTTTCAAAAATTGTTTCATCAGTAGAGATGGCTAAAAGTTAATTGCAGCGCTATAGCGTGTAGCATTTGTTACTGGAAGCTGAGAAACATCAGTGGATTTTCAGATTTTTTATTTTTAGTTTATTAGTTGACAAATCTTGATTTAAGCGTTGACCATTGTGTTTCTTGAATTTATCTATGAAGACTGAATGGAAGGGAATAACACGAAGTTTAGGTCCCAAGAGAAAAATGCTTTGTGATGTGGGCCTCACCCAGAATCCTATGGCCAAAAATATCCCCAGGGTCAAAGTTATGCAGTGGATCTTGGCCCATCTCTGTAGATTCTATATCTAACCTATCAGATTTTCTGGAAACTAACATTTATTTCTACTTGGTTTTTAATTACAAAAAAAGTATGTGTTTATTCTAGAAAACTTGGAAAGCATATAAAAATATAGCAAAACTCTCATGTAATAGCAGTATCCTTTGTTAATACATTTCAGAATATTTTCTTTCTGGTTTTAAATTACCAGATTATTTTTTCACATAACTCATTTATTCAACACATGTTTTTGAGAGCTTCTTATGTGCTGATGGCAAGACTGTATACAACCAGAGATCCAGCAATCTCTTACAGGGTTTCCAAGACTTGAACTTACCCAACAGAGTCTGGAAGATCAGAGGTGGTGAGGGCCAGGGAGAGGGACCTCTGGGAGACGGTGCAGAAAGTTGTTGACATAGCAGCCCTGAGACACCTGTTGTTAGAAAGGTCTGCTTACAATATTGGCTTTTGTCTAGCATCTGGGAACTTGACTTTCAGGAGTTTTCCCACCATTCCCTAATGATAAGGATGGTTCACTGTGTCTAGACTGTGCAAATACCATGTTCATGCTGAAGACCTGCTTACCTTCTGGGAGTCTGGGATTTTGACATGTGAATGGCAGAGAGTTCCTACATCACCAGTCTCCACTAAAAACCTTGGATGGTGAGACCAGTGAGCTTCCCTGATAGACACTCTGCACGTATTGCCAGGTGTTATTGTTGGAAGAATTACGTACATCCTATGTGACTCCACGGGAGAGGACTCTGGAAAGCTTCTTCCTGGTTTCCTCCAGACTTTGCCCCATGAACCCTATTCCTTTTACTGATTTTGTTTTGTGTCCTTTCAATAAACTGTACCTGTGAGTATAACTACTTCTCAGTCCTGAGAATCCTTCTAGCAAATTATTGAACATGAAGCTGTCTTGGGGGACACCTGGTATGGTGATCCCTCCTTGGGAGATTAAATTACCAGGTGAATCATTACCTCTACTTTTTTTTTTTTTATTACTTCTACTTATAAGGGCTTCCCTGGTGGCTCAGTTGGTAAAGAATCTGCCTGCAGTGCAGGAGACCAGGGTTTGATCTCTGGGTTGGGAAGATCCTCTGGAGCAGGAAATAGCAACCTGCTCCTGTTTTCTTGCCTGGAAATCCCATGAGCAGAGGAGCCTGGTGGGCTATAGTCCATGGGGTCACAAAGAGTTGGTCACAACTGAGCAACTAAACCATCATCTCTACTTTTATGCTGGCCTTTAGGGTGGAGCTGGGAATATAACTCCTCGAGGGAGTCTCCTCAAATGCGATGCTACAAGAACGGAGATGTGGTCAAGGGAAAGGGATTAATGTCCCAGGAGGGTTGAGGAGGCTGCTCCTGAGGAATAGCCACTTATTCAATCCACACTCTCCCCTGTCCCAAACAATTCTACTACAGGGAAACAGTCTCACTGGTGTGAAAAAAATTGCAACTGAAACCATTTAGTGTAATTTTCGGGGGCTCTGAAGAGTTCCTATATCATAGTCCTTTAAGTATCAGTGCAGAGAAGAATTCATGGACAGCAAAGTGGTAGATGAGAAGTGACTTATTAGAATAGGACGCTTATGAGCCTTACAAGTGGGTGGGCGAGAGAAGCTGAGCCCTGAGAACTTACTTGGCTACAGTTTTATAATCAAAGGAAAAGTGGGGATGCCAGGAAGAACTTCTTTGTCTTTTTTGAGTAGATGTGTTTTATCATCTGCTCCTCCTCCCAGTTGGGCAGGGAAGTTTTCTTGTCCCTACATAGTCAAACTAGGTTCACAGATTATTGTGTCTATGTGTGAAGAGCGCACGTCCTGGGGATCATTAACTTACTGTGTTCACTGGGCAGCTTTTGGGTCTCATGCCACCTTTGTTTTATTGTTTTGGGGCACATCTCATGCTTCTGTTGTATGGTTTTGTTGCTAAGGAATCCTGCAATCCTTTTGTGGTTAAGCAAACCTACGTTTTTGAGTAATCATTAACTTACAGGGGTCTCCCATATTTTTTCTACTTATAATCTCCTAGTGGGATTAACTATTTAATCACCTACTTTTCCCCTTTACTCTGTCCCTGTGACAACTATCAATATACCCTCAACACGAATATAGCCAATGCTTAAGGAAAGCCAACAGCCTGACAGGTATGGATTCAATAGACAGAACTGACACACAATGGGTTCCTGTCAGTTGCTCAGTTGTGTCTGACTCTGTGACCCCATGGACTGCAGCACACCAGGCTTGCCTGTCCTTCACTATCTCCCAGAGCTTGCTCAAACTCATGTTCATTGAGTTGGTGATGCCATCTAAGCATCTCATCCTCTGTCATCCCCTTCTCCTCCTGCCTTCTATCTTTCCCAGCAGCAGGGTCTTTTTCCAATGAGTCAGCTCTTCTCATCAGGTGGCCAAAGTATTGGAGTTTCAGCTTCAGCATCAGTCCTTCCAGTGAATATTCAGGGTTGAATTCCTTTAGGATTGACTGGTTTGCAAAAGTAGGAAGTCAAGAGATACCCAGAGTAACATGTAAGTCTGGTCTTGCAGTACAAAATGAAGCAGGGCAAAGGCTAACAGTTTTGCCAAGCGAACGCACTGGTTATAGCAAACACCCTTTTCCAATGACACTCAATCAGAAGAGAGTTAATATAGGAAACAGAAGAAAACTTAAAATTAAGTATAAATATGTAATACAATTTAGAAAATTTCATTTACAGAGTTCTCCTTACTGAGTGCACTACATGCATTGGGAGAAACACTGCATGTGTTAATTGGGCATTGGCTTTATTCAGTCATCCCTGGGCATTTTAGTTTACTCTCCAATCTCCAGATCACTTCTCTCAAGCACTGAGGTACTTCTCACTTAAAGTTGGCACTGGTTTGTAGAAGTTAGGGAAGCTTCTCTAAAGACTTGGCAGGGAGGGTGGTAATAGAAGAGAATTAAACTCACAACACAGGAAATATCTTGAAATCAGATATTACACATCACTGAGGCCAGAGACCATTGGACAAACACTGTCAGAGGGAATAGAGGGAATTCCTTACTGACTCTTTCTTTCCTTAGGTCCTATTCTGCTTCTAAATTCCTGGAGGCCAACCTTTTCAATTAGAGTGGGTTCCACCCCGCCCCACCCCCGCGGCCCCCTCCCCCCACTCCCTGCCGCCATCTCCTCTTTCTTTTCTGACTCCCTCTGCCCCAAGTTCAATCCCATGGCTGCCAGGAGGAAAAAGAATCCTTTAAAATGAAACAAACAACCCCCTATCCCCAAATCTTACCTGCACAAAGATGAAACCCTCACATTACTGCACAGAGCAATTTAGCTCCATACTCTCTCAGTCATCTTTGCTGGGCTGAGGCTTTCATTTCATATAATCAGAGGCCCCTTTAAAGCATTTTAACAAAAATGGGGGAGAAAGGAAGAAAAACAGCAGTTTTCGTCTAAAGCAGTTGCTTACAGTGTTAAACAAAACTTGAGACTTGAAAATTCTTTAAATCTATTTTAAATTAATTTTATTGGAGTATAGTTGCTTCACAATGTTGTGTTAGTTTTTGCTATACAGGAGAGTGAATCAGCTATGTGTTTATATATCCCCTCTTTTTTAGATTTGCTTCCCATTTAGGTCACCATAGAACATCGAGTAGAGTTTCTTTTGCAATACATTAGGTTCTCACTAGTTATCTATTTAATGTGAGTGTGTATGTTAGGTCGTGTCCGACTCTTCGGCAACTTTATGGACTATAGCCCACCAGGCTCCTTGTCCACGGAATTTTCCAGGCAAGAATACTGTGGCGGGTTGCCATTTCCTACTCCAGGGGATCCTCCCAACCTAGGGATTAAGCCTGCATCTGTTGCCTTAGTAGGTGGATTCTTTACCACTGGGCCACCTGGGAAGCCTTGTCTATTTAATACGTAATATCAATAGTGTATATATGTCAATCCCAATGTCCCAATTCATCCCACCCCACCCCTTTTCCCCTTTTCCCACCCTGCCCCTTTTCCCCTTTGGTATCAATGTTTGTTCTCCATGTCTGTGTCTGTATATCTGCTTTGCAAATAAGATCACCTGTACCATTTTTCTAGATCTTTAAGTCTATTTTTGAGGATCCATGCAACACACATAACTTTGAAATGGAAAGTTTAATTTGTTACTCCAAATTCCAGTGGAACAACTTGCATGCAAGGGAGGAAGTTGAGCAGCCCCGGGAGAAGGTAATGTGTAGATCAGTGCTTCTTTGTTAAGTAAAGCAGAATGGTTAGGAGTGAGTGCCCCAGGGCTAACACATAGGAGTTCAACTCCCAGCTCTGTCACCACCAGCTGTGTGACCTTGGGCAAATTACACAAACTTTGTCAGGAAGATCCCCTGGAGAAGGGAATGGCAACCCACTCCAGTATTCTTGCCTGGAGAATCCCACGGACAGAGGAGCCTGGCAGGCTACAGTCTGTGGGGTTGCAAAGAGTCAGACACCGCTGAGCGACTAACACTTTGCATGCTTGTGTGTGCATGCTAAGTTGGTTCAGTCATGTCTGACTCTTTGCGATCTTATGGACTGTAGACTGCCAGGCTCCTCTGTCCATGGGCTTCTCCAGGCATGAATACAAGAGTGGGTTGCATGCCCTCCTCCAAGGGATCTTCCCGACCCAGGGATTGAACCTGCGTCTCCTGCATTGGTAGGTTCTTTACCACTAGTGTCATCTGGGACGTCCTTAAGTGAGGTGAAAGTTGCTCCGTCATGTCCAACACTGTGTGGACCCCATGGAATATAACAGTCCATGGAATTCTCCAGACCAGAACACTGGAGTGGATAGCCCTTCCCCTTCTCCAGGGGATCTTCGCAACCCAGGGATCGAACCCAGGTCTCCCGCATTACAGGCAGATTCTTTACCAGCTGAGGCACCAGGGAAGCCCAAGTGTACTGGAGTGGTTAGCCTATCCCTTCTCCACTGGATCTTCCTGACCCAAGGATTGAACCGGGGCCACCTGCATTGCCTTCTCCGTAGCTTATCTGAGCTCATATCAAATAAGTAGCTGCTCTGGGTTGAGAAACTGGTTTTTGTGACTCTATAGCCCATGTTGTGGAGAAGGTAATGGCACCCCACTCCAGTACTCTTGCCTGGAAAATCCCATGGATGGAGGAGCCTGGTAGGCTGCAGTCCATGGGGTCGCTAAGAGTTGGACGTGACTGAGCGACTTCACTTTCACTTTTCACTTTCATGCCTTGGAGAAGGAAATGGCAACCCACTCCAGTGTTCTTGCCTGGAGAATCCCAGGGACGGTGGAGCCTGATGGGCTGCCCTCTATGGGGTCGCACAGAGTTGGACACGACTGAAGCGACTTAGCAGCAGTAGCAGCAGCAGCCCATGTTGAGACAGATTTTCAGATCAGCAAAGCCCAAAGAATAATTTTTAAAAAATCAACACTGTGGCTCTTTATGCCATGAGAAAATAATTCCCAGCTCTGTTTTGAGTAGCTTAGAGGCAGCAATTTCTGTGTTCATTGCTTAGAAATTTTTATTAGGTAAAATTGGCTGTGGCCCCAGTTTCGACTGAGTTATGGAAGTTCTGTTGTTTTCTGAGCTAAATAAATTTGTGAGTGTTTAGTATCCTGAGCTATAAAGTCAATACTGAAGATAACATCCCCCTTCACTGTTTATTTTCTGCTGGGATTAGAAATGAGCTTCCTTGCTTTCTACCATTTCTTAAAGACTTGCTTTTATAAACACACAGACACACACCAAAACAACTACCTGCCCCCCACCACATCCCAGAAATTAAAGGCACAGACATAAGCAGCATTCATTCATTCAAAACACGACGTAAATATAACCTACCCTTTTGCTTTTCTTGTTGGCTGCGCCCATCCTCACCTTTCTGCAAACAGCACTCAAATTGGATTTAGTGGTTGGGGTCCTAGTCATGGCATCAGTTAAGAGGCAGACACTGGAACAAAGTCAAATCAGACACTGTCTTTCTGGAATCAAATCTCAAGTAGAGACTAAAACATGAAATGTGGAAGGAGTGTTTGTGCAGTCCTGGGGCTTGGAGGCCATTGCTGATCAGGTCCTGCCCCAAAGCTTTTACCCCTGGCTCCCTGTACCCCCCTCCATGCTCTACTTGTTCAAACCTCACTTCCTCAGAGAGGTCAGTGGTGACTACCCCAAACCTTCTATCTCCAATAGCCTGTTCAATTTTTGGTATAGTCTTTACTGTTTAAAATTATCTTGAGCTTTATTTACTTATTATTTGCTTTTCTCTGTTAGAATATCAGGTCTAAGAAGGTTGAGACCTTGACTATTTTATTTGCTAGCATCTCTAGTTACTATAACAGTGTTTATAGCACTTAATAGGTGCTCATTAAATACTTATTGAATGTGTTGCATGGGGTACACCCTCTGTGCAGAAATCACAGTGGCCTATAACCAAATGGTTAAGAGCATGAGACTTGGAGTTAGACCATCTGGGTTCAAATCCTGGCCTGCTGTATGGCCTTAGGCAAGTTACTTAACCCCTTTGTGCATCAGTGTCTCATTTCTAAAATGGTGAAAATAAAAATATGTAAGTAAAACGAAGATTAAGCAAGATGATTCACTTAAAGCCTTGGGGCATTGCATGGAAAATAATAAGATTCAGTACATAGCTACTATATTATTAGAGTATTTCTCAGTTGTAAGAAGCTTTTGTTGTAGATTGTAAAATTTACCACTGACTTAATATTAGTTCTTTTGGAGAAAACCAAAACCAAATACAACATTTAAAAAATCTAATTTATGACAGCACATATTTATATTCAGAAATACATGAATACTTTCTTCTTCAGAATGACAGTCACAGTTGGGGTCTAAAGTGGCTCTCACTCTCTCTCAAGTATGGCCCTTGGCCATATGTGTATGTGTAAGAGTCAGTCACCCCTGCTGATGATCTAGACCTTGTGTTCATCTTTGTGATGCTGCAGAATTATTTATCTGTTTTTAAATTATTTATTTCTGTATTGACTGTGCTGGGTCTTTGCTGCTGCTTGCAGGCTTTCCCTAACTGCGGCCAGCAGGAGCTGCTCTTGTTGTGGTGCACAGGCTTCTCATTGCAGTGGCTTCTCTTATTGCAGAGCACAGGCTCTAAGGCAAGTGGGCTTCAGTAGTTGCAGCACTTGGGCTCAGTAGTTGTGGCTCATGGACTTAGCTGCTCCGAGGCATGAGGGATCTTCTGTGACTCCTACGTTGGCAGGCAGACTCGTCCACTGAACACCAGCGAAGTCCTGCAGAATTATTTAAACACATATCAAAGAATACTGTGGGTTCTGTGGGATTTTGTTTGTTTGCGTTTCCCTCTTGGTTATTTTGTTTGTATTGTCAGTAATTGAATTACACATGACTAAAGAGTTTTTTTAAAGAGTTTTGTACAGAAGAACTGTACAAAAAATATCTTCACGACCCAGATAATCATGATGGTGTGATCACTGACCTAGAGCCAGACATCCTGGAATGTGAAGTCAAGTGGGCCTTAGAAAGCATCACTACGAACAAAGTTAGTGGAGGTGATGGAATTCCAGTTGAGCTATTTCAAATCCTGAAAGATGATGCTGTGAAAGTGCTACACTCAATATGCCAGCAAATTTGGAAAACTCAGCAGTGGCCACAGGACTGGAAAAGGTCAGTTTTCATTCCAATCCCAAAGAAAGGCAATGCCAAAGAATGCTCAAACTACCGCACAATTGCACTCATCTCACATGCTAGTAAAGTAATGCTCAAAATTCTCCAAGCCAGGCTTCAGCAATATGTGAACCATGAACTTCCAGATGTTCAAGCTGGTTTTAGAAAAGGCAGAGGAACCAGAGATAAAATTGCCAACATCCGCTGGATTATGGAGAAAGCAAGAGAGTTCCAGAAAAACATCTATTTCTGCTTTATTGACTATGCCAAAGCCTTTGACTGTGTGGATCACAATAAACTCTGGAAAATTCTGAAAGAGATGGGAATACCAGAACACCTGATCTGCCTCTTGAGAAATTTGTATGCAGGTCAGGAAGCAACAGTTAGAACTGGACATGGAACAACAGACTGGTTCCAAATAGGAAAAGGAGTTCGTCAAGGCTGTATATTGTCACCCTGTTTATTTAACTTATATGCAGAATACATCATGAGAAACACTGGACTGGAAGAAACACAAGCTGGAATCAAGATTGCCGGGAGAAATATCAATAACCTCAGATATGCAGATGACACCACCCTTATGGCAGAAAGTGAAGAGGAACTCAAAAGCCTCTTGATGAAAGTAAAAGTGGAGAGTGAAAAAGTTGGCTTAAAGCTCAACATTCAGAAAATGAAGATCATGGAATCCGGTCCCACCACTTACGGGAAATAGATGGGGAAACAGTGAAAACAGTGTCAGACTTTATTTTTCTGGGCTCCAAAATCACTGCAGATGGTGACTGCAGCCATGAAATTAAAAGACGCTTACTCCTTGGAAGGAAAGTTATGACCAACCTAGATAGCATATTCAAAAGCAGAGACATTACTTTGCCAACAAAGGTTCATCTAGTCAAGGCTATGGTTTTTCCTGTGGTCACGTATGGATGTGAGAGTTGGACTGTGAAGAAGGCTGAGCGCCGAAGAATTGATGCTTTTGAACTGTGGTGTTGGAGAAGACTCTTGAGAGTCCCTTGGACTGCAAGGAGATCCAACCAGTCCATTCTGAAGGAGATCAGCCCTGGGATTTCTTTGGAGGGAATGATGCTAAAGCTGAAACTCCAGTACTTTGGCCACCTCACACGAAGAGTTGACTCATTGGAAAAGACTCTGATGCTGGGAGGGATTAGGGGCAGGAGGAGAAGGGGACGACAGAGGATGAGATGGCTGGATGGCATCACTGACTCAATGGACGTAAGTCTCAGTGAACTCCGGGAGTTGGTGATGGACAGGGAGGCCTGGCGTGCTGCGATTCATGGGGTCGCAAAGAGTCGGACACGACTGAGCGACTGACTTGATCTGAAAGAGTTTTTGGAAAGTAGCTGGAAGCTTGTGACATATTTGGACATCTGAATGATAGCTCTTAGCACATCAACTGGTTCTAACAATTGAAAATCTGTGATTTTCTCTCAGAACTTTGGCAATTTTTATTGCTTTTAATCACAGTATCCAGTGTGCAATTGCTATATATTTTCTTTTCTATGTTACCTTGTAGTGGAATCTTTTAAAAGATCTTTTAAGTAACAATTATGATGGAAATTTAAATCTCTCAGTTATCAATGCAAATAACTCCACAGAAGTAACAAACTGATGAGCTGATGGACTCTCACCCACACATCTTATTAATTTTCCATGTGAAAGTGAAAGTCGCTCAGTCATGTCCGACTCTTTGCGACCCCATAAACTACACTGTCCATGGAATTCTCCAGTCCGGAATACTGGAGTGGGTAGCCTTTCCCTTCTCCAGGGGATTGTCCCAGCCCAGGAATTGAACCGGGGTCTCCTGCATTGCAGGCAGATTCTTTACCAATTGAGCTATCAGGGAATATGTCCAGGCAATAAAAACTGTCTCTGAGTACATGCCACCCACTCTTTCCTTTCCTGCATTCTCAACCTTGGCAGCATGTTAGAATCACCTGGGGAACTTAAAAAAAGCCCACATTCTCAGGCTGCAGGCTTCCCAGGTGGTGTTAGTGGTAAAGAAACTACCTGCCAGTGCAGGAGATGGGAGAGAGGTGGATTTGATCCCTGGGTCAGGAAGATCCCCTGGAGGAGGGAATGCCAATCCACTCCAGTATTCTTGCCTGGAGAATCCCATGGACAGAGGAGCTTGGCGGGCTATAGTCCATGGGGTTGCAAAGAGTCAGACATAAATGAAATGACTTAGCCTGAATGCACGCACTCAGGCTGCATCTCTAACCAGGTAAATTAGTAGCCTGTTATCAGTATTTTTAAAGTCCTCTGGATGATGTCAATGTGCAGTGAAGATTGAGAATCACCACTTTACCAGTGGCTAGTGAGTTTCTTTTGACACATGTAAGCTGTATCTTCAGTGAAGAGATGTTAATGTGTGGGAAACAAAACAACCCTTGCATCTGAGAAATAAGAAAATAGAATATTATTATTATTGTTATTATTAGTCTTGCCCTGAGAAGATTCAGACCATGAAAAATATCATAGTGAGTCAGACCCACTTGGAAGGTTCTATGTTCGTTTGTTATCCTTTATAGCATCTTTGAAAGTTCCTACTAGGAATGTGCCCCAGTGGTTGAATTTCCTTTAGTTACTGCCAAAGACTTGAGAAGGGGATTGAGGATGAAGCCTAACATCTGAGACATCTAAAGAAAAAGAAAAGCCCCTGTGAATTGCAGCTGACTCTCCTCGTTGCTGAGTGTGCCCTGTATCCTGTTCTCTCTTGTTCCCATTAGACCCCTGAGGTGGCATTCTGACTGCCCCTGAACTAGCCCTCACAGCTTCATCCGATCCACTGGGATTCTGTCTCCCCAAGCAATGAAGGGCAGATCCTCAGTTTCTCTTAACATCAAGGAAAAGTGTCCCCTCAGCTTGGATGAAGGACAATTAACTTAAACACAGTGAACATAATAACTATGCTAGTGTTTTGATTCTTGGCCCTAGTTGAAATCTTGAAGACATGGAACTTAATAGTCTTGTGTGGAGTTTTGGCTGATCCTAAGAAATTTTTAAGATTAACCGATTTCCTTGTTTTAAAAAAGTCCCATTAAAAAAAAAAACGAATTATCGTTGATTTACAACATTGTGCAAATTCCTCCTACACAGCGGAGAGACTCAGCTATACACTTATATACGTTCTTTTCCATTATGGCTTATCCCAGGAGACTGGATATAGTTTCCTGTTTTATACACTAAGACCTGTTGTTTATCCATTCTAAATGTAATAGTTTGCATCTACTAACCTCAAGCTCCCA
Organism: Bos indicus x Bos taurus; assembly: GCF_003369695.1. Taxonomy (NCBI): domain Eukaryota; kingdom Metazoa; phylum Chordata; class Mammalia; order Artiodactyla; family Bovidae; genus Bos; species Bos indicus x Bos taurus. The sequence goes on from NC_040085.1 coordinate 37,677,949, forward strand.
GTCCACCTCTCCCCCTCCCCTTTTCCCTCTTGGCAGCCACGATTCTGTTCTTCATGTAAGACTGACTGATTTCTTTCTGATAGATACTTTTTTTTTCCCCTGCAGGCATAGCAGGTCTAAGTGCTTAGCAGATAGTTTCCCTATTCTGCAAAGCTCATGTATTGTTAACTATGAAACCAACCTCCTGAGAAGCTGCAATTAACCTTCACCTACTTATCATTTTAAGCTTGGCAAATGATAAGATTGGAGGCTTATTTCTTTACATCTGACAGTCACACTTCCCACAGGCAATTAGCAAAATATATTGAGTGGAGTGGTCTTCTCACAGAACACATGTAGAAATCAGCCTTTACAGAAAGAACATTTAGGATCCTCATTTACTTCAGATGATTTTCTCATTAGAAACAACTATTAGGTTGAAAATACAGTCCAGAGTACAGAGTAGTTCATATTTAATACCTCAATTTTTCTTTAAAAGTAGTTTGTTAAATGGCAGCATAACAATAAATTAATACATTCAATAAATCTATAGTACTAGAAGTGGGTTTAGACAGGATAAAAATGGGCCCAGTTAATTAAAGAAGAAAACAGATGGCTACAGTATATAGGCAGGGATAACACAGGAGGGTTTATAATGTAAAATACTGGTTGGAGAGGAGGTTTAGAAAATTGATAAACCTATTGCATAAACTTGCTTGCTCCTTGAAAGGAAAGCTATGACAAACCTAGACAGCTTATTAAAAAGTAAAGACGTCAAAAGTCCATATAGTCAAAGCAATGGTATTTCCAGTAGTCATGTATGGATGTGAAAGCTGGACCATAAAGAAGGTTGAGCACCGAAGAATTGATGCCTTCAAATTATGGTGCTGGGGAAGACTCTTGAGAGTCCCTTGGACTGAAAGAAAGTTAAACCAGTCAATCCTAAAGGAATCAACTCTGAATATTCATTGTAAGGACTGATGCTGAAGTTGAAACTCTAACACTTTGGTCACTTGATGCAAATAGCCGACTCATGGGAAAAGACCCTGATGCTGGTAAAGATTGAAGGCAAAAGGAGAAGAGGGCAGCAGAGGATGAGATGGTTAGATAGCATCACCAACTCAATGGACATGAATTTGAGCAAACTCCAGGAGATAGTGAAGGACAGGGAAGCCTTCCATGCTGCAGTCCATGGGGTCACAAAGAGTTGGACATGACTGAACAACAACAGCATTGCATAAACTAATTTACAGGGACTTAAGCCTCCCTGAGAAAGATCAAATGAATATTTGCTTTTTGTTCTGGTCTATTAAAGTTTTAACTATTTAATGTTTAACCCCTTAATATCTGAGCTGTGATATGATTTAAAATATAGTTTCCAAATGGCTAACCTATTTTCAAATAATATTTTCAACATTTTGGAGTAATTTTCACTTCCTCCTTTGTAATTCTTTATTCAGCATTCATTGAAGTCTGAGTTATCCTGTAGCTGCTTAAGTCAAACTATATACCATTTTGATTACTGTGGCTTTGAAATAGATTTTAATGGTGTCATATAAGTGAACTTTTTCTCAGAATTTCCTTGCTTATATTCTTCCATTCATTTTCTTTCACTTAATTTATTTTAATTGGAGGATAATTACTTTACAATATTGTGGTGGTTTTTGCCATACATCAACATGAATCAGCCACGGGTGCACATGTGCCCCCCATCCTGAACCCCACTCCATCCCTCTGGGTAGTCCCAGAGCACTGCCTTTGAGTGCCCTGCTTCATGCATTGAACTTGCACTGGTCATCTATTTTACATAACTTCCATTCATTTTTGCAGTAGAATTTGACAAAGACATTTTGTACACACTATCTCCCAAGAAGATGATGTTAAGAATCATTGTTGACGCTCAGAATCTTACAGAAGAGACAGAACTGACATCATCACAGAATATGTGACACTTGCATAGAAAAGTGTTCTTCGTAACATTTAACATGAAAAGATCTTCATAACACGCAACAGGGGACATGCACAATTTGGAGTGTTTTACATTAAATTTTTGCTTTAACTCTCAAAACAATGTTTCTATTTCCACTTTAAAGACATGGAAACTATGGGTGAGTTTTCAGTTTGCTCCAGGGCACGCGGCTGTCACACCTGGGAACCAGGACCAAGGGCCAGAATTCAGACAGTAACTGCCAGATGCTGTGCTTTCAGTCACTATGCCTGACCACTCTCAGGTGGTCTGACGGTGCAGAGGGTAGAAGTAACTTAATAATTATATTTAACATGTCTTTCATCTCAATTGCACATAGCGCTTTTACATGGTTTGCCTCATTTGTGCTCCTTTCTTTGTTCAGAACATACACAGACATATAGTTGGACATGCTGTTTATTTATTTGGCTGTCCTTGGTCTTAGGTGTGGCAGGCAGGATCTTTAGTTGCAGCGTGTAAACTCTTAGCTGTGGCATGTGGGATCTAGTTCCCTGACCAGAGACCGAACCCGCCCCACTTACGGCATCTTAGCCACTGGACCACCAGGGAAGTCCCTGGACATATTGTTCTTACTGGAGAATTTAAGCCAGGGTGGAGAACAACTCACTAGTTTATATCTTCATGAAGTTTCTCTCATCACGGTGGTTTCTTTAGCTTTATGGTTTCCTTCATCATACACATTAAAAACTGTGGCCATATATCAAAAGGCAATTTGTAAGTTGTTAATAGGCAGTTGAAGTTGAACATTATTCAATCATGCTTGCTAATGAAATTCTAATTTATCCTCATTACTTAGAGAATTTTATAAAAAGTATGGGGGGGGAGGGCAAGAACACCAACCAAAATATTAACCGTTTTAGCTGCTGCTGCTAAGTTGCTTCAGTCGTGTCCGACTCTGTGTGACCCCATAGATGGCAGCCCACCAGGCTCCTTTCACCGTAAATGCTTATTTCTACCTGGTGGGAGAAGGACGAAAAAAATGTGGGCAAGATTTATACCCACTGCGGGTATGTGAGAGCTACTTAGAATTGTTTCCTTAGTGGCAGCCAGGTTTTCTACTCTCCCCAGCACTGTGGTCCTCAGGACGGGAGCTGGTTAAAGTCCACGGTAGGAGGTCCAAGGGCAACGTGTACAGGCACCCTTCACCACACAGCAAGGGGAAGCAAACCAAAGCCCTTCCCCTGACTAAGGGAATATGGGGAGAGGAAGAAAAAGCCAGGCCAGGAGTTCGGCTTCTCAGTCCTTGATGACCCTCCGCTTCTGCCTTGGGCTTTATTTCAGAGGACAGGTTTGGGGAGATAGGAACCTAGGCTGTTAGGTAGTGAGGGAGGCTGTAAGGAGAGTCCTGGTCATGTCCAACATGGCCTCTCACCCCTCCAGAGTGTACAACTCAGTGGTTTTTAATATGTTTATAAGGCTATGCAACCATTAGCACTATCTAATTCTGTGGTATCTGATTCTGTACCAGTAGCTTTTCTTAGCACATCTGTAGCAGAACAGAGAGATTAGTTCAAAGGACCAGGCTGATGTTTCTGCATGTGTAATTAGGAACTTCCAGTGTTCACTCTGTTTTGATATGCCAAATTATGGGTGTATCCAACAAGCTGGTTCCTTAGAAAGACACGATTTGCTGCTGCTGCTGCTGCTAAGTCGCTTCAGTCGTGTCCGACTCTGTGCGACCCCATAGACGGCAGCCAACCAGGCTCCCCTGTCCTGGGATTCTCCAGGCAAGAATACTGGAGTGGGTTGCCATTTCCTTCTCCAATATATGAAAGTGAAAAGTGAAAGTGAAGACGCTCAGTCGTGTCCGACTCTTAGTGACCCCATGGACTGCAGCCTTCCAGGCTCCTCTGTCCATGGGATTTTCCAGGCAAGAGTACTGGAGTGGGGTGCCATTGCCTTCTCCGCACCTCAATTATGTGTGATGTAGCATGTCAGACCCCAGGTTCCCTAACCACCAGTCTCAGCGGAAGTAGCTGGCTCATATATTTGAAGAATATATGAAGATATCTTCAGCATATTCATATAAATTATAAGGTAGTGTGATCCAAGCACTTCTTTAATTACTATAGTTTCTTTGATTCATAGTCAGAAATTCTGACTCAGTAGAAAGCCCTTCTTTCTCGTCAGTGAGTTAAGTAGATGGGCAAAAAGATAGGCGCACACAGTAGAGACAGAAAAAGAGGGTCTCATTTCCAGAAAATAGGGTGATTTCTTGCAAATCACTTAATTACTCCTATGAGGAAATAGGCAGGGGATCAGAAGTTCTATTAACCTTAGCACCAGGGAAAAATTAAAACATGGCTAGAGCATCCCAGTAGAGGAGAGAAAGGCAGAAAACCAGAAGATAGGGCCAATAGAGGAACAAGAACAAAGTAACAGAGTAGAGAGTGAGGAAAGAAGAGAGCAGAAATCTGGGTGGATACAGAGCAGAAGTTCCAACAACTGTCAGAGGTTACATTCAGAGATTATAATCTGGACTGGATTGTTATGGAACCAGGTTCATCTTGCCTGAAGCACAGTGAACCAAAACGCTGAGGCTTTCAGCAAAGCAAGCAGGGAAACAAACCCGTCTCCCAACCGAAGGCAAGTGGCTTGGGATATTTAGGGGATAAGGAAGGAGGTTGGGCTGAGGCATAGGGCTTGAGGGGCATGGGGAGGGGCATGTGGAGGGTATGGGGCACATGGAGGGCTGTAGGGGGGAAAGGTGATTGCCAAAAGCTGTGATAACGGTCATTCTGCCCAGGTGTAACTAATTACAGCCCTCTGTTGTCAAAAGGTCACCAAGGGGACACCTGCCTGTATATGCCTAGTTGAGGGGTCGGTCGGTGGTCCCATCCAGTCTTAATAAACTCAGTTCCAACTCGAAACAGCTGATGCCAAGTTCCTGGAAAACAACTGCAACAAACATCTTGCAGTTTAGGCTGCTTACTGCTTGGAAGATTTGCAAGTCTTAGAACAACAATCTAGATTAATGAAGGCAGGTAAAATGGATTTAATCCATGCTTTCAATATGTTTTTAGATGATGTTTTTCTTTTAATATAAACCCAAGGCAGTTCATTTTAAAAGGCTAATAAACAAAGGAGATGAACAATGGTGTAATTATTTAAAAACAATCGTTATCGCTTAGCCGCTCTAAGAAATGGTGAAGGAACCAAGTTAAAAAAAGTCAGTGACATTCCATCTTGCAGGACAAGTTTGCGGCTCTTCTAGGAGCAAGTTTGTTAAAGTAAGTCCCCAGTGTTTGGAGGCATACCCTTAACGGCATCAACTATTAATATGTTATATGAAGTTAAGGCTGAGGTGGTCAGTACCACCAGGAGACAATGCCAGGCTCCTGAGGAGATGGGATGAAGTACATTTGCTTTCCCCAGTCCTGGGGGACCTTCCAATGACCCTTTGCTGAAGAAATATTGCTCTGACAAAAGTGAAGTGTCGTCCCAAATAGGCAAAAAAACTGCGATATTCTAAAGAGACATAAAATGTTCTCTCATAAAAATCATTTATTGGTACACCAGAAATATCCATTTTTTTTCTAGTACAGGAGCTATATGCATCTATAATTGCAATTCTGTGTAAACTACGTGTTACCAGTCACTAGAAATCTAATTAGCAGGATGGATTTAATAAAGAATAAGAGTAACTATGAGTCTACAGCGGCCCAGCCATCAAGTCTCATTGGAGTAAATCAAATATCAAATTAGTGTTGGCCTGCAACAGAGTGGTTCTGTAGCCAAGAAAAACCAAGGTGGACACAAACAGGATAGCACCCATTCAATAAATTAGGTACACTTAATTAGAAAAACACCACAGCAGATAGAAATAATCTAAATAAAGCACAAAAGTAAACTATTAGCTATTTACATATATTACTTTTTGCCCAAAACTTTAATTTGCTAGCTTTCCCATCCTACTGCTTTCCTTTCGTTACTTTTTTCTTTTTTTCATGGTGAATTTCTTGACCCCCTGGCAAATATTTAGACAACTAACCAGAACTTCTTTCAAGGTCCAACATCTTCTAAAACTTCATGTCAAACTAAAGAATCTGAAAGGAAGCTTATATAGGTCTATCTCTACATGGAAGTAATACGTTTATTATTCTTCTATTTTGCTATTATCTCTGTTAAGAGCAGAGCAGTGACCTACAATTTCATTTTCCTTCCAAACATTATTTGAACTAGTCCAGAAAGGTGGGTTGTGAATGGCAGCTGAGTGGATGGAGAGTTCACCTGTGACAGGCACAGAAAGTAAGTCTAAACAGAGACAAGAGCGTGAATCCTGAGAATGGAATGCTGTGAGCTGCAATTTAAGATCCCCCATTACAGAGAACGAGAGCGCCTCCTTCTGGTTGTTACTTTTTTTTTTCACATTAGGTTTTTAAGGCTTAGTATCACTGCAGCATTAACAAATACGAATGCTGACATCATTTCTACTAAAGAAGGGCTTTGTGATGAATGGCAGCAGGTACCATAATTAAAATAGCACAGTTGGAAAGGCATTGAGTTGGTATGTTTCTGGCGCTGTGGCCAGAATGTATGGATTTCTAGCATCATTCTGGGGGATCCGAAAGATCTTGCCAATGAGCACCTCTGGCCCTTTTTATTTCCTTTCTAGTACTAGTAACAGTTTGCAATAATTTTATTTTTGGTTTGTTCTCCTAGGACAATATAAGCTCCAGGAGGGCAGAGACCACACCTGTGTATTCACTATTGTGTCTCCAGCATCTAGAACAGTGTCTGGTCCATAATAGGTTCTCAATTAAAAACTTGTGATAAACAAATGAACCAAATCATGACGTCCCCTGGCCTGCCTATGTTTAGAGACTTTCCAGTTTCAATCAGTGACCAGGGTTTCTGACCCCGCCTAATGACCCAGATGTCCTCTGAGCCTCCACTGCTATGAACCTCTATGCAGTTGTGCAGCTATCATTTTTGTGCTTCAATGGATAGTAAAACTTTTCATTGCCGAAAAGACTAGCTATGCAGAGGTAACACTGCATGAGAGGTCACAGGGCAAGAACACTTAAGAACATTCTAAATGGCAAGCTCCAAGTTCAGCTCATTCTTCCCTACCTCTTCCTACCACCTACCTCTTTGACAGAGAGCTTAAGAAACAAGTTATTAGGAGAATTTTCTCTTGGCAGTGCCAGTTCATAACTCATCAATGACACGATCAGAAGAAAAACAAAAGATAACTCACCTACATAAAAATTAATGTAAATAAAAGCAAAATCTGGGTTTGGAAACAAAGTGACACGGTGGGCTGTCTAGGTCCTCTGTTGGTTAGAACTGCTGACTATGGAAGAGAAAGCAGGCTTTACAGCAGTAGAGAGGCTGGGGGGAAGGGTGTGCGTGGAGGCGCTGTGGGTATGAGGACCAGTGTTTCTCCTCCTCTCTCTCCCTCCAGGTCTGGCTGAGCTCCTTGCAGTCACTCTCAGGCGGGAGGTAAGAACAGGCAGCTGGCGCCTCCACGGCACATTCTTAGGCTATTGATGCTCTGCTGGAGTAGAAGTCGGGGACTTGGAGCCCCGTGTGAAGCGTGACCTAGGGGAAGAGACTGTGAGTCCTGGAGGCACTTTAGGAGCCCCCCACCACCCAACTCACTGCACCCTCTCCCCACTTAGGAATAAGTGGGCTTGTTCCTAACTCAGAAAGGGATCTGTTCACTTTTCTGTAACATCTGTTCTAGTAGACATCACAGAGATCTCCAGCAGAATTCAGCCTGTGCTAAGAACCTGGCCACCATGCTGGGCTCCCTGATCCTGGCGACACTTGATAATATGATTCGAATCCACCTGCCTCTTCAAAGAATTCTGGGGAGATTGTGTTCCTTATGACTGAAGAATGAGGCATTGATTTGCAGGTGGCGAACCCTTTTGGCCGCATTGCAATGGTCACTGCCATATCCATGGATAGAGAACAGATGAGCAGACAACCCTTCCCCTATGATTTGTCCCCTAGTTTTTTCAATTAGGATAAGCCTTTCACTTTGGGATGGCCTAGATGATTGCCAAGAATGAGGAGACATGGGCACTTAAACTATTTCACTGATTTCTGTCTAACCTCAGACCTCAGTGGACGGCTGCACCAATCAGGCTAGAACCATTTCTTGCAGTGCTGTCTGTCATCTCTCTCCACCTTGTCCCTGTCTTCCCCAGTCTAAGAGCCTTTCTCTGAAGATACTCAGAACATCCCAGAAACCTCTAAAGATCATTAAGTAAAATAGTCTTTGCAAGGGAAACAGCTAAAAAAGCGGAAAACTTTGAATGAGTGTTTTCCAAAACACACTTCTAGGGAAATCTATGGCTTTCTTTGGTCCAATGTAGAGCCAAACTCTTGATGGATTAGATTTCAGCCTTCCAGAAAAACCCATCAAGTTGCAGCAAGAGAGAAGGGCAGAGGTCACTGGGTTGCAATCACTTCTACTGCACACATACTTATAAACAACAATGGTTTTTTAAAATAGCTCCCAAGATGGTAGTTCTGTATACAACAAAAATCATGAGCACTGTGTTGATACTTAAGCCCTATCTATTTTTCGGCAGCCATTTGCTGAGTGAAGTTCACAGCCAATGTCGAGTTCCAGCTCAAGACGGAAGTGAGCGCTCCCATCTCAGCAGTGGCTGGTAGGGCACCCTCTCGCATGCCCTCATCTGTTCTCCCACCGCCCCCCATCTTCCCCAGCTATGGTTTCCTGGACCTTCTTTGCCCTGGCTGTTCCCTCTGCCTGGAAAGCCTTACCCAGCTCACTCCCTCACTTCCTTCAAGGCTCAGCTCACCTGTGACTGCAATAAGGCCCACCTATGCTGACCACCCTGCTTAAGACTGCCACTGCCCTCCCTACCCTGGCACTCTCGGTCCCCTACCCTTTCCTTGTCTTCTCTCCACTGCATATTGCCTTGCCGTTGTTGTTGTTTAGTTGCTAAGTCGTGTCTGCCTTTTTGCGACCCCATGTACTGCAGCACGCCAGGCTTCCCTGTCCTTCACTAACTCCCTGAGTTTGCTCAAACTCATGTCTACTGAGTCAGTGATGCCATTCAACCATCTCATCCTCTGTTGCCCCCTTCCCTCTTGCCCTCAATCACTCCCAGCATCCGGATCTTTTCCAATACTGTCTTCTAATATACTATATAATTAACACAGCAATTGTGTGTATTATTTACTGTTTCTCTTGTAACTCGAATGCAAGCTCTAAGAGGGCAAGATTTTCATTTCTGTGTTGTCACTGATAAACAACAATACTTACAATACTTCAGTAGTGCCTGACATATCAAAGGTACTCAGTTGACATTTATTGGATGAACAAATAAGAAAACCCTGTTGTTTATATTTACAAAGAATCATTACTAACTAACTTGCAGGCAGGGACTATGTTTTCTCTCCCTAACAGAAGTGCTAAGACTGCAGTGGAGAAGCTCCAGATTTCTAAGCATCCTGTTAGCACCTCAGGCTCACACTTTCACTTCTCAGGCACTCCTGGGGCTTTGCGGCAGTCATTTCATTTGCTTTCAGGCCAGCAGGTTCAAGAGTTTCCTTTCCACTAGAGAGGAATCTAGGGCTCAGGAGGACAGTCATTAGCCTGCCACAAGAGAATCCTAGTTTCCCCCGCTGCTGTTCACCAAACTGTGTCTAAATATAATGAAGGGGCTTATGCTGGTCTGGAATTATCTCCCTTGTCACGTCCGACCCGTCCCGCAATCCCCTCTCCTCCGTGTCTTGGTCTGGGCCCTCCCAGGTTGGGGACTAAGCTCACCGCCCCGCGGGCAGCCTCACAAATGGAGCAGCCGCTCACCTGCACGTTCCTGTTTAGGCTGACTGCCGGGAAGAACAGGCCCTCCACGTTCTCAAACGCGATGGGACCCTGCTGTTCGTCGTTGATAAAAAACGTCAAGGTTTTTCTATTGAAGTCGAGGAGGACCCCAATCGTGGCCCCCTTTGTGATCCCTCCCTCAGTTCTGTGGAAAAAGAAAACATGGGAATTCATTTGCCCGTCCTCCTTCTAGAAGTTCCCTGTTTGTATGGTTAAACCAGTATTTCTTAATCTGTTTAAAATTATCATACCCTATCCTTGAAGCCTTTTAACACAGTTTTCCTCTTAGTGACCCCTCCTCACATACAGTTTTAATGCCACAGATATATTGTTTATCTGCTTATGAGCTGTATGTATAGCTGTGTTGTGCCGTGCTCAGTCACTTTAGTCATGTCTGACTCTTTGTGACCCTATGGATCATAGCCCTTCAGGCTCCTCGGTCCACGGGATTCTGGATTCTCCAGGCAAGAATAATGGAGTTGGTTGCCAGGCCCTCCTTCAGGGGATCTTCCCACCCAAGGATCAAACCCATGTCTCTTATGTCTCCTGCTTTATATAAAAAGTTTCCTGCATTGGCAGGTGGATTCTTTACCACTCACGCCACCTGGGAAGCCCATGTATATAAAAAAGTAAGATCTGCTTGCTCCCTGAACCAATTCTCACGCCCCTGTTGAGAATGCACAGGTTCATTGCACTGCTCTGCTGTTGCTAAGAGTGAACCCCTTCACACACAGTCTCCACATGGAGACACAAGCATCAAAGGCCGGGAACAAAAAGTAGCCTTTAGGCTATCAGAACTTTGCCTAGAGCTGTGTCTCAAGTTGTGAATTAAGCGTCATTCAATCCAAAATGATTTAATTTGAAAGTCAAAGTAAAGAGGCACTTAAGCTGAACCTAGAACACATGCATGAAAAATTAGATTTGGGGCCTCATGCTATCCATTAATCAGAAAAACTCATCCCAGAAAGATGGGAATTTGGGGCATACTGAAATTGAATTGAGAAGCTGGAGGCTCTCCATAAAATGGCATTGAAGAAGAGGAATCTCCTCTCCGTAAGGTGAAATGATTATACTCTAGGAGCTGGAGTGATTGTCATTGGAAACAAATTGTGTCTTATGCTTTAACTGATGGTTTCACAAAAGCCATTAAGCCTAGACAATCAGATCTGTCCTTTTCCTCCTCACTGAGATCCAGCAGTACTGAACTTCAGCCTCACAGACACGTGAGAGCGTTTTTCTTTTCCCCTTGGGATGCAGAACACAGACTGTGCACAGCCGTTAAAAACGCCGGGGTATCAATGGTGTCTTGGCAATTTCTCAGTTTCAGCAATGACGGCCCTGGTGCCATGCAGTTTACATGCAAGGCGACGTGTTCTGCTTTAAGAAACTGTTTCTCTGTATAGTATGGCAGTTGCGTTATTACCCCTTCATTCCAAAATAAAGAAGTTGAAAGGGAAAAGTAAGTGGGGTACATGGGTGATGGCATCAGAGCTGGCGACAGAGGGTCCCTCAAATGTGAATCCCTGAAGGTAACAGCTTCTGTACACATAGTAGGATTTGAGACCAGGCTGGAATGGCATGTGTGTGTTGCAAGTGAAAAGGGAAAAAATGAGGAGTGAGTCTTTTTCTTTCCTGTTCCTGAGAAGCAGGAAGATAAAGAGAACAGTGAGCAGGCCTGAACAATCCTAGCTTTTTTTTCACTTTAACTGCTCCTAACTCTGTAACTAAGTTTGCTTCTTTTGCCCCCTAACTCTGCAGGAACTACACTTCACACCTATTTTTCCTTTGACTCTATGCTATCTGGTGTTTACCCTTATAACACTCTTCCTGTTGTAGTTACACATCAGAAAGAAGGCCACAGAGCCATGGAACTGCCAGACTCAGGCACTGGGTTACTGACACCAGCCAGTATGACTGCCTTGGAAACAATGCAAGAAGAAGAAATCAAGATTCTAACACCTTTGTTCCCCATCTTATAGAAGCCCCTAGACTCCCCACGGTGGGGGAGGCATGAGCCTACTGTGTTCCCCTTTCCACTGGCTGATAATTTGGAGCCACCTTTCTATTTCTTCCAAACTCTGTCTCTGTATTTTTCATCCGGCTTTGGCGGGCAGAGAAGGCCATAATTTTGGCCAGCAACATGTGCTCACTTCAAGGGACAGTGAACGAAGCACGACTGAATGCAGACGTAGAGAAACTACCCAAGGGAAGAAGTGGAGGCCCTAGGAGACCTACTTGCTAGAAGAGAGGCAGTGATGAGCACACAGAAGAAGCCGAGACAGTGGAGCCCACTGCCTACCACTGCATGACTCACTTTCCTTCTGACTGAATATAGCTGTAGTCCCCCACACCCCCATTCCAGACACCGATAAGAATGTAACTTGGGGATGTATTTGAGACATCCTAAAAGATGTCTTTAGGAACCTAAAAGGTTCCTAAAAGACACTTCTCCACCTAGAAAATTTGTGAAAAATACATTTGAGGAAGAAAACACAAACCAAATGAAAAAGGAAGTCTAGAGAAAATATTATAGGTACGAGTTAAATTATAATTGCCTAGATTTTGGTGGTAAAGGAAAACTGAAAACAATTCCTGCGTTCTTTTTCCCCAGCAAACTGGGTGCTCTGAATCCATATAATAGTAAGAGGGTTCTTCAATCTTCAACTATAAAACTATCCAAACTGGCATCCATAAGATTTAAATATATCATAAATTTAAACAAACCCATAAGATTTAGTTTAAATTAAAGTGCTCAATACCACTTAACTGTGGCACTGATAATGATAAGAACAGTGGCTTCTATTTTCAGATGCTTCTGATGGGAGGCATTTTTGCATGTCTCATTTAATCATGGGAACATTTCTGCATGGAAAAATATGATTTTCCTAATTTGTGGATTTGGAAACTGATGTTCAGAAAAACTGAGTATCTTGTACACAAGTGCTTTTCTGGTAAGTTTTAAGACTGTGTTTTAGAATCCTGGAATGTTTTTCTATAATGGATATTCATGAGGATTCTTAGTTTGCAGCCCTAAGTGGACTACAGCAATGAGGGGTCTAAGAAAGTGCTCATGTCCCTATCATTATGCAAAAACCAAAACACCAGGATGGACTACGGCTAAGAGCAGTAGAAGGTCTACTTAATAAAGATGGCCTGCCCGACTTCCTTCATGTTGTCTATTTAATAGGTCTCTGAACTTGGGCTATTGTTCTGGACCAGAAGCCAACATGAAGAAGGCTTGCTTGCGCGGGGCTGCAGGGTACCTGTTGGTGTGCGAGTTGTTGTGCATGAACCAGCTCCGGTTATTGTCCACATACATTGCCCAAGCTTTGTCGTCCTTTCCTAACATCACATCCTTCATCACGTCGATGCGAGCCACACCGAAGGCAGGGTCGGGGTGGTTATCGTAGCGATCCACTGTCAGCTCCCAGTAGTGGACGCCCTTGGAGAAACCGGTCTTCCCCAGCACCACGCGGTCATCATAGCTACTGCAGGTCACAGTCAGGTTGTCATTGGAGAAGATGATGTCAGAGTGTGCCGAGCCAGGGTCGAAAGCAAACCAGGCCACTGGGGACAACAGAGGGGAGGGTGGTTGGTTACTAAGACGGACCCAACGAGTTCACACTGTAATTTACTCCTGGGCAGGAGAGGAGTGTTTTGTCCCATTTTCATGCTTCCATGCGGGAAGGAAGTGTCCAGAGCCAGAAGGGGCCATGAGTGAGCAGACAGAGGGCACGTCCTGGGACCTGGGGCTCTCTGCACCCAGAAACAGATGGATGACACACAACCGATTCAGCAGGGGTTACCTGGCTCAGACTGCACTCCCAACCAGGTGATCCGGGAGTGAAGTGGCATCAAGTCCCTTCACCCAGTGACTGGCAGAACAGTACACCAGAGACATAAGGGAAGAGGGATGCGCTAAGATGCCTGTGTAACCCTGAGATGGGGAGGCTAGTAACTAGAGTCCTAGATGGAGGAGGGATAAAACACACTCAGTGAAATATGGAAATACTCCTTCAACAGAAGTGCTCAATTTAGTTGTTTTGAAAATTTCCTCAGTGTTAGTGAAAACTCAGAAGCTTTGGAGCTATCAGCAACAGAAACTAATTCTCACGAGTGATTGAGACTTGGATGTAAGACTGGTTGCTTCCTTCATCACAGATATGGTGTGAGTGTTATTCTTAAAACGTAAAAAGTATTGGCGATTAGGTGCAGATCGAATGATGTCTTTGTATACAGTGCTGTGCCCAGGTTCTAAATGCCACCTACGAAGAACCTCCTCCAGACAGGCGGAATCACTGATTTATCAAACCTGTGAACCACCTCACATGCATTTTGGTCTTTGCTATTGGTAACAGAGTAAGGTTATTCCATACCTGCCAACAGCTTTTTAATGTCAACTGTTGTCATTCCAAGTGAAAAGCATGGGAGAGAGAAATAGGAGGCAAAATTGACACTGATAAGAATACATGTCTCTTTTGATAGACTAACACCAAAAAAGGGCTAAGTTTAAAACTGCATACACTACAGCCATTGGTCTGATTAGTACCTTTTGCCCACAAGTTTTCTGCTTATAATGAGTGCTTGCATTGTTGTACAAGAAATCTGGGGGAAAAGTAATCTTCTTTGAGGTACAACATTTAAAAATACAGGCATCTTTTTCATTTTTTCTAAGTATGAGAGAGATTGCTATAATGGGATTTGAATGACAATTCAACAATTTTATTGACATAGAATAAGCTGCTACCATTTATTTTGTGAAGGGAATGGAGCATACCAAGCACATAAGTAAAAGATAACAATTACAATAGGTATACTTGCCTAATTGAGAGTAAGATGCAGATTGTGTCTCAAAATTGCATCCTATAAAGAAATACTACACATCAAAGCTATGAAACAACAACCAATTCAATAAAGATTATTTGTATACACGTAAAAAGCACCAGCTGAGTAGTCACCAGAGGCCTGATTCATGAAAAACCAAAGCCCTTTTTATGTTAGTTTACTTGCTGGAGTAAAAACTGCTTCTCTGCTCTTTCAAAATGAATAGTAGATTTTTCTTTTTTAATTTAATAAAGTCTCCTCCGATTGTTTCTAAACTGCAGAGCTTAAATTTTTTATCATCTTCTAAGTTTAACCTTTTCCAGTAAAGTTTTCATATTCAGAAGAAAACAAGAAAAATTCATCCAGTTGAAGTGGAGAAATTCATCCAGTTGAAGTGGAGAAACCACTGGATCTTGATAAAGCTCCATTCTACATCACTATTCCATGTTCTTCTAACTCTGGTTGTGCCAAAAGGCCTTTACCGTGACTTGGGCCTGAGTCAAATGATAATTATAGAATTAAATATGTGGTGTAATCCATATGTTATTAAAGACATCTGGTAATTATTAATAATGACATGAAATAAATGTAGTAAAAACAAAAATGACCTCCTGTCTTTTTCAGATTGTTTTACTACCTCATCCTTTTCGCCTAAGGGAGGGGAGCCAGCATGAAGGCTGATGGGGTGGAGTGACCTCAGAGATACATTAGAATCACCTGAGGAACTCTTGCACCCACCTTCCCCTCCTTAATATTTGGATACTCTTACCTCTTCCATGAGAGGCTTCATCAGGGTGGATGAAGCATTCTAGTCTTAAAATGTTCAAAGTCGTGTGAGCTACAATTTAAAGTGGTGTCAGTGACTGAAATGTGTTTTTGATGAGCACTAGGATATCTCCTAGAAAGGATCATTTAATTTTTTTTTCAACTCAGTCAGGCCTTTATGTGCTAAATGAAGGGTAATACACTGAATGAAAAGAATTTTAAAAGAATTAAGAAAGCACCTTAGAAGGGACTAATGATTGAATTAAAAGCAAAATGTAAAGATTATGACCTTACTTTTGGTTACTTTATTTTTCTCTGAGATGGATTCATTTGCAAAAATGGCAGACAACTTGTTTAGTTTCTATCAATTATCATCTCAGTTCCTATTCACAGGTGAGAACTTAGTGAATATGGAACACATGGAGTTTTAAAACTGTATCTCATCCAGCTTTGGAAATAAATCTGCAGAATGTGAATAGGGCTTTTAAATTTTTTAAATGAATCATGCCTTGTGCAAATCTTTGTCAAAACAAGCTTTCTGAAATCTTTTTACACTACTTTAAATACACCATCGTACATTTAAGGTTCAACGATACAACAATGGTGTCAAATACAGCCATCAAATATCCCCAAACCCACATTTCATTTTATTCTTGAGACAATATACGTTACAAAGACTATAACAATATTTCCGTACATTAGACACAAGTGGAGAGAGTTCCATAACAAAGCATGTTTAAAAGCCAATAGTGCACAGAGAAACAAGAAGAAACATAAAAGCACAAAGAAAAACAGTCATTTTAAAGAGAGCTTGAAGTCCCTGCATCCTTTTTGCACTGTCATGCTGTGGCCTTCTTCATTCCAGGATGTGGGATGAGCAAACAGAATAAAATAACAAACAAAAGAAGCCTCTGGAAATGTAAAATGTGCATCATGTGTAGCCCTGATTACAATATAGTCCTGAAGAGATCAAATAGGTCTGCGTCTTAGATATTTTAAGATTCTATTTTCTAGACAGAGTTCACGGAATAGTATCACTAGTCCAACTTGAAACCTGAAACCCTGTCACAACCCTCTCAGCTGTGGGAAACTTCCGGAGGCCTAACTTCTCAGAGACTCCCATCTTTGGGCCTTAGGCTAGTTAAGGCTTTCTGATTTAGCTGGTGATTGTCCCTTCTCTTTGCTTAGAAAAAAATCAGCCTTGAGTACACTGTCTGACCAGTGAGCAAGGCTTTTGCAGAAAATACTTTCTGCTCTCTGGTTTGCCTGCTTTGCATGATGCATTCTGCTGTTGGCAAGTTTTTTACTTTTTTCAGTAAAGATCTCTTGAGTCTATGTTTAATCAGACCACTCCAGGCTGGATGCACTGATCCAGTCTCCCAGACACAGCTGGTTTCCTGGATACAGCAGGGTTGCAAACCTCCAAACTAAGGCCACAGCCTCCCCTCAGCCAGCACCTGTGCGTGCTACGCCATGGCATGTGATGACAGAGCAGGGTTCCCACGGTGGTGGTACCAGCTTGTGCAAAAAGAACCACTTCACTCATCACTTTTCAACACCATTATATACACTGACCACAGCTCGATGTTAATCCTCACAGCACACAAACATGAATGCCACAAATCTCCCATCATCCAAATGCTCCTCAAACCGGAAGCAGGCCACAGACATAGAGATTAGCTCACTGCCCTCCGCACACACATGAACAGCAAGAACAAAACAGGTATTTCCGAGATGCCTTCAAGGCACAGAGATCAAGAGAAGAGGTCAGACGAGCTCGGCTCACCCGGTGCATTGAGAGACTGTAAAGAGGAATGCAAGCTCAGCTGGTGGGGTGAGGATCGGAAATCAAAGTAGGCTCTCCCGGGGAAGCTGGGTTGTAGATTAAGGGTGGAGGAGAAAGGACTCATTCTACGGAGCGGCAATCTTTCCGAAGGCACTGGAAAAGGGACTGTCTGTTCTTCTGAGTCTGTGTCTAAATGTAAGATCAATGCAAACTAGAGATCAGAAATCTGCCACCTGCCGGGCACGCTTCCCCAAGACCTGCCTCACGAATGCATTTTCACAAAGCCTCATCCACCCCATCGAGGCCAATGTGGTTTAGGGAATTCTTGGCAGGACAGAACTCAAACCAGAGGACACTTCAAACATCACAAACGATTGTCTTCATTTTCCCTTGATTTTTACAGGTACAGAAAGTATTGGAAGTTTCCTTTTATAAATATCTTTAGAGCTGAACTTAGAAACTTTAAATTAACCCATTGATGACCAAGAGATCAATACTTTACCCTCTTCACATCTGTTGGGTATTACTATTTGTACAACAATGGTCTCTGAAAAGGTTTCTATTTAGGAGGTGACGGTTTTTACTAACTCTGTGCTGTTCCATATGTTCCCTTTTCTCTCTTAATATATATATTTCTGTTTCTAAATGGACAAGATGGTTTTTCTATACCAGCATATCCAAGACTTGCTCTTTAAATCAGAGAAGGACAGTGGGCTGAACAAGTAATCAGGGAAGGAGCCTTACCTTTGTTTCTGAATTAAGATCAGCCCTTAGGGGTGCCCTTGAATATCTCTGGTTCTCTAAGAATAAACGACCACGGGCAGTGGTGAGGTACATTGGTCTTTATTGGCAAAAATGTCTTTATTTTCAGATAGTCAGGTCTGGAATGAAGATGGCTATTATACCATAGTAATGACATATCAATTGCTTCATCTAGTTTTAGAATTTAAAGTAATTTAGAGGTAGTTTCTCACCTCTAAATTACTGAAATCATTCCTTTCTCATTTGTTAATAGGTGGTTGTAGGCTGTAGAGTGATCTAGTCAGAGACACATGTTTTACCAATTGGGGACATCTTAGAACTCAATTTGATAGTAACAATTCAGGAAATACAGAGAGCATGATGGTAGTATTCTAGTTCCAAAACCACAAAGGAAATTTCTTCTCATTGAAACAATAATTTTGTTTTGGTGGCTAAAGTGTTCCTGGGAATATGTTTCTGGTTTGAGTCTATTAGCATGTTCCTCTGTACCGAACATATCCTTATTCTATCAAAATGCTATTCCATGCATGCTCAGTGTAGCATATGTGTGCAGAGTGGGATCCTATTCGAGAAGCTCAGAGCAGGGCACTGGCAGGTTTCAGTTCAATACTGCCAACCCAGCCTCATGTTCATTTTTGAACTTAAAACATTAAAATTAGCTTTTCAGGCTACTTTTTTTTAGTTTGGGGGAAGTTTTTTTTCTTTAATAAGAAAAGTACAAACAAGGTTTTCAGAGAAAAGAAACTGCTATTTATGGAGCTGAGGCATTGTGTTCCCAATAATACATTCCAATTTTCTTCTACTTAAACTTCACATGGTTGGAGTAAATTGGCATGTGTGACTATTTCTTGTTAAGAAATGATTTATGATATAATTATCTCAAAGTAGAATTAGTCTTTTAGTTTAATAGAAAAAGTTGAAAGACAATTGCACAACACCACAAACTAATATGGGCATCTTTTAGGGGGAGAATTTACAACTGTATTTATCACAGTAAAATATTTTTAACAAGAATTTTCTTAGAAATGTATCTTTCACCAGGTGGTAACAGCTAATTCATTATATTTAAAATACTTGTTTCTCCAATAATTAAGGAAAAGGCCATATATAATAAAATGAATTCTGGAGTATACTGAACCCCCAAGTAATCATCTGAAAACCAGTGAAGAGACGTGTACTATATCCAGACTCAGGAAGCAAATCCAACCCCATCATACTCACCTCTTCTATTCTCAGCACCAGGAAGAAGCACCTAGAGTTGGTGATGGGACCACTCTGCAGGATGGGGGCTGAGGGCAGCTATGGTTATTCATGGGGTTAGTAACTGAACACTAGAATGGTTAGTTTTTCTATCCTTTTATGTGAACCATTATTGATGACCCAATTTTCCTTGAGTCCTCTTAGTCTTGAGCCATGTTCTCTATTCAGGCAAGCTTACTTAATATCCATGTTACCCAATCACTCCATCTCTGCTCTGAGTTTTTCTTACCTGTGGTCTCCCATACCCTACCAGCTGGGCTCTTACCTTGTACTCCTACCCCATTTTCTCTAAGAAGTTTAAAAAAAAAAGTCCTACTGCTTCATGAAAACTGTCCAAATGAAGCACGAGAGAGAGAGAGAGAGAGCAAGCTAGAGAGAGAGAGCGAGAGCGAGCATTTGATCCCAGCAAGATGCTTTGTGCCTTTCTCCCTTGGCATAGGGTGCAAATGTCAGGTCAGTTGCCTATAGGTCATCTAAACCATTTGATAATACCTTAGGTTGCAGGAGTCTTAGAGGGAAGACACTTATCTTGATATCATCTGAGCAGCAATAATAAGCTTCCCCTTGAAATCCTCTAGGTTAGGGATCTCATGGCCTCTGGGCAGCCTCCTCCTGTTGTAGTTATTGCTTATATTGTTCTGGATATACCACTTTGGGAGCCCTACTTCTCAAGTGTAGCATTACTGAGGCCATATTCAAGAGCAGTCATGGTTCTCTTTAAAAATAATCACTTTTCTGGGATAAAGAGAGTTGATTTCCAATCTTTCTTCTAAGGTATGGATCTCAAATCTTTACTCTCCTCATCATGCCCCTCTGGACATGTTCAAAGACATGAACCAAAGACAATAAGACAACATTGGGAACAGTAATGCTACACTCATGTTTAGCCAAATCACACAACTCACACTGAGCACACACACAGCTATCTATGGTGTGTATTCTGTTTTATACCCTGGGATGCAGAAAGGATCTAAACTGACTTCCTTACTTTCCCTCAAAGCACAACTACTGAGATCTGGAGAAGGCTTTTCAGCCATTAATATTCTATTAGTCATGACAAAGAGGAATTGGGTTAGTGTTTTTTTTTTCAGAATACATGATATGAGGCTATGTTTTAGGTCATAGCTAATATTCAGGATAATTATTATTAATTTTTAATACATTGGTCACTAGAGAAAGACAAATAGCTCCTTAAATATTTTAAATTTCTTATGTTTCATCACATGTAGTGATCCTGTCTGCTGAAGAGCTTTGGTAAGCAAAAGCAATTTAGCCAAAACAGCAAGGGAAAACAGAACACCAGCTGAATACTGGTGTAGCAATTTTGGGCATATCAGTAACTCTGGGAGAGGGACTGTGTTTATAATGGGAATGTGTCAGGACACACTTTCCCTCAACTTGGTCAATGAGCATCATTCTCCTCTGGTCTTTGCCTGGACTCTTTTCTCTTTCCATCTGGAACTGGCTGATTCTGGAGTTGGGGCCTCTGCTTGAAAGAAACAATCAAGAATTATCAAAGCAAAGATTGACTGGGGATCAAACATTATTTACTGAGTTTTGGGTTTGAGGCAAAAAAAGGATATTTAAGTGGTGTATCTCTTTTTGACTTACTGAATATTTATTTTATTTTTTCATTAGCAGACACTGTATTAGAACTGAGTAACTAAATAGGAAACATTTAGAGAGAATCTGTCTTATATTATTGATTTTTACACTTTTGAAGACAGAATTTCTTGACTGATTTCAACATGTACAGTGCACTAGAGATTTCTACGGGTGTTGCAGACTCTTTGGAAATGTGTAGTCTTTGAGGTGTTAATTTTGGAATCCAAAGAGGAAAAGCAAATTGACAGGGGTTCCTTATGACAATGTACATTAACCCAGCTTCCTTTATGCTCTTGTAGAATTCTTGGTTATCGTCCTGTCTGGTATGAAAAGCTTCATAACTTAAGCAGCCTTTGGATACTAGTTCAACAAAATGGTTGTATTTCAGAGCTAAATAAGGCAAAATATGTCACTACGAGTTGCACAAGCAGCATTAAAGATGAGTTCCAGTTCAATTATAAACAAGCTGTAAAATAATTTGTTTTCTTGGGAGGAATTTAAAGAGACCAAGAAATGAATGAAGAAGGCGAAGTTTCCTTAAATGATCTAATAAGCACCCCAAGTCACAATTATATCCCACTGGTACATAATTTACAATGAAAGGTGGTATTTTAATCTTTCTTAAGTATGGCATTAATTGCAGTTGAGAAGTGAGAAACAAATCTGTTTTGAAAAGCTCCTTTTAAAAGAAGAAATGAAACACCCTCTTTCCACCATGGGACAGTTGCACACTCTGTCACCAAGTCCTCCATTCCAATTTAGAACATCAGGTAATTATTTATAAGGAAACTATTAATACAAAAGAGTGGATGCAAAAGATTCCAAAGGACTAAACTGCTCCCCAGATGGTCAGATACAAAGTGCATTCCCCAGAAGCAAAAATAGGGTTTGGATCCAATTCAGTCCTATGAAAAATCAGGAAATTCCCTGGATGTCATACATGTTGTCAAAATTAAAAGGAACAAAATCTCTTTTTTCTCTGGGCTTTGAAAGCTATCATTATGCCTCTCACTTTGGATTTTGTAAAATCTACCCAAATTTGTTCAAGCATGATTTACCTACCTTGAAGAATTTGTCCTGGAAATGCATATTCTTCTAAGTAAACACAATTCTGGGGGGAGGTGGTGGGCTGATGCTCAGAGTGAGAAAGAGTAAAGCACAGGCAGACAGGAAATATCTCCAGTGGACCATATACTGTTCTTTATTTGATCCTTTATTAACTATTCCTATTAGTGTTGAATTTTCAGTATCACAGGCAGCCTCTAAGAACCACTATACCCCTGGAGGATACGGGAGGTGGCTACACTTGTTCATAGCATTTACTGAAATAATTAACAGCTTTCAGCAGTAATTTTGAAGAAAACCAGGGTGTATTAATTGTAAAGAATTTAGAGATCATCTGTTCTAAGTTTAAAGTGTTAGAGACAAACAGCACCTTGCCCCCCAAACAAAAACAAAACCCTGAAGTCCAGAAAGATTAAGGAACTCATTTAAGTCACACTACCAGCTGTGATGTGATTGGATAAGGACACAGGCAGATCAATTCCTGGTGGATACAATTTTGGGGGTGGTAAGGTCATTGGTCTCTTTTGTGCCTTGGAAATGTATAAAATGTAAGGTTGATGCTATAGGCCATGGGGCATGTATTGGAGGTCTCAGGGGTGACCCAGCTTTGTGTAGATGATCTAATTATCATTCTCCCAACCCTGCATTATACTGAGGATGAATCTTTCTTATCTATATATAGAGTAGTTCTCGGGACTGTGGTGGATACAGATTGAAAGGCAAACACATTACCCTACCCTTTGGGATTCTGGCCACATGGGATGGGTGGACTGAGAGCAGGTGAGGTTCTTTTTCTCCCACAAGGTTACATCTTCTCTTGTGGGATAGGGGATGTCTTAGCGCAGCAAGGTTTAAGAGTACAGTAGCTACTCCGGCCCCTGATTACTATAAAGTATCTGCAAAGAGGTTGTGAACAAAGGCATCTGGGGTCATGCTGGGCCTACATTCTGCCAACATTCTGCCTGCATCACTGACTATTCTCTGGGTTATTTCCTATGATGTGTGGGAGAAGGCGCTATCACACTTGAAAGGGAACTGTGATGCTGAGAATCTAATGGGGGAGAAAAGGGCATTTTAATCTTTATGAATAACCTCTTCTATGTCCCCTTTTTAGAAAGCAATTTCTAAGATATCATTTCAAGAATCCCAACCCTTTAGTTGTCATTAGATAAAACAATCCTGGAAAGTGTTGGGCAGGTGGCTCCTGTGGATGTTCAAGAAAGAGGATGCTTGAGAGCACATTTTCTCTGTGCTCTGAGCTCCTGTATGTGGGCAGCGCTGGAATTTACAGCCTTATCTACAGCCTAATTCTCTCATGATCACTGATTATTCTTCCCACTTGGCCTCACAGTCGAGATCTGGAGGGCTGAGAGCTTCTGTGAATAAGTAGCTCTTTGGTTTCAACCTGAGCAGGGCTCCCAGTTCCAGATCTCACTTGGTGGGGTCCTTCCAGGACCTCAGAGATGCAGCTCTGACATCCTTTTCCTTCCCAGGCAGCAACTGGTCACTGCCAGCTGAAAAACGTCCACACTGGGGAGAACCTCAGCCTGGGCAGGTGTGTGTGTGTGTGTGTGTGTGTGTGTGTTAAGGAATGACAGCCATTCCCACATCTCTTTCTTAAAGCAGGAATATTATTCTTTAGAACGAAACTCTAATGTGACTCTTTGAAAGTGTTAGAAGTCTTATTTCTGCCTGGGGTTTCTGGATGAATACATGAAGCAGCTACACAGTACTGCTTCCACAAGCTGTTTTCAGACGTTTAGCAAATAGACTTAGGATAGTTTTCTCTCTTTCCCTCCTATTGGTTGAGTGCAAATAGCACTGTTTTAATGTCAGCATCAAAATGTACTGTGCTGGGCACTGGAGCTGAAAGGCTCAGGCCTGACACGTCATTTATCCTCTCCTGGGCTCCATTTTGCCATATGTAGAGTGGGAATAACAAGAATAATATTTTTCTCCCAGAGTGTGGTAGGCAGAATAATGACCTGCCAAAAAAATGTCCATGTCATAATCCCCAGAATCTGTGACTATGTCACCTAATATGGCACAGGGAACTTTACAGATGTGAATAAATTAAGGATCTTGAGATGGGACATTATCCTGGACTACCAAGGTGGGCCCAAGGGATTTAATCACAAGGATCCCTTATAAGAGGAAAACAGGAGGATCAGAGTCAGAAAGAGATTGAAAGATGCTATGCTGCTGGCTTTGAAGATGGAGGAAGGGGGCATGAGTCAAGGAATATAGGTGGTTTCTAGGAGCTGGAAAAAGAAACAGAACACATTCTTCCCTAGAACTGCTTCCAAGGAATGCAGTCCTGCTGATGCTTCACTTCTAGCCCAGTGAAACCCATTTAAGATTCTGACATCTAGAATTGTAAGGTGAAAAATCTGTTGTTTTAAGCTACTAACCTTGTTGTAATTTGTTAAATCAGCAATGAGAAACTAAAACACAGGGTAAATCTGGGATGCTACAGCAAGAGGACAGAAGAGAGGTTTAGACAGTAGTGATGGGTACAGAGGTACAAAGTCTATACAGTGGTCTTAGAATAAACAGAAAAGAATCCTTATGTTTTCCTTAGGCCCTTACAGAAAATGGATAGATTTTATACAATTCCTCCACTGAATTTCAGTATCCTAAAAATATTTGCAGACTTTCACGTTGCTGTCATTTTTACAGAATCTTTTAAAGGATAATGAAGAAAGTTCTTAGGAGCTCTACACAAAATGAAATAGGGCTTATTATCATAGTATTTGGTGAGGGGAGGAGGAAGTACTTATATTCCATAAAGCCTTCTGAGATATACTTGAATACCCTGTTACCAAGAGTTCCAGAATACATACTGACTTTTAAATGTACAATGTGGAAATCATTCTAAAATACATTACATACTTTCTGGCTTTCTTAATCGGAGCATATGCCCCAAGAACATTCGCTTTTGATTTTTTGGATTTTTCAGTTTTTCCAGTTACTTTCTTTGGTCAAGGCTGCCAATAGCTTCAATTCACTTTTATACCAAATTCTTCTTCTCTCTGCTAATGTGATGCCTCCAATCTGTTGCACTCTTTGCAAATGAGTCAATGAACTCTATGGAATTGTGGGTAAACTAAGAGTAAGTGAGAGCCAAGTGACACCAAGGGCTCTGCTGTGAGAACATCACAAAAGCTTCTGTATCTTTTCTTTTTCTTTTTTTTGCCAATCATAGGTCATTGTTGCTTATATCTTGATTCTAAGATGACTACCCACGTTGTAGGGTGGATATCTTAGTTCTGGAGAGACGAGGGGGTACCGTAGTTTTTTGCCACTCTGAGCCAGGTGCCATGAGATTCAGGGAGGAGGAAGAATAAAGCCCATAAGCTCTAGGGCAGGGCCATGCTATGTGCATCTCTGTGATCATGAAATCGACATGCTCAGTTAATGTTTTTGAGTGAATGAGGATTCCTTTGCAAAGTCAGCTCAAGGCATATTTTGAAGTCTTTGCCTTGCGTACAGTTATTCCTTCTGTTTAGATTTCTCTCTCTCTCTCTGAGAAGTCTTTCCTTCCCTTTATATCATATTCATTTTCCCTTCAGTATGTTGTATTTCATGTCACTATTAGATGCAAGACAATCATATTTTCTATGAAAATATGAATTAAAAACCTTCTCTTAGAAACGTTTTTACTTTTAGAAGCTGCTTGTTAGTTGAAATTAAATTCTAAATACTAGAATTAAGGTGATATTAAAAATGGAATAGCTCATACATTTCTTATGTAAAATCTGGAAGCAATTTGCAAACATAGATCAAGAGTCTTTAAAATGTCCATATTCTTTAGTAATTCTTAGAATGTGTCCAAGGAAAATGATCTTTTTATGCAAAGGGTTTTATTTTTTGCACAGAAGGTGCAACTCTCTGTGCTTTAATTTCTTGAAGAATTGGTGAGCTTCAGCTTCTTTTCTGCTGAGAAGGCTGCATGAAGTGACTCCCTGGCTCTGAGAGCTGAGGGGAGTCAGGGAAAGATCTTTTACCAGCCAGATAATAGTATTAGTGAACTATTTGAGTGCTAGGAATATTATCTTTGGTCTACCTTATTTTTTTCTCCAGATTTTAAACAAAGGGGAAAAAAGTACAGTCTGTTTAGATAGGTAGGAGAAAAGTAGGGGGAAATAAACAAAAATTTTCTGTCCTATTCTCACCCATGTCTAAATATTTTTTGGCAGGAGAATAGACTTCAAGACACAGAATAAGCCTGAGGACTTTATTAATGGAGCCTTGTTATATAATATTTTAAACAAATACTCTTTGCAGATGGTTTCAGAGACTGTGACACAGCCATCGTGGATATCAAATGAATCATTTAGAAATACATATATAACCAGGCTATGGGCCTTATTTTAAAATTTCATTAAAATTCTCAACTGCCTACAGTTAAGCTTATTCTTCAGTCAGGGTACTTTGGTTTGGATCTGCAGCTGGACTTATTCTCATGGCAGTTTTAAGTCCATGCCCAGGAGCTTTGCTTTCAGGGAACTAACTAAGCTTGAATTCAGGTAATAATGTGTTTTCCTTTCCTTATGTCTTTTGATAACACATTCTTTACACTTTCCATTGCATTAAATTACTTTCCATTGTTTTCCTGATCCCCTTACACAAATCATGTCTTCCTTATGGTCCCTTTCCTTTTCTCACAGTGTTCACCGTAATTTGTAAATATGCAATAGTTGTGTGTCTATTTCTTTAAGGCTTGCCTCTCTTCCTAGACTGTGAACTCCGTGACATCTGGGGTGACCTCTGCTCAACATTGTATACCCATATCATAGCATACAGCAGACACTTATCAAATAATGCCCAACAAATAGACAAATATATTTGCTTTGAAAAAAAAAAAGGTCAGAATTCACAACAAACAATGTGGACATTTGCTCTCCCCCACATAATGTTTTACCTTTAGGTCAGCAGAAGGTTTTGTGATAGTTCAAAGGGTTAAGTGACAAGTGATTTCAACCTTGGACTAAATGCATGAAAATACAAGTTAGACTTGCTATCACATATGAAATTGTACCCTTCTGTGATACAGACTTTTTATTTTGAACCTTGGAAAGGGGTTAACTCTTGCTAAAAAAGAACATAAAAGATTTTGTTAAAGTAGAGAGCAAACCAACCATCCCATCACCCACAATAGCAGCAAAGGAAAAAACCTCCAAAGTGAACCTTTTCAGGAATGGTAGGAAATGAGATTAATAAAGTATAAATTCAGCTAATGTATCGAAACTCTGTTAACAGCATTTTCTCATTGATTTCTAAAAAACAAAAATGAGGTATAATTCTTTAGGTCTATATTTTTCTCAATGGTTACAGACTGATCAAACCTCTCTTTTTTTAACAAGCTATTTGCTATGTTTTTTCTTGCTTTTTAAATCTTGTCTTACTGTTGTAATGAATTAGAATGAGGGAGAAACAAATAGAACAAACCAAAGTTATGGAGAAAGTATGTGTGTGAACTTTATTTCATCATGATAAAATCACTTCTGTGCAGTAACAGAGAATACTGACATCTACACGATGATAGGGTGTTCTTTGTATTTAGATACATACCTTATATTTGTACACAATATATAAAATTCATGGAGGAAATTAATTTCTACAGTACAGTTTCTTTGTTGGAAGAGGACTTGTTCCGTTAGTTTCTTTTAGAAAATGACCCCCAGTTCTGTGACTGTGGTACCAAGGATCGCAGTTCCAATCCTGTAATTTATTAGACACCATAATCTTATGAACATTAATCGAAACTTAGAAACTACATCCTCCTGCAGGATGAAAAGAGAGACGTAAGTGCTCAGGCTGCTATGCTATAACTGATTTTAGCAGAATAGTATGACTTCCATGATGCATTATGAATAGAAATAGTTTTCCCTTAGGTCTGGTGAACAAAGATTAATAACATTGCTACAAATTGTCTGCCTGCTCTGATGGCATGCACTTCACTCTTTAATCAAACTGCTGTATACACACATGGGAAACCAGGCCATCCCCCTTGAGGCCCTTTTGCATGGCACCTAGGAAGGCTCCTGGAGGGCTTTAGCACTTAGCTTTGGGAAGGCAATTGCTCTCAAGCTGGTAATTCTCTTCCCAGAGAGAAGCTGCCAAAATGAGGGTCCCAGAGGAGGCTTAGCTACCACATCCCTATAACCCAAGTCAGGGTAGGTCACGTGGGTTTGTCCCTTTCATTGAATTCTTCTCTTTGAGTAGCATCACTCAGACACACAAGTGCTCCCTAAGTGTGGTTTTCACAGCTAGGGGCCTTGCAACCTTGCTGTGGGATTTAAGTTGTGCTTGTTTTTAACCATGTGAACCATTTTAGAGGGTGACCGGCACATGCTGAGGTTTGTGGGAAGTGGGAGAAAACGCCACCACAGTTCTTTCAGCTAACATTTTGAATGTGAACAAAATCAACATAATTAGCTCTGCAGAGGGAAGTTATGGAGAATGCCATGGGACGGGGGTGGCTCCTGTGATTAAAATGACACCCAGAAGGTCTGAAAATGCTTTGGCACCGACCACAAATTCCTCACCATAGGTTTAATCTCATGTGTGACGATTGCTTTTAGAGTGAAAATGTGAAGTGGCTCAGAGGTTATACCTGGCCATCAAATCCAAGCCCCTCTCCTGAGATGGGTGGCTTGTTTCTGATGACCAAGATATTTACAGTATAGCCAAGAAGCAAAAGTTCTCTAGAGATGGACCTGTGCAGAGGGCCCAGGCAGGCTAACTAAGCCTAGAGGGACTGGCAGAGGTGAGAATGGCCAGGTAATGCCGAGGTGCTGGTCTCCTCCTGTCTGGTGCCCACAGGGAGCCTGGTCCTGGTGCATGAAGGTTAACCGGGAGTGGCCAACAGGCCCTCTTGGCATAGCCCTGGGCCCCACACCCCTTGGAAACACATTCAGTTGGATAAATCCACAGCGGAAAGGACCTTGGCCCCACCCTCAGATACGAGCAAGGGCTACAAAGCAATTTAGAATCCTCTGGGCAAAACTGGCCAGTGATGTGTGTCGTGGACAACGGGAGCCTGCCCTAGAGCCTAGGTAACATTCGCCTCACACACCGCGGCACATTCAGGCCTTCACTTGTCAGCTTCTTCCGCTGCAGCTTATTTAGAGTGTTATCAAAGGAAGCCGCCGGCCCAGGCCATTGGAACTGCTGCTGTGGACACTTTGGTCTGATCCCGTCCACACACCATGAGCTCTCTAAATGCAGGAGAGAAACAGCGGCTCTGTGCCAGAATGCAGGGCAAGTCATGGAAACACTTGCGAATGTGGGCAGTGGTGGGGTTACCTCCGGGCTTGCCAGCCATTCTAGATGCCTCGCAGTTCTCGCTCTGAGGGATACTGCTGAAGGGCCTTACCCTCGGACGTCTGCAGGACCAGCGTCTTGCTGTACTGGCTGACTCCCGTTTTGTTGAAGGCCTTGATGCGAGCATTGTATGTGCTGTTGAAGTGAAGACCATCCACGGTGCACATGGTCTCCTTTCCAACATATACTTCCTGAGGGTCAGAAAAGAACGGGCCACCATTTAACTCTAAACTTGGCTCAGACAGTAAAGAATCTGCCTGCAATGCAGGAGACCTGGGTTTGATCCTGGGTTGGGAAGATCCCCTGGAGAAGGAAATGGCAACCCACTTCAGTATTCTTGCCTGGAGAATTCTGTGGACAAAGGAGCCTAACAGGCCACAGTCCATGGGGTCACAAAGAGTCAGACATGACTTAGCGACTAATACAATACTTTGTTCTAAGTTATTCAGGAGGCAAGTGTTGCAGGATGGATAAGAGAAGGTGCTTTGGGGTCTGCCTGATCTGACTCATCCTGTGAAATACTGGGCTCTGAACTGACCTCTTTTAGCTTCAGTTTCCTTCTCTGTAAAACTGGGACAAAAAAACCTATCTTGTGAGGTTGGTGTGTAGATTATATAAGGTCATATGTGCAAACTGACTAGCGTAGTGCCTTGTATTTAGCATGGGTCTGTCAGCTCACTGAATGCTAGTTATTAGCAAATAGGGCTTCAAAGATTAAAACTGGGTATTTGGGGTCACAGGAGTCAGACAAGACTGAGTGACTAAACCACCACCACCACAGATAGCATTATCCTTATTAAGCTGACATTTATTCAGTATATTATACCTACTGAGCTCTTTATTCACCAGTATGATTTATATTTAAAAAACAGGTTTGGAAACATGAATGTGGTCTCTCTGGTATGTTTATAAACCACTGATAGCTTCAGGAATTGTCACAAAGATGACATTCAAAGCAAAAGAGTTTCGAAGTGCAGGAAGGGAAATTATGACTTTTCAGATTTTTCCTCATAGTACAGAGGGAAGAGGGAGGAAACAGGGAAGGGAGGAAGAGTGATATTTCAAAAGCTTAAAATAAATCCTAGCATAATGCATCATTAGCATAGGTTAGGTATTTACCTCCCTCTTTAGCTGTACATGTTGCAACATTATGCTGATGTAATGAGTAAAGATAATTTGAGTCCAAATTTGAGCACAGCCTCAAAATGACATCTCCTTAGGGGGATGCTAGGAAGACTGGTGGCTGGGGCTTCAGTATGCTAAGAATTTTATACGAATGATCCAATTGGCTCTTAACAACAATGCATGAGGCACATGTTATCATTAAATGGCAATCCACTCCAGTACTATTGCCTGGAAGATCCCATGGACAGAGGAACCTGGTAGGCTACAGTCTATGGGGTCGCAAAGAGTCGGACACGACTGAGCGACTTCACTTTTACAAATGAGGATCTGAAGGCTCAAAGAGGTGAGAAACGGGCACATTCCCACAGCTTTAGGGGCGCGGTTGGGACTGGAAGGCAGGCAGCCTGATTTCAGAGCTTGCAGGACTGTAGGTACTTTCTCTTCAGAAGGGAGGGGCAATTGCTGTTCCGGGACTCCTTCATCCTTCTTTGATGGGACAAGGATGAAGGCCTCAGATGAAGGGTGTGCAGGCCCTGCTAGGTTGGGTCTGAGGCTCTGAGGAGGGTCCTCTGTGGTCGTCACCAATTTGGTTAAGAAGAAGTAGGTTTGGCAACCCACTCCAGTATTCTTGCCTGGAAAATGCCATGGACAGAGGAGCCTACTGGGCTGCAGTCCACGGGGTGGCAAAGAGTCCGACTTTGCGATTAAACCGTCAACCAGCAGGTTCTCCACTTACCCGGAACTGACCGCCATTGCCGTCATCCAGCTCCAGAATGTATCCTTCCGCGGGCACCGTGGACAGAGGCGGCTGTTTCCAAGACAGCGTGGCGCTATTGTTGTGGGTGCAGCAGTCCTCCAGCTGCAGGATGGGAGTCGCTGGGACTGGAGAGGAAGCTAAACAGAAATTAGTGTAACCCTGACTTCTGTGGAGCTGTCAACACTTCAGCATCTAGGAATGCTCAACACCCACTTGTAAACAAGTGGCTGGACTAAGTTCCTAGCCTGGGGAGCGAGGGAACCTGAATAGGATCTGCCTCACAGAGCCTCCAGGCGTGGCGAGCGTTTCTTCACTGGTGCCTTTCCAAGCTCACAGCAGCGTTTCCTACCTTAACCAGAGGGGAGACGACTGCTGTATTCTCATCCCCTTCAGCATGGAAGGCCTCAGCCCTCAGGGAAATGTTTGCCGTGTCGTCCGGATTTCCCATTTTGCCCACTACAGCCTAGCTCATCCATAACATGGTTGATACATGTATCGTAAAGTTACTCTGAAACTTAAACTGCATTTAATAAAATGGGGACTGCCTATGCTGAGAAACAACTCTGAAACCACTACGTACATGTCTAAGTTTCTTTCATTTTTTATTAGTGATTCCACTTAAGATTTTGTGCACATAACTAGCTACAACTGTGGATTTGTGAAAATTTGGTACCAAGGGATACAAAAGTGATTTCTCAGTTTTGAAACTTCTGAGGAATTTGACAGCATTCGTTCCAGGTAGCTATGCCTTGAAACGGAGAAGGCAATGGCACCCCACTCCAGTACTCTTGCCTGGAAAATCCCATGGATGGAGGAGCCTGGTAGGCTGCAGTCCATGGGGTCGCTAAGAGTCGGACACGACTGAGCGACTTCCCTTTCACTTTTCACTTTCATGCACTGGAGAAGGAAATGGCAACCCACTCCAGTGTTCTTGCCTGGAGAATCCCAGGGACGGGGGAGCCTGGTGGCTGCCGTCTATGGGGTCACACAGAGTCGGACACGACTGAAGTGACTTAGCATAGCATATGCCTTGAAAATGGCACTAGCCCAAGTCTGTTTTTGTGTTGGTGTTTAGCAGTCAACTGTGAGCCGGAGAATACTATGGGAACAGATGGGGGCTAGCAGGGAGGGTCAGAGTGTCCTCCTGACCTTGTGAAAATCTGTCACAGTGTTACTAGTCTCAATACCCCCTCCCCCTTCTGTGCTGAGTCTTGTATGAAAACTGCAGATTAATAGAGCCTTCAATCATATAGACATACAAATATCAGGGAATGAATAATCCTAGTTCCTAAGGTATGAACTCAATTGATGAATCTGGGAGCAGTGTTTTCACTAACTGCTTAAAAATTGTTTTCAGCACTAAAACATGATTTTATTTTTGTAGCACTTTTAACATGGGAAAGAATGGTTTGGACCACGTCCAGGGACATTCAGATGAACAAATGTTAATTGTGGAATACTTGGTATGCTGTACCAAAACTGAACTCAGAGTGTCATGCCCTAAATTAAATCTGTTCCTTGCCAGTCACCCCAACTAAGAAGAAAGTTACTTTAACAGCGGCTTAGAAAAAGGTTTTATGGTGGATAACCTAGAAAACAAAAGCAGGGACTAGAATATAAGAGATGTAAAGGTGAAGCAGGTCTATTATACTTAAGAAGGCTGATACATTACAAGAAAACCATGTCTAAGTTAACACATCAAACATAATTAAATCAAAATTATGACCAGTGAATTGGAGGTGACCAGTTTATGAAAGGAAATCCTGTTTTGAGTTTCAATGGCACAAGAATGGAATCTTATCAGAGAACAATGCCTTTGCAGCCTCAGAGGTCCCAGAACATCTAGATTTGGAGGAAATGCACTGCTTTGGGCTTCCCTGGTGGCTCAGACGGTAGAGAATCTGCCCGCAATGCAGGACACCCAGGTTCAATCCCTGAGTCGGGAAGATCCCCTGGAGAAGGGAATTGCTACCCACTCCAGTATTCTTTTTTTTTAATTTAATTTTATTTTTAAACTTTACATAATTGTATTAGTTTTGCCAAATATCAAAATGAATCCACCACAGGTATACATGTGTTCCCCATCCTGAACCCTCCTCCCTCCTCCCTCCCCATACCATCCCTCTGGGTCATCCCAGTGCACTAGCCCCAAGCATCCAGTATCGTGCATCGAACCTGGACTGGCATCTCGTTTCATACATGATATTTTACATGTTTCAATGTCATTCTCCCAAATCTTCCCACCCTCTCCCTCTCCCACAGAGTCCATAAGACTGTTCTATACATCAGTGTCTCTTTTGCTGTCTCGTACACCAGGTTATTGTTACCATCTTTCTAAATTCCATATATATGCGTTAGTATACTGTATTTATGTTTTTCCTTCTGGCTTACTTCACTCTGTATAATAGGCTCCAGTTTCATCCACCTCATTAGAACTGATTCAAATGTATTCTTTTTAATGGCTGAGTAATACTCCATTGTGTATATGTACCATAGCTTTCTTATCCATTCATCTGCTGATGGACATCTAGGTTGCTTCCATGTCCTGGCTATTATAAACAGTGCTGCGATGAACATTGGGGTACACATGTCTCTTTCCCTTCTGGTTTCCAAAGATCATACACCATGATCAAGTGGGCTTTATCCCAGGGATGCAAGGACTCTTCAATATCCGCAAATCAATCAATGTAATACACCACATTAACAAATTGAAAAATAAAAACCATATGATTATCTCAATAGATGCAGAGAAAGCCTTTGACAAAATTCAACATCCATTTATGATAAAAACTCTCCAGAAAGCAGGAATAGAAGGAACATACCTCAACATAATAAAAGCTATATATGACAAACCCACAGCAAACATTATCCTCAATGGTGAAAAATTGAAAGCCTTTCCTCTAAAGTCAGGAACAAGACAAGGGTGCCCACTTTCACCATTACTATTCAACATAGTTTTGGAAGTTTTGGCCACAGCAATCAGAGCAGAAAAAGAAATAAAAGGAATCCAAATTGGAAAAGAAGAAGTAAAACTCTCACTATTTGCAGATGACATGATCCTCTACATAGAAAACCCTAAAGATTCCACCAGAAAATTACGAAATAATCAATGACTATAGTAAAGTTGCAGGATATAAAATCAACACACAGAAATCCCTTGCATTCCTATACACTAATAATGAGAAAACAGAGAGAGAAATTAAGGAAACAATTCCATTCACCATTGCAATGGGAAGAATAAAATACTTAGGAATATATCTACCTAAAGAAACTAAAGACCTATATATAGAAAACTATAAAACACTGGTGAAAGAAATCAAAGAGGACACTAGTAGATGGAGAAATATACCATGTTCATGGATTGGAAGAATCAATATAGTGAAAATGAGTATACTACCCAAAGCAATTTATAGATTCAAAGCAATCCCTATCAAGCTACCAACAGTATTCTTCACAGAGCTAGAACAAATAATTTCACAATTTGTATGGAAAAACAAAAAACCTCGAATAGCCAAAGCGATCTTGAGAAAGAAGAATGGAACTGGAGGAATCAACCTACCTGACTTCAGGCTCTACTACAAAGCCACAGTTATCAAGACAGTATGGTACTGGCACAAAGACAGAAATATAGATCAATGGAATAAAATATAGAAAGCCCAGAGATAAATCCACGCACATATGGACACCTTATCTTTGACAAAGGAGGCAAGAATATACAATGGATTAAAGACAATCTCTTTAACAAGTGGTGCTGGGAAATCTGGTCAACCACTTGTAAAAGAATGAAACTAGACCACTTTCTAACACCATACACAAAAATAAACTCAAAATGGATTAAAGATCTCAACGTAAGACCAGAAACTATAAAACTCCTAGAGGAGAACATAGGCAAAACACTCTCTGACATACATCACAGCAGGATCCTCTATGACCCACCTCCCAGAATATTGGAAATAAAAGCAAAAATAAACAAATGGGACCTAATTAACCTTAAAAGCTTCTGCACATCAAAGGAAACTATTAGCAAGGTGAAAAGACAGCCTTCAGAATGGGAGAAAATAATAGCAAATGAAGCAACTGACAAACAACTAATCTCAAAAATATACAAGCAACTCCTACAGCTCAACTCCAGAAAAATAAACGACCCAATCAAAAAATGGGCCAAAGAACTAAATAGACATTTGTCCAAAGAAGACATACAGATGGCTAACAAACACATGAAAAGATGCTCAACATCACTCATTATCAGAGAAATGCAAATCAAAACCACGATGAGGTACCATTTCACACCAGTCAGAATGGCTGCGATCCAAAAGTCTACAAATAATAAATGCTGGAGAGGGTGTGGAGAAAAGGGAACCCTCTTACACTGTTGGTGGGAATGCAAACTAGTACAGCCACTATGGAGAACAGTGTGGAGATTCCTTAAAAAACTGGAAATAGAACTGCCTTATGATCCGCTCCAGTATTCTTGCCTGAAGAATTTCATGGACAGAGGAGCCTGGTAGGCTACAGTTATGCGGTTGCAAAGACTGACTAACACGACTAACACTTTCACTTTCATTCACTAAATAGACTACAGGACTGGCTGGAAAGAAGAGGCAGAAGACAGAACTCCTTTGAATGATTCTAGTGACTTTCTATGCATAATAGATATCATCTAGGAACCTGTTCCCCTGGAGGAGGGCATGGCAACCTACTCTGGTATTCTTGCCTAGAGAATCCTCATGGACATGGAATCCTGGTGGGCTACAGGCCATGGGTCTCAAAGAGCTGGATATGACTGAGCGACTAAGCACATCACAGGAACCTGTTACTTAACTAGAGGTTAATTTAAGGTCACTATTTCAGTTAGAAACTTACTTTGTCATTTAAATTTTTTCTGTAGTAAAAGAATACCTCTTAACATATTAACAGTGGAGTAAAATCTGACCCTGAATACTCTTTGGAAGGACTGATGCTGAAGCTAAAGGTCCCATACTTTGGCCACCTGATGTGAAGAGCTGACTCAGTGGAAAAGACCTGATCCTGGGAAAAATTGAAGGCAGAAGAGGGTGAGAGAGGATGAGATGGTTAGATGGCATCACTGATTCAATGGACATGAACTTGGGCAAATGCCGGGAGATGGTGAGGGACAGGGAAGCCTGTTATGCTGCAGTCCATGGGGTCATGAAGAGTCAGACACGACTTTTTGACTGAACAGTAACAACAACAAAATCTGACAAATTTAAGCAAACTGTTCTTCAAAGGGTTTCTAGAGACAGGCAGTGAGTCTCCCTGGGAAATACTTGCTCTTAACTGTTGGTATTGGTTAGGGCCTTCCATAAAATAACAACTCCTCGGACTTTTTAAATTTCATTATCTGCCTTATTAGTCTTCATTTTCCCTTTTTTCATGTTTCAGGCAAGTCAACATTTCACCAGTTTTAAAATCAACAAATAAGATCCAGAAAATGGTTTCAACTTGAATCACACAAATGCTTTCAATGTCTCTGATAAGAAACTCAAATTTCCCACATAGTCATAGATATAATTAAAAGATGCATTGAAATATATAGTGTCATGTGTAATTAAAACATGTGAACTTCATTTGTAAGTACTCAGTGGGATACACGTTCAAAGGCCAAGGAGCTAGAAAAAAGTCTAACTAGTCTCTAATCTTCAGATCTTAACACTATCCCAAATTTAAACAAATGAACAACAACAAAAAAAAAAGCAAATTAAGAGAGAGAGAGGAAGAGAGAGAGACGGAAGGAACCGGGGAACATCTGCATGTGTCTGAATCTATTTCTCAATGTGCTGAGAATTATTTTTTCCTTTTCCTTATTTACCCCAAAGTGACATTGCATATAAAAGGAAATGTGATAAAATTACAGTCTTGTTAAAAAAGACTAAGGCTGGCGTTTCAGAACGACAGATTTTATACTGGGTGTTGTATCTTTATTACCCCTCTTCAATTTATTAGGTATAAAATAAATGGCCTACAAGAATCCAGAGTATTTTCAGATTGATTTATCTCTTATGCTTTGGAAATGGATAGCATTATAGTTGTTGGGCTGAACTCCGAGAGAAAAGGTTTTGTTTTATTGAAATTCCTATAAGTGGAGCTACAATAACTATCTTAACACATTCATGATCATTCCTGGACATCTTTATTTTTCCTAAATAACTAGCTTCCCCTGACCTGATGAGAATTATAGTACTCAGTATCCTCTTAGCCTGTAAAATCAAGCTTCCGGCTAAAAGTTCTCTTAGACACAGAATGGTAGCTGTTCTTACTGACTTCCTTGGGGTCTGGTGGAGCCTCATCTCAAAATTAAATTCTGCCACTGTGGCCTGTTAATACCAAGGTTTTCAAAAGTCTTACCTTTTTAAGGTCATTCTAGTTCAAATTATCTCTCATGATTTTCATATTTACTTATTTTTCTCTCTAATCCTTCAGACTGACAGCCCTCACACCATCCAGAATTCCTCTGTGCGGGTTCACAAGAGTGTGGTGAGGACAAGGGAGAAAAGGGAGCTGTGAGGGAGCCACGAGAACACATGTGAGGTGGAAACACTGCTGAGGCCCAGACTGTGGGGAGGGGCTTACATGTGTCCACTCAGTTAATTTTCAACACCAGCCCACAAGGTAGGTACTGTGATGATCTCTATTTGTAGACAAGGGAACTGAAACACAGGAGGGATTCAGGGTGAGGCAGTGGCAGAGCTGGGTTTTGACGCCCAGCAGGTTGGCTCCCTGGGCTGGATGTTTACATCACTGCCTCTCCAGTCAGGGGCTCAGTAATAGTGAATTAGAGGGAGAGTGCAGGCCTAATTCCAAGAGCAGTGTTTCTTCTTAGTTCCTAGAATGTGAACGATAAAGCTTCTCAAGAATTGCTGTTATAGATTATAATAGTTCACCTTAAGAGCTGTAGTGGCTGGGAGAGCAATTTTACTGTCATCATCTCTGAAGGTTCCTTTGTGGACTGTCATTCCTTTTTATGATGGTTGAACAATACAAATAGCATCTGAGGAAAGTTTAGACTTCAGCAGAAGAATGGGCTGTTTCTGGAAAGCTGGCATTAGTACTTTGCTGAGGATAAACTTGCACACAAGGCTTTGAGGACACGAATTCCAGGCCCCCAGAGCATGAACAGATTTCATGCAAGTTCCCACATGTGGGGGCTTCCCTGGTGGTTCAGTGGCAAAGAATCTGCTTGCAGTTCAGGAGATGCAGGTTCAATCCCTGAATTGGGAAGATCCCCTGGAGAAGGGAATGGCTACCCTTTCCAGCATTCCTGCCTGAGAAATCCCATGGACAGAGGAGCCTAGTAGGCCACAGTCCATGGAGTTGCAAGAGTTGGGCATGACTTAGCAATTAAACCACCACCACCACCCCATGTATGCTCATTCCCTTCTCTGCCAAACCTCTGGGTGTTTTTTTCCCATGATCTACAGGAGAATCTGTTTAGATCACATTGTCCTTGCCCATGACCTTGGTGCATATTCAGGGCTTTTTAACGTTCAACATGAGTTAATGGAGATAAATGTGTCCCTAGGTGAGTAGAGGCACTCAAGAGATTAATATCTGTTGGTCTATGTGTTAAAAAGGCTTGATGGACTGTCAGGTCAATGTTTCACCCTGGGTCAGAATGAACACCCCGACATCTGGCGTTTTATTTCAGCACTAACTCATGAACCTTGGGATACTTTGTGTCCTTAAACAATTCTGGGGTAATAATATTTTTCTGGGAGATAGTACGTATCTGGAATCTATTCTGAGCCAAGCAACAGAGCCCCTGATAGACTGGCAAAAAAGATATTAAAATATCCTTCCCATGACCAGGTAAAAGTTGAAAATAGCAATTTGGGATTAAGGAAAAATGTTTCTATTACTCTATAATAAAAACAGAAAACAAAGTTTAATTGGTTGTTGTCTACAAAAGAAAAGTCTGAGAGATCAAACACCACTCCCAGTAGTCTGGAAAGAGGGTAAGATGATTTTCTAATCAAAATGCAACTGGAGAAATGCCCTTACATTTTGTGATGTTTGAACAGAGAGGGTACCAACATTCTTCACTCAGATCTCAATTGCTTGAGGGTGATATGGAATCCAAAAGAGCAGATCAGTAAAATCCTTAGCTAATAAGAGACTAATTTTAGACAATGCATTTTAGTTGAGTAGCAGATGCTGTGAGAATATTTTAAAATGAGCAAGAGACCTATCTTGTCTGATGTTAAGAAAAAAAGGTATCTGAGATAAAATTTCAAAACTGGAGAGATTCTCACATTTTGAGTCAGGAAGTAGACAGATATTTTAGTTTAAGTTTGAGTCAGACTTAAATGCCTATTTCAAGTAACTTTGAAAATATTTTAAACTTTCTACTAATCCACTTAGCACAATTAGAAATTATATATTGAAACCAACATATTGTTAGTCTTACAATGGGAGAGTCCCTTGGACTACAAGGAGATCCAACCCGTCCATTCTGAAGGAGATCAGCCCTGGGATTTCTTTGGAAGGAATGATGCTAAAGCTGAAACTCCAGTACTTTGGCCACCTCATGCGAAGAGTTGACTCATTGGAAAAGACTCTGATGCTGGGAGGGATTGGGGGCAGGAGGAGAAGGGGACGACAGAGGATGAGATGGCTGGATGGCATCACTGACTCAATGGACATGAGTCTGAGTGAACTCCGGGAGTTGGTGATGGACAGGGAGGCCTGGCATGCTGCGATTCATGGGGTCGCAAAGAGTTGGACACTGAGCAACTGAACTGAACTGAACACCATTTCAAGTGCTACTTAAATTTAGCTATTACTACATGGACATGAGTGTGCAATTTCTTGAGATATTTTCCTGACTGTGAAGCTCAGTTTGCTAAACTGACTATGAATATCCTAAGAAAATAAAAAGACCAACAACACACTAGGCATGGTTGTGTATATGCTAACAGACATCAAAGCGGGGGCAAGCAAGACAAGTCTTAACTGCAGGTAACTGAGTTCTGGGTCATGGCCTTTCAGCTTTTTCTCTCCTTTAAAAGTGTGACAGATAAAAATTATTCAGATTTTAAGGAGGACTGGGCTCTTACTGAATTAATTAAATTTAGTGAACACAACACACACACACACACATAAACATATAAATTAATTCCTCAGAGGGATACTTATTAGAAGTAAATTAACATGAAGTATTAAAAAGAAAAGGAAAATGGAACAATCCAGTCTCATACCAAGTGGCCTACTGTATTAACTTTATAAATAACTGTTTTGGATAATTTTGTATTCTAGGTGAGTTTTTGCTATAAGAGTGTTCTGCACTTTGGCCTTTCACATGCATGGCATTCTCTGCTGTGTGTACAGTCATGTCCACAGTTACGCTTGTGTGCAGCCCTAAGTGGCCAAGTGATAATACTTTAGGAGTGTGATCTGTGATGCACAACATGTGAACCTGTAATTGCTACTTCCAAGGAAGGGCCCATTTACTGCAATACAATTGTCATCACTGTGTCAACTGGCTTGGACTCCACCATGGCAGATGGACATCTCTCAGAATGGATGGGGGAGGAGAGGGCTTTCAGCTGATTAAAGCATCTGAAAGCCCTGAGGCCTCTATGCTCTACCTGCCCCTCCTCCTGCCCCTTCACCAAGGCTAACTGGATTGACTCATTTTTTTTTTTTCTTCTCTCTTACACCAAAAGCCCTTACATTGCCCTTTTGTGACACATTTTCTCCTCTGAGCTACTTGTGACATAACCTTTCAATGATTCTACCTTGTTGAAGGAACTGGGGACAAAAAGAGGCTGATCAAGGGGGCTCTGCATATTATTGGGATGGTGACACAACACAGGCTACCATGTAGGGGTTAAAATTTTTTTTTTAAAGCCTGAAAGCATTGCTGCAACAAAAACAAATTTAATTTCTCAAGATTAAGAGAAGAATTCAGTTACTTCTTGAAGAAGTGGCTTAGTAAGGCACTAACTTTACAGCACAAACTGGAAGTTGTAGGTGTGAGTTCTGGAACCATGCTCCATGGGTTTGAATTCTGGCCCTGCCAGTCACTAGCTGGGTGAGCCCAGGCAAGTAACCCAGTCTTCCTGCACCTCAATGTCCTCAGCTGCTTACTAGGATTGGGAGAATAAAATGAGTTAATCTATGGAAAGCATTTTGTAATCCATGGAAAGAGCATGTCTGATTTGGTAGGCAGCCAGTAAAAGCTAAATGTTTTTGTTACTACAACAAAGCATTTTTATTTACAATCTATACCCTAGTTACTTTGAAAATTAATAAAGGCATTATCCCAAAGCAATACATATTAAACAAAGAGATGAGGAAACTGAAGATGAAAGAGGACAAAAACTCATTAAGATGAGAGAAGTACTGTGCATTACCCAGGACAGGAATGTGTGTAACTGCACATGTAGTATAAACCCCTAATACCCACGGGGTTATATGGTTCCAATAAAAGGATGTATGCGGATTTTTCTTAAGACACAAAAATTCTAAACCATTGGATTCTAAGTTATTTATTACATGGATGCTTAAGTTGGGAGAAGCAAAGAGCAAATCAATTACTTTAGTTTTAAAAAAGATCAGAAAATGACAAAGTTGTGGAGATGGAAGCCAGATCAGTGGGGATGGGGGACTAAGAGGGGCAGATGAGGGAAAGCATTGATGGAGTAGTTCTGTATCTGGACTGCAGAGGTGGATACACATGTGATGTGACGGCACAGAACTACACATACACACACACTGTACGGATGTCAGTTTCCTGGTTTTGATGTTATGTGACAGTTACGTCAGATGTAACCATGAATGGAAACTGGATGAAGGGTAGAGGGACCTCTCCTTACTATTGTTGCAACTTACTCTGAATGTATAAGTTATTTTACCATAAAAAGGTTTTTAAAAATTCAGAAATATTTTTCAAATGGGATATTACTTACACTGCCATAAAAGTATTATTGCATGGTTGGCTTGAGTTTTTACCTTTTCTTCAAAGAGTTATATTCCTTAAGATAATTTTAAGTACTTGTATGTCCCCTCAGCAGATACTACAAATCTCTAGATCTTGCCATACCCCTTAATTTCAGAGACCAAAAAATTTAAAATGTTAAAGTTTTTATTACATACTTTCATTTTCCTTCTGTACCCAGGCTCTCATTTTCCTGACCAGCATAGGCAAGCCAATTCTGATCCTCTCAAATTCCTGCTAATCCACAATCAACTGTCTGCCACTATCTCTATCCCTGTAGAAGCAGTTTCAATGCTGAACTCCCTTGATTTATATCAATATATCGGGGTTACCGTCTGTAACAAGATGTTATTTATGTACAGCGATGTTCTCTCTCTTTCTTCCTCTAATGCTGAGCATGTGAAATCTCTTATGTCTCTCAAAAAGGCAAGCATTGTGTCCATCTGATTTATCTGACATTCCAGCTACAAGGATATAATTTCCATTACACAATAAGATGGGAGCTATTCCAGATTTTTGTAACACTAACCAGAGGTGTGTGTGTGTGTGGACTTTCTCACCTCTCAGCTGATTTATAAACCCGGTGGCTGCCTTTTGTTTGCTGTAATCTGCAAGCTGCCTTTACCCTGCTTCTAGCAGGGAGTTTCTCGGACTGGGTGGGGCACAGGCACGCACCTTTCATCTGCACGAAGTCGAGCTGGTGGATGGACTGCAGCAGAGGGCTGTTGTCCAGACTCAAGTCGAAGTCCGTGGTCATCCTGGGAGTGAGCGTGCCTTTCCCCCACTGATCCTCAGTCAGGTGCACTCTCCTTATGAGAGCATCAGAAATCTATTCAAACAAAGAGCATAGCCTAAGAAATACAACCCCACACTGGGCACCCAAACTGCTCTTTGGCTATCCAGTGTGCCCCACCAAGCGCCTTGGGACCCACATCCTTCCTGTCTCTATGCAGGCAGAGAGGAACTTCTGATGATGAGAGTAACCTGTGATTTATCATGAAAATCTGAGTACTTCTGGGACTCAGAGGGATCACTATATATAACTAGAAGCTGTTAGTTGCTCTATTATATCATCTGGATACATGATCATGCTATTTATGACTGATTAGCTAAAAGCCAACAACATTCAGTAGTGATAGGTTAGCAATTAGTGAAATCCACTAGCACCAACAATCATAGGTTTCTGATATGAGCTATGGGTATCACGTCAAGACCTAAGACCTAATGACTTTTATTAAGTGGTTCAGAGAGGTTGCATATGATCATCTGTAAGATGAGATTTCCTAATCATCATCTTCATGCATGATCTGATTCTTTGGTAGAGGACTTTTTCATTTCTTATATTTAGGCCCCCCCCATCATTCTTGGCCAGTTTGGTAGAATGTTAGTTGAAAGGAAGCTACATGTTCCTTAATCAGAGGTCCATTAATCACTGGGATCAAAAGTTAAGTAAAATTTAGCTGACATCACAGCATGTCATTAAAACAACACTAAAGAAATAATGAGACATCCAAACAATGAAAAAATTTCACTCTGTTTGGGAAATCACTGACTTGCCAGAAGGAGGTGTAAAGAAGGTAGAAACATGTGTATACTTACATTTCTGACAAAATTGTCCAAGATATTAGTAAAGGGACCCAATTCTTACGCAAGGTAAAAAGTTTGCTTTGGAGGAACTTAGAGGGAATTATGTTTTCATGATCAAACATAAACAAAAACAAGTTTTAAAAGCCTTTTCAGTCTTGTAGC
This sequence comes from Bos indicus x Bos taurus, assembly GCF_003369695.1. Lineage (NCBI taxonomy): Eukaryota > Metazoa > Chordata > Mammalia > Artiodactyla > Bovidae > Bos > Bos indicus x Bos taurus. The sequence goes on from NC_040085.1 coordinate 37,721,709, forward strand.
CCATGATGGTAGGGTCTTCTGAGAAGCCAGTGAAGTTCCAAAGGCACCCACATCCATATGGCAACACAAAGGTGGGTTCCATTGTGGAATGTCCCATACCCAGCTAGGTCTGTTGGGAGTCTGGCCTTGGCATCATAGAGTCAGTCTCAGGGAACACTGAGTATCTGAAGCAGAAACTAGTTGACACTTACCTGCAAAAAGCCACTAGGATCATTTTCCTTAATCACCTCCAGGCAGTACTCCATGAGACCCGTGGTCTGGCGCAATTTCACTGTGCAGTGAGAGATCTGATCTCGAACCACCTAGGATTGATAAGACGACAGAATGGTCCAAAGTGGCAGAGTGTAGAAAAGAAAGCAAACTAGGACTTTGGAAAACTTCTTCAAACCAGAATCCAAGAGCATCATGGAGTGGAACTCAATTTATGAGAATATTTTGTGGCAGTGTCTGCTGGGAACAATGGCTCTGGAAGACAGATTGGATAATGGCTCTTACTAGAGCCATCAGAAAGGCACACGGTTGTTAGACCTCTGGGAAGCTGGTTACCTTGGTGCCTCAAGGGACATCTTGGTTCCATCACAGGTCTCCATCACTCCCCTCTCTGGGAGCTGCTCTAAGTGAGAGGTCATGGGAGGGTCTGTTAAATGACTGAGTGGCTGGAGGTGCAGTTGCAGCGTCTGTTCTGTGACACAGCCACCCACCATCTTTGCTCACCCTCTACCTGTCCCTTCTAAAGAGCAGATATCACCATTTGAACCCAGATCCTCTCTTGTTCTGATTCTCTTTTCCCTGAGCGGGTAAGCCTAGAAGTGGTTGCTGAAAGACAATGAGCTAATGACAGCAAGTATGCCAGACAAAGATGGATACAGAATCAAGTTATAATTGACTTAGCATCACTCATTGCCTCATTTGGGAAAGCAGTTTTAAAGGCTATTTGCTCAGCGATGAGTCTGCCTGACCTAGAGAGGTATCTCTTTGAACATGCAGGTTCTGCCGCTGGGAAGTTATCTTTGCCGTGTCAAGTGTATGACACTCCTTGAAAAATTTCTTTCTTTAGAAATGCTTGTCCTCTGCGTCCCTGCTCAGTGACCCAAATCCTGAAGCAGGTTTTGAAGCACAGAATTGAACAAGGGCTTTCTAGGAACCTATTACTCACCTTCTGTATTTGTACTATTTTGCAGAAGCCTCAAACCTCCCCCTCTCAATCCCCCCAGCATTCTGGATTTTATGGGTAATAACTAAAATGGGTTTTAATAATAATTATTTAAAAACTTTCCCTTATTCCTTGTTCAGTTTTGATTATAAATTTATTTTCCATGAAAGATGATTACATCCTGTTTCAAAAACAACAGGAAAATAGGTTTAAGAAAAGCAAATAGTCTCACTACTCCAATGCAAATTTTTAAAGAATTTTGATGTTTCCTTTTAGTTTTTCTCCCTTGAGCTAGATTTAGTTATAGTTGCAATTATAGTATATGACAATTTCACCTGTTTCCCATTTAACACCATATCACGGGCATTTTCTGTGTTGCCATCATCAATAAATGTTACTGACTACAAAAATACTCTATTGAGTGGGTTCAATTTATTTAACCTATTTTTGATAAAGTTCTTTCTAATTTTTTGACAGTTAATTCATTCAATATTGTTGATCTTCTAATTATTTTATTGTAATAAATATATATAACATATAACTTAAACCATTTAAACTATATTTAATTGGAGAATTCTGTGGCACTAAATAAGTTCACATTGTTATACAACCATTACCACCAACCATCTCCAAAACTTTTTCTTCTTCCCAAACTGAAGCTCTGGACTTATTAAACAGTAACTCTGCATTCACCCCTGCTCCCAGCCTCTGGCAACCACCATTCTACTTTCTGTCTCTGTCAACCTGACTACTCTAGGTACCTCATACACGTGGAATCATCAGTATTTGTCCTTTTGTGACTAGTTTATTTCTTTTACATAATGTCTTCAAGGTTTATCCATGTTGTAGCTTGTGTCAACATTTTTGTCAAGACTGAATAATATTCCATTATATGTATATACTACATTTTGTTTATCCATTCATCTGCTGATGGACATCTATGTTTCTTCCGCCTTTTGGCTATTTTGAATAAATTTATGAACATAAGAATACAAATATCTGTGTGAGTGTCTGTTTCACTTTTTTTTTTTTTTTTTTAGGGAGGGGTGGTTCATATACCCTAAAGTGGAATTACTGACTTGTATGGTGACTCTATTTTAATTTTTTTTTTGAGAAATCACCATACTACTTTCCACAGTAGCTGCATCATTTACATTCTCACCAACAATGCACAAGGGTTCCAATTTCTTTACATTCTCACCAACACTTATCAGTCTGTTTTTTTTTTTTTTCCCCAAATAGTAGCCATTCCCTCATGGCTCAGTTGGTAAAGAATCCACCTGCAAAGTAGGAGACCCCGGTTTGATTCCTGGGTCAGGAAGATCTGCTAGAGAAGGGATAGGTTACCCACTCCAGTATTCTTGGACTTCCGTTGTGGCTCAGCTGGTAAAGAATCTGCCTGCAATGTGGAAGACCTGGGTTCAATCCCTAGGTTGAGAAGATCCCCTGGAGATGGGAAAGGCTACCCACTCCAGTATTCTGGCCTAGAGAATTCCATGGGGTCGCAGAGACACAACTGAGCGACTTTTACTTTCTTTCCCATCCTAGTGGGTGTGAAGTGGTATTTCATTGTGGTTTTGATTAGCATTTCCTGAAGGAAAGTTATGACCAACCTAGATAGCATATTCAAAAGCAGAGACATTACTTTGCCAACAAAGGTCCGTCTAGTCAAGGCTATGGTTTTTCCAGTGGTCATGTATGGATGTGAGAGTTGGACTGTGAAGAAGGCTGAGCGCCAAAGAATTGATGCTTTTGAACTGTGGTGTTGGAGAAGACTCTTAAGAGTCCCTTGGACTGCAAGGAGATCCAACCAGTCCATTCTGAAGGAAATCAGCCCTGGGATTTCTTTGGAGGGAATGATGCTGAAGCTGAAATTCCAGTACTTTGGTCACCTCATGCGAAGAGCTGACTCATTGGAAAAGACTCTGATGCTGGGAGGGATTGGGGGCAGGAGGAGAAGGGGACGACAGAGGATGAGATGGCTGGATGGCATCACTGACTCGATGGACCTGAGTCTGAGTGAACTCCAGGAGTTGGTGATGGACAGGGAGGCCTGGCGTGCTGCGATTCATGGGGTCACAAAGAGTCAGACACGACTGAGCAACTGAACTGAATGACTCATAGGGCTTACCTGGTGGCTCAGAAAAGCTGCCTGCAATGTGGGAGAACTGGGTTTGATCCCTGGGTTGGGAAGATCCCCTGGAGAAGGCAGGGGAACCCATTCCATTATTCTTGCCTGGAGAATCTGCACGGACAGAGGAGCCTGGCAGTCTGCAGTCCATGGGGTTGCAAAGAGTCGGATATGACTGAGCAACTAAGCACAGCACAATGACTCATAATCTTGAGCATCTTTTCATGTACTTATTGTATATCTTCTTTGACAAAAAGTCTGTTCAAGTCATTTGCCCATTTTGAAATTGGGTTGTTTGTTTTTGACAATAAGAATTTGCAAATTTTCATGAAGTCCAATTTGCCTACTTTTTCTTTTGTTGCCTATGTCTTTGATGCCATATCCAAGAAATCATTGCCAAACCCAGTGTCATGAAGCATTTGCCCTATGTTTTCATCTAAGAGTTTTATAGTTCCAGTTCTTACTTTTCAGTCTTTGATTCACTTCAGGTTAATTTTTGTACATGGCTTTGGTAACTGTCCAACTTCATTCTTTTGCATGAAGATAGTTTCCCACCATCATTTGTTACTAAACCCACCTTTTCCCCATTGCATAGTCTTGGAAGCTTTGTCAAAAATCACTTGACCATGTATGTGAGAATTCACTTCTGGGCTTTATTCGATTTCCAGTGGTCTTCTGTCTATCTTTATGCTAGTACAGTATTCTGTAGCTTTGTAGTGCATTTTGTAATCAGGAAGTGTGAGAACTCCAATTCTGCCCTTCTTTTTCAAGCTTGTTTTGGCTATTTGGAGTCTCCTAATATTTTGACAGATGATTTGTTATTGCTTTTTAAAATAAAAAATAAAATGTAGGATTTAAAATCTCTTTATTGGAATTGGTGAAAGAAACCACCTTTGATGTGAAGATTGTTTTGTGATTTTGATTGGGGGAAAACATCACTTTTAAATTCACTGGTTGATTTATTTTCTCCTAACATCTAGTATGTTTCTGTCAAACTAACACCATTGTCTATTGGTCTGGGCTCAAGTGATGCAGATTATTATATTATATTTTCATTTTATTATTTTACTTTAATATCAGGAGGTAAAGAAAAGTTAAGTTTCTGCTTCTTGGGGAAAAAGAAAACATCCGTAAGTTAAGCACTTAAAAAAATGCAATGCAGGGGACCTACAGCTATTATACTACTCATCTCTGCTATATGACGCTTGACTAAATTGTTCCCAGAAAGTGTTTTTACATTTCAGCAGCCAGTGCCTCAATGCTGCTAGGTAGCAGAAACCTCAGCAGTCACCTTTCACTGTCCCAGTGGCATTTGCCCTAGGACTATATAGAAGTGACTGGTACTAAAATTCCGAATAACAAGCACAGGCTGGATCTGAGCACTACAACCCAAAGTAAGCCTCCTTTTGAGGCAAAAAAGACTGAACTGTGTTTACTTGCCAGAACGTTCAGCTCAATGATAATTTTATGACCAAAATGTGCTGAAATAAATATATTACTCAGGCCTCATAAAATTCTATGTCTGCCTCTATAAATTTCCTTCTTAAGCAAGGTTTATTTGGTGCCAAAGGAGCTGTGGGAGTGTTGAGGGCTCTGATTACTCTTAAGAAGCTTCATTGTTGTGCTGCCAAAGAGTCTGTGAGTTTCAGGGGTGTTTGCTGTTGGCTGTTGTATTCCATGGTTCAAGCTTCTTGGAAGGACTCAATATCCTGCTTGGCTCGCAACTCCCACTGTTGCTACAGTGCATGCTGGTCCATTTTTAAAACATTTTAATCAAACATTTTGCTATGATCACAGTAACCTGTGATAAAATTCACTATTAAAAATGAATCGGTGTGTTCCCAGAAGTGGCATTTTTGGGTGTTTTATAATTAACTTTTAGTTTCTCAATTAATCTAGCAAGATTTACCATATTATGGAAATCAGCCAGATAATTGAATCTTTTAAGAGTATAAATTTTTTTTTTCTGTGAGTGTCTTCATTCAGCTTTCTTACTTGCTACCTTCTTCACTCTGTGTTATTTCTACTCCTTATTAGTACTATTTACTTCTACATTATATGTTTTTTAATGAAAAACAATTCATAGGAAGTCAGACCATGTCACTTTTTCTTTGAGTTCTATATTTTTTTGCAGTGGCTCTGATGCTCTGGAGAAACCCTTGGCACTGTGTTTTCAGCTGGCTGGATATAAGGAGTTTCTAAGGAAATGTACATGTTGCAGGAGTGACATGAATCAGTTCAGTTCAGTTCAGTTACTCAGTCTTGTCTGACTCTTTGCGACCCCATGAATCACAGTATGCCAGGCCTCCCTGTCCATCACCAACTCCCGGAGTTCACCCAAACTCATGTGCGTTGAGTCGGTGATGCCATCCAGCCATCTCATCCTCTGTCGTCCCCTTCTCCTCCTGCCCCCAATCCCTCCCAGCATCAGAGTCTTTTCTAATGAGTCAACTCTTCGCATGAGGTGGCCAAAGTACTGGAGTTTCAGCCTCAGAATCAGTCTTTCCAATGAACGTCCAGGACTGGTCTCCTTTAGGATGGACTGGGTGGATCTCCTTGTAGTCCAAGGGAATCTCAGGAGTCTTCTCCAACACCACACTTCAAAAGCATCAATTCTTCGGCATTCAGCTTTCTTCATAGTCCAACTCTCACATCCACACATGACCACTGGAAAAACCATAACTTTGACTAGATGGACCTTTGTTGGCAAAGTAATGTCTCTGCTTTTGAATATGCTGCCTAGGTTGGTTATAACTTTCCTTCCAAGAGGTAAGCATCTTTTAATTTCATGGCTGCAGTCACCATCTGCAGTGATTTTGGAGCCCAGAAAAATAAAGTCAGCCACTGTTTCCACTGTTTCCCCACCTATTTGCCATGAAGTGATGGGATCAGATGCCATGATCTTAGTTTTTTGAATGTTGAGCTTTAAGCCAACTTTTTCACTCTCTTTCACTTTCATCAAGAGGCTTTTTAGCTCTTCTTCACTTTCTGCCATAAGGGTGGTGTCATCTGCATATCTGAGGTTATTGATATTTCTCCCAGCAATCTTGATTCCAGCTTGTGCTTCTTCCAGCCCAGCGTTTCTCATGATGTATTCTGTATATAAGTTAAATAAGCAGGGTGACAATATACAGCCTTGACGTACTCCTTTTCCTATTTGGAACCAGGCTGTTTTTCCACGTCCAGTTCGAACTGTTGCTTCCTGACCTGCATATAGGTTTGTCAAGAGGCAGGTCAGGTGGTCTGGTATTCCCATCTCTTTCAGAATTTTCCACAATTTATTGTGATCCACACAGTCAAAAGCTTTGGCATAGTCAATAAAGCAGAAATAGCAACTAGGAAACAGTCCTCCAGTCTTCATGTGTATTAAGGCCTAAACCAGCTCTTAGAGGACAGTTAATTAATGTGTGGTCCATGGTTTCAGAGAGGGCCTTCAATATTTTATCAGCAGTCACCATCTGTTTTGGATGGCAATCCTATTGATCACTTGAAGAGTTTTATTTTGTTAAGTGGCAAATTTATGAAGGTCATTTTTGGGGGGTCAGGATATGATACTGTACCTATTTGGAAAAGGAGAATTTGAGAACAGACTGTATGTCTCTTTGAATGCTTAGACTTTATAGTAGCAGAGAGTAACCCATGACAGCTTATATAGTACAAATGTGATCTACAACTGTATTTTCCACTGCATCTTGAACAGGTCAGTCTCCCACCACTCAGCTCAGGTGATACAAAGAGCAGCTAGAACTGGGATTAATTAAGGGGGATTTCATTATTTTATCCAAATTTCATCTGTCCATCTTACATGTGGCTCTTTAAAATTTTTTCTTCAAATCTTCTTTTTAATAAATACTTTTCTCATAGTATTTTCTCTCATCATGGGGTCTGGAGAGAGATCACTGATGAATTTTTAGTCTAAGTAAATACTAACATTCTCTTAATATTTCAGGACATTCTTTCTTAATATATATTCCCATCACTGTTTAAAACAATTTCCTCTAAGTATAATGCAATTCTCTTTTTGTTTTTCTAAGATATAAGTACTTTCAAGAAACAAACTTGAATTTATTCTACACAGGTCCCTTTGGTCAGTGGGGATAGTTTTCTCTGTGTTCCACAAGGTCCTGTTGCAAGATGACTAACTGATACTTGCAATTGACTCACTGGTGATTTTTGGTGAAGTACTTTGACCAATAGACTCATCTAGTAAAATAAATAATTCTCTTGATTTTCCCCTAGAGTAAAATATTATCTCCTATATTATCATTACGTTCATTGAAACTTAGGGACACTTAAATTAATGAAGAGCATTTTAAATTTCTTACATGCCACCATTCTCCCACATGGCTTATGGAAATATGCAAAGATTTCTTCCATTTTCTTGATAACCATCTTCTGTAGTAGTATTATTAATTTAACCACCTCAGCGACTAGTCATTTCAAAGACAAATCTGATGCTTTGAGTTTTAATCCATAAAAGGATCATTAGGCCTATTAAGCAAATAAAACACATGCCTGTTTTTTGTAAGGCTTGAGATTTTAACAGTAAAACTGTGAACTTTCTGTCTCAGAAGTGTGAATGACAAGAACCTCATCAATAAGCATTGAGTGGAATATCCGAAGTATGCTCTTAGTGCATAGAATACTGTATCCTTGTACAGAGAAGTTAATGAAGGAAGAAATGCAAGCCATTTGGAGAGAGAAGCATCCTGATGTGGCCCCACCCACATAGAAGAACATTTATCATTTACCGCGTCCCACAATACAAGTGTTGCATCCAGTATGGTGGTATTTTGTAGGATGTGAGAAATGGTGGATTAGTCCATCATCTGTGAAGTATGCTTTAAGTGCCTTCTGGAGCTAAGTGTATCTTTCATATATGGACTCAGGCAAAGTACATTCCAGAAGTTCTGTGACTGCCCTTCACTGTCATTACCAGAGTGAGTCGAGGGTGTTCAAAGGCATGTCCCTGAACTGTGGTGAGCTCCAGGTGTATGCGGAGGCATCCTGGTGATTCCACGGGCAACTTGGGCACTCTGTTTCTTACAGGCCCTCTATGGCTTTTGCTTCTACATGGGGGAAGCAGAGGACCATGGAATTTGCCAAATGAATTCCCAATTAATGATAGGCTTATCATCAATAATAACTGTGGTTAAATTATTAGAGTTGGCCCCCAAAAAACTTCTGCTGAGGGCAGTCAAAAATTTTAAGTGTTCAAGTATGCCTGAATTTTTTCAAAGTCTTCACTGTAAAGAACTAATGGAACATCTTGCCAGTAGTTTTATTGTAATTGAGTGGACTTTTTAGTTTGTTGCTTTTCTTTCTAGTAATGATTATAACAGTCAAATCCTACCTAATTATTTTTAAATTCTTTGTGAGCTTGGGCAGATCTTTCCTTCCCTTCTACCCCTCTTCCTCCCGCCTCCCTCCCGTTTTCCTTTCCTTCCTTCTTCCTTCTCTCTTTCCCTCTAAACCTGATCAAAGGATTATTTACCTATTATGAAGCATTGACAAAACGGCTAAAGTAAGCTGATAATGCTGCTAAATCGCTTCAGTCGTGTCCGACTCTGTGTGACCCCACAGACGGCAGCCCACCAGGCTTCCTGTCCCTGGGATTCTCCAGGCAAGAACACCGGAGTGGGTTGCCATTTCCTTCTCCAATGCATGAAAGTGAAAAGTGAAAGTGAAGTCGCTCAGTCATGTCCGACTCTTAGCGACCCCATGGACTGCAGCCTACTGGGCTCCTCCGTCCATGGGATTTTCTAGGCAAAAGCTGATAATATCCCTAGTGTAAATCTGTACTCTTAATAATATGCCCATACGATTAATTCTTTTTTTTTTTTTTGCTAACATAATGGGAACAAACAGCCAATACATGGTAAATAATAACGAAGATAATAATGACAATCATGATAATGAGTCTAACAAAACCCAATTGGATTCAAAATCAAGCATTCTATAGACAATTACAATTGGGACATGAAGGCCCTCTATAAAAGTAGAAGCTCTAATAAGCAGTCAGTTTTATCATTTTTATCATTATCCCTCAGCATTCTCACTGAGTAATGTCACTGGTATGTTAACTTACCAACCACACATGGAAATTAAAGATTAGATTTTTTTCAGAATGTATTTGACTAACTATAACTATTTTTTTTTTCTTTAAGAGGATCTAGACTTGCAAGGGGACCAAGAAGACATCCATCACTTAGTACTATTCAACACACAAATTCATTCTAAAATATTGGAGAAAGAACACTTGTAAGATGATTGTGGAGTTATTTCAAATCTGAATGTTACATAAATAAAAATAATTCTCAGATATTTCTTTGGGCTTATCAAAAGAAAAATGACATTTGTAAAGTTCCTGAAAAGAGCACAGATCCCATTAATGGCACTTTTAAAATGTTGACACAAATTCCCTGTGAGGATCACAGACAATGAGGATATTTTAAAGCCTTATTTAGCCAAGGAAGACCTGGGAAGGATGTTGACACAACACACACACTTCAGACATGAAACCTAGGGGCCCAGCTGCCTCTGCTGATAGAGGGAATATTGTCCATGGCATTAAATGTGATTTAGTAATAGTTTTTGAAAGCTCAAAAAGCATTTTTTCCCTCCAGTAGCTTTCTGACATTTGATTAGTTTATCATATCCTGAAATTTTAGGTATTTGGCTTCCAGTGTTTTTTCAAACCACAGAATAGTATTACTGTAATTTAGACAGTGTTCCTAATATAAGGTCACATCTGTATATGCCTCAAAGTCTTGTTTTTAGCTTTTAAAAATAGCTAACTTAGTGCACTATTTTGTGTGGTAATGAATTATACTCAAGTCACCATTCCTAGGTTCAGAGATAATTAATCACACTAGGTTAATTCTGCAATAGGAACTCTGGTATTATGGAAAATACCAGGAGCACTTACTTCCTCCGTGTTCTGAGTAAGACTATATTTCCAGTCTTCCAGTGACTGCTGTTCAGTTTCTAAGTCGTGTCCAACTCTTTGTGACCCCATGGACTGCAGCACATCAGGCTTCTCTGTCCTTCACTATCTCCCGGAATTTGTTCACACTTATGTCCACTGAGCCAATGATGCCATACAACCATCTCATCCTCCGTTGCCCCTTTCTCCTCCTGCCCTCAGTCTTTCCCATCATCGGGGTCTTTTCTGGGAAAGATATCCAGTGATAACAACAACAATAAAGCTCACATTCTGAGTACTGTGCTTTAAGGGCTTTACAATACCCTAGGTGGTGCTGACCACGTCTAGTCCTATTTTCCACACAGGTGGAAGAAATGGAGCTGTAGACGTGTCCATGGTTAGAGACCCAGCAAGTGATACAGTGTTCACATCCCGTTCTCTTATGACCCAGAATCTGGGCTCCTCACCACACGGCTCCATCTTGCCTCAGAACCAGAACTGCTCCATCTGCTCAAGCAATCGGTTCTTTCAGAGAGGAGCCTGAGTGGATTATAAAGACTGTCTTTATGCACATGGCTTTCCAGCTCCCCTAGCCTTTTGGATGGTTCAAGAAGAGAAAGTTGCCAGAAAAACACACACACAACTCTCCTCTTTGTCAGCAAAAAGCAGGCCCCCAGAGAACTCTGCCAAAGGGAAGCGGAAGACCATAAGATTATCCCCTCCGGACTGTGAGTGATGGGCTAGCCAACAAAGACAAAAAGAAGTACTGTGCCTGGCAAGTGATGTCTATAAAAGGCCAGTCTTTTCTCACAAATCTGAGTAGCAACTGAAGTGACAAGAAAGGAAAGAGGCAGGAGGAGAAAAGCAGAGGGAGGGAGATGTGGAGGCTGGCATCAGCAGTCACGGTGACGGCCGCACTGCCTGTTTTTAGAAGCAGTGACAGATACAATCAGCTGAAAACAGCAGAGAAACAAATCACAGAAGGCAGAAGACAGAACAGCTTTGCTGCTGTGGGAGACAACCAGCCACCTGTCTCTGGTTTCTGTCGCCCTTTGGGATCTAGGGCAGGGAACTCCACCCTAGGCAGGGTGGAATGAGGGCAGGCAGCTGCCTCTGCTCAGAGGTCCCTGACCATGCAGGCCACCAGCACTGATGGACCGACACTGGCCACGGGGTCCCCGCAATGCGTTACAGCTGTCCCTGAATCATCTCCACCTGCATCCATGGCACAGCCTAGGCTGGTGGCTTTCATGCCCCTCTGTACTTTTTGATTAGGGTAAATGGTGTTTCCTCAGTCCTGGCTCCCCGCATCTATCCAGATTGTTGCCCTTACATCTCTCCTGTAGAGAAAACCAGGAGTCACCACTATAGTCCCCCTGTGACTTAACACAAACTGTTAACCGTGTTCTGTTTAAAGATGTCAGGGAAGCATCTGCCGTGATTCACAAAAGAGATGCCCTTTAACGAAAAAGTTAAAACTTTATGGCTACACATTAAAACGGCTGGTCCACTATCAGAGGGGAAATCCCAGCTGTCTGGCTCATTACCCGTAGACAGCTGTGAGTTTAGATACTGTCTGTGGTTCAAATGACATTTTAAGTTCCACTATAACAATAAAGGTTCTGGGTTTCTGAAAGGTGCTAAAATGAAGGGCTGTAGTGATCATCTTTTTAGTAATGTCAGAGCAGGTGATGGAAACAGAAAACACCCATCGGTCCCTATGACTAACTGCATAGAGCAAGACTAGGGTGCACAGTGCTGACCACCCTCTTCTTCCCTCATAGCCTGGCCACTTCCCTCAGGCAAGAATGCACACCACCATCAACACATGTCTCCCAAAGTTTGGGCTCCTCCAATGCCTGCTTTTCCATGATGCTCTCTGTGACCCCTTCAGCTGGAAGTAACTTTGCCCTTCTCACAGCTCTAATGACATGGGCAACCTTCTCCTGGAAACTTGCTCTCTGTCTGTGCTGGAGTCATTTGTGGGTGTGACTGATCTCATCCACAGGACTGTTGCTGCTGCTGCTGCTAAGTCACTTCAGTCGTGTCTGACTCTGTGCGACCCCATAGACAGCAGCCCACCAGGCTCCCCCGTCCCTGGGATTCTCCAGGCAAGAACACTGGAGTGGGTTGCCATTTCCTTCTCCAAAGCATGAAAGTGAAAAGTGAAAGTGAAGTCGCTCAGTCGTGTCTGACTTAGTGACCCCATGGACTGTAGCCCACCAGGCTCCTCTGTCCATGGGATTTTCCAGGCAAGAGTACTGGAGTGGGGTGCCATCGCCTTCTCCCATCCACAGGACTGGAAGCCCCTAATTCTGAGTCACCTTCGTGTCCTTCTTCCCCTGCCCCAGAGCCCAGCACTCGGCTCCTAGCAGGTGTGCATTAGGTAGGTGCTGGCTGACTGGGGACAGGATTAGGCATGTCCCCACATGCCTTCTCTCTGCACTGTACTACCCTACAGCTGTAGGGTGCCATGGTCCAGAATCTGGACTCTGAAGCCAGGTTAACAGGACAGGAATTCTGGATCCCAGGATCAGTTCTCAATCAAGGAAACCAGTACCATGGTTTCCTCATCTCTAGAATGTTAATAGCAGTAATAATGACCTCCCAGAGTGGTGAGGAACAGAGGAGTCGATCCCTATAACACAACTAGTATATTGCTGCTGCAAAGGAAGTATCCCCAAATGTTAGCTCTTACTGCTATGAAAGCCAGGGCTTGGTCACCAAGCATGCTCATTCTGTGTTGCTACCTGGTTAACTACAGAATCACAGTCCACAGTACTTCTAGATTTTAATTTGGATAAAAAATGGTGACTTCAGAAGAACTTTTCATTCAAGCCTCATCTGACTATCTTAGATGAATAGGCTTATGGCTTTAAATCCATCTCCCAGGTTGTTACAGCCAAATGTACAAGGTTAACATCCACATAGCACAGCCTTCAGGAAACGTTTTTTCCTGAAGTATCTTTAATACTGCCTTACTTATCTCTCTCACATTTTAGGAATGACTATGTATGTTACCATGAAACACATCCCATGGTCCTTTATAGAATTCAAAAGAAAATAACTTGATCATAGACACTAAGGGACAGGAGCCTGGAAATTGATAAGCTAGAGAAAATCATTCAAGCAAAACTTGGCCTCATTGAGTACTTTATGAGACAAGTACCACACACGTCATTGGAAGGGGCGGGGAGGCTCCTGAGGAAAGCCCAGTGCTCCCTCCATTATCTGAAGTTCAGCGTGAAGCCTTCATGGGGCTGGGGTTGGTGTGATAACCCTTGGGGGCTTGTGTTCATTCTAAGACAAACCTGAGAAGGTCTTCCAGTTAGATTCACCATCAGGAAACAGCGACTGCCTCCCTGGAAGGAGCAGTAAGATCCCTAGCTTTGGTTCACTGTTCAAGCCCACGAACTAAGGCTCTCTCAATGTTCACTCCCTGTGTACTTTTCTTTCCTAGCTTCTGGTTCAGATTCCAACTTCAAGACATGCAATTTTCCTTAACAAAGAATCTGCTGAGCCTCTCCATGATGCAACCGCTCTGTTTTGTCACATCAGGAACGCTCAAAGGGACATGGCCCGGATATAGCACCAGAGAGGTCAGGTCAGCCAACAAGGCCCCAATACAGCACGAACAAGGTCAAGCCGACCAATGACACAGCACGAACAAGGTCAAGCCGACCAATGATACAGCACCAACAAGGTCAGGCTGGCCAACATGGCCCCGTACAGCACCAGCGAGGTCAGGCTGCCAAATTCACTGTAGGGCCCAGCTCTCATGAGTCCATTCTAGCTTGGACCCCATGGTCACAGCTCAGCCTCCTGTCTGCCTCCATGACACAGGTAAATTTAGAGTGCCAGGTAGGTAAGTCACAAAGGCAGTGGAGAAAGGTTTCTATTCCAGCCACATTGCCCTGGTTTTGGGGAAGGGAAGAAGCCTGTATGTGGATCCAAATGTGTATTGGGGAACTGCGGGTGAGGAGCAGCAGAGGAGGGAACCTAAAGAAGTAAACTAGTGTTGGGGTTTCCCTTGCCTTTGGATAGAACTGTTAAGCTTCCCTGGGGAAATGCTTCTCTTTTCATGCTGCCTGGCTCCCCATCTTCACAGTGGAGTTCTCTGGGTCCTGAGTCTTGGAGCATGGTGGGCACAGGTTAAGGACTAGGGGACTCCACTGCTCAGGACTCAACATTGCCATTTGCTGCACGTCTTGCTGAGCTCTCATGCCCCAGATAGCAACTGGTTTCTTGCCTTATTTCTAGTAACCGTGAACTGGGCACTGGCTCGGTCACCAAGCTTTAGCCCCAAATCTTGTAATGTCTGTTCTCTTAGTTTTTCATTTTGAAACTCTCCCTTGGTTCTCCTACTGGAATCCCACACTTTTAGAATGGAACCTCCTCTTTTTCTCCAGGGACTAAAGCCTGCTCCAAGCCTGCTGGGGATATCTGCTACTTCCTGGGCTGCTCACCAGCCACCAGCTCCTCCAAGGCTGTGTCTACTCTAAGCTGTACAGTATTGAAGCTCCCTGACACTGGTTGCCTGACCCCCGCAGAGAACCTAAGGTCAGACCTCACTTCTGCCTCCACCCCAACCACAGGCCAGCATGGCACACTACCCACCCTCCACCCACTGGCAGCCACCCTGAAGCTTGCTGGGCATGCATGTGCTCCTTCTGGCTACTTCTTGCTTCCTTCTGCTGGATGCTGCCCATCTATGTCTATCCAGCCTGCTCTTACATGTTGTTGCCCTGCTCCAAGGGGGCAATAGATGGGGAAGCAGATGTCTCCGGGAGGACCAGTCCTCCTGCCAATAGGACCCCAGACCTGTGATCAATTGATTCACTGTGTGATGACCAAAGTCTGTACAGCTGTTCAGTTACATAGTTTGCTTCACAAGTGAAGACAATCTTGTTTGTTTTCTGAAAAGTACAGATTCCATTTCCCAATTGAAAAAATTGCCTCTGCATCATCATTCTGGTCATTCTGTTTAAAATTTCAACCCCCATTTACTTACTTATCTTGCCTTCTGTTTATTCCTTCTAGTAGAATATAAGCCCCATGAAAGCAGGGATTTGGATTTGTTTATTATGTTTGTACCCAGGGCAATTTCTGGCCTATAAAAGCCACTCAATGAGTATCAGTGATGTAAAGAAAGGAGTGAGTGCCGAGTGAAGGGGCCTGCCTGCTCCTCATTGGCCACCCCAGGCTGTGGGCATTCACCCGGAAGCCTGGTGCCCCGCCCCCCACAGGGTGCAGCGCTCACCTTCAGCTTATGCTCGTGCTCCTTGTTGACGCGGGCAAGCAGCTGGGCTTTCCTCCTGTTGAGGGCGTCAATGAGGGCATCACACTGCGCCACCAGGCAGGCCTCGAACTCCACGCTGTTCTCCTGTGTGAGCGAGCACAGTGTTCAGCGGCGAAGTGACCGGGCGCCTCGGGCTGCCAGAGACAGCAGAGCCCCAGTCCACTTGTGGGGGGAAGGCCCCGCTGAAGGGAAGGAAGAGGAGCCCTGCCCACAGTGCACACATGCATTTTATAAATAACAAAATAAATTTTATTCTGCAGTGATAGTGTTTCACTTTAGATTCAAAGAGGTAAATGTTACTTAATACATGTGTTTTTAGCAAGAGGAAATCATCTCTGCAATTTGAATTATATCAAGTAAAATAAAGTTTTAGTTTGTAGAGTTGAACATGAATTGCTTTGAGGGCTGGCATATGGCCAGCTGTGCATGGTGGAAGGTGGCATTCAGAAAGGCTGGTTGCCGGAGGGAGTCGGGTATTGTTGAGGCATGAGAGCGAAAGAATCACTGAATTTAGAGGCAGAAAGAAGAAAGCAGATGGCAATGGTCTTCAATATTAAACAATAATACAATGACAACAGAAGTTTAGACGAATAGTCATGGGCAAAACACTTGCTCCTTTCATTAAAAAAAGCAAGAAATAAGTGCAGGTAGACAGTGAAGAATCACCGGTATATGTAACAGGCATCAGCCTGCTGTGAAAGTCAGCTTGTGGGAGAACAGTAACCATGCTCTAAATGGATCATAACTTTCCCACGATGTTTAAACTGAATGCTGGATCTAAATTTTTTTTACATGCGTGTGCAGTTGCTCAATCGTGTCCAACAGAGTGACCCTTTGGACTGAAGCCTGCCAGACTCCTCTGTTCATAGGATTTTTCAGGCAAGAATACTGGAGTGGGTTTCCATTTTCCTCTTCCAGGGGATCTTCTGGACCAAGGTATTGAACCTGATCTCCCGTGTCTCCTGTACTGCAGGCAGGTTCTTTATCCACTGAGCCATGCTACAGACATTTTTAAAAGCAATTCTCTCATTAAATTATAAGCATTCATTAGAGGTAATCCTTTCAATAAGTTATATATGTAGCTTTGATTCTCCAACCATAATCTGGAAAACAATTGTAATTTACAGCCAATGAGAGCTAAATACTTGTTACATGTACAGTAATAGCATTGAAAAAATAGTACTCAACTGAGTAAGCTGTAAAATTTGGGGGATTAGAAATGAAGGAACAGCTTAGCCTATCAAATTTAAATTAATTCTCAGTCATCCAGAACTGTGTCTCCTAATGTAAGGATCAGTAGTTAGGTATTAGGTCGCTGTTTCAAATGCAAGGTCTTTGTATAAGGCATGCATTTACAACTGCTTGAGCAATCACTTCTACAAATATTAAGTTTTGGCTTTCATAGTAATTTGCTTTTGAGTTCTCACAGAAGACTCCTGAAAATCATCACTGCAGAGCTCTCTAACCAAGCAGGTTATTATTGGTAGGGAGGGGGAAGCTGTTTCAGTAAAGGCTCTGATAGAGTAAAAGAAAGCTCTGCTCTAATGAAGAGGTGACGTGCAGGGGTGAGCCTGGGGCTGCACACTTTATGCCAGGAGCAAAGAAGGGACCAATTGATAAACTTTGTTGTTTTGGAAAGCAGAAGGAAATATACAACTGTTAGGTTGTTAACAGGGGCTTGCATGTCAACAAAGGGCAAAAAAAATCAGTGTGAGGTGCTCTAGAAGGCTGGCTTACATTTAAAAAGCCATTTCTGCCTTGACATAGGTTAGATATTAACTCAGAAAGTCAAGCTACTGGAGGCCAGCGCTCGGGTTATTTCTGTGAGGCAAACCTGAAAATGTAAGAACATTAAACAGGGCAGAAGGTCATTATTTTAGCATTTCATGCAATTTAATGGTTTCTCCCCTTCAGCTCTAGTAGGAGTTCACAGGGTCTCAAATGCCAAGTGATTTGTTGGTTACTGTGTCCACATAAAGCAATCTGAAATTATAGTTACCATGGAATCATGGTTGAAAAATATTTAAGTATCTGGGTAGAGGAGAAGCATTATTATGGGATAGGAAGGAAGGAAAGAAAGACATAAAAAAGAGAAAATGTGACCTGTTTGTTACTATTAGATAAGATATAATTTTTGCAAGGTGCTTTGGGAACATATAGATTCAGAAAACTCAACAATAATGACTGAATCCACAAAGAAATAGACATCTTTCTGAATGCATGGCAGCAAAGAATTAGGAGCTCAGTGTGGAAGATGGGAACCTCTTGGAAACTGGGGTTATGTCCTTGGCTTGTTGGGGAAATGTAACCGTCTTGAGAAGGGGTATATTTGAAGTTGGTCTGTATGTGTGTTTGCATATATTAGAACAGAAAGAGCAGAAAAAAAAATATGTAGGAAATTTCCTAGGAAACATAAAAATAAAAGATAAGACAAGTAAACACCCACCTCCCCCCCACCCCCCGCCGCCACATCCCAGGTACACAGTTACATCTTAGCACATGGCTTTGCTTTCTGCCTTGGTTGCTGCCAATACCTGGATCTGCTGGACCATGTTGCGCAGCTGTACCAGGAACTCCTTGGCTTCTTTGGCCCTGTCTGACAGCCCGTTCAGCGCCTGGGAGAGCTGGCTCTGCAGAGACAAAGAAGGAAACCATAGAGTTCTCATTGCAGGAGGCAGCCATACAGGGTGGTTTTCATCCAAGAGCCCTCGCCCTTTCAGATTCCTCTTGTCTCAGCTGGGCCACTGAGCCAACACCTGTAACCTGAAGATTCTGGAAATAGCAGCATCCCTACTCCTTCTAGAGGCCCTTGAGGAGTGTTTCCTCTGAGGCAGTGAAAACTTCTGGCTGCTATAGTCAAAGGCCCTTACCAGCTGGTATCTTCCTAGAAGCCCCTCATCTTATTAATTACTTAATTAATTCAATAATGGTTTATTTAACTTTAAATTTAAAAAAATAGTGATTCAGGTGATCTGATACTTATCAACACTATTTAGCCCAAAGTGCTACTGGGATAAAAGCAGAAAAAATGAAGAGTTAACAGGTTGAGGGAAGGAAGGGTGAGAGCACCTGTGATGCCCGGGGTCACTTATATGTAATGGTGAATTCAAAGGGCAGGATGAGGCTCCTTCTCATCAACCTTCTCCCAAGCACATCTTCCTTCTCCCAAGCACAGCCCACCCCAGCTCCTCTCCACACTAGCCTCCTAAAGCAAGGTATACTTTCTTCTTCCTTTCCACACCGCACAGGGGACCCACAGCTGCTTGATGAGATCTAAGTGGAAGCTGGCTGGAGGCTGGAGGGCTGAGAAAGCTTCTGCTTTTCTGCTAACATGGGACCAGTGAGGCTGGTGCAGCCTCTTCTCTTTTCCTCCCAACTTTATGGCAGATGCTTTGGAACTCTCAAGAAGCGAAGATCAACATGGGAAGGGAGGATGGTGAAAGGAGACAGTGCCAGGTTCCATCGGCGTCTTTTAGCATCTGAACCAACACTTGAAGTGTCCTACCACAGGCCTCTTGTTATGTGGGGGACAAGTTACCTCCTACAGTTTAATCCTTATACAGGAGCTCACCATTACTTGCAGTCATTACCACTGTACTTGATACAAAATCCTTCCCCTAGCAGCTGGGGCAACATCCCTCCTGGAAATTGCAAACTCCTTTCCCCACATCACCTTCTTTGAAAACTAATGCCTTTTCTCCTCCTTGCTAACACGATGCGTTATCCACTCATCTTTTTAGTAAAAGGGTGGAATCTTAAAATTGTATTTCTTGGTCATGTCGTGGTTTTTTGCTTATATGTGCATGACTAAATAGGAAGTCAGTCATTGAATCTCTTTAAAAATGTGCATGCTGCATGCCACTGTGGGGTGGGAGAGCACAGGCTTCAGAAGGGTTCAGATACTGTCCTTCCCTAAGCATGACCTTGAGAAAGTGACCTCTGTCAGAGTTACTCCAATGGAAAAAGTGGGAAAAATAATGTTTAGTGGTTGGATTATCGTGAGGGCTGATTACATTCATCAATGTGACGGCTCCTGCTAACAAAGAATCATGGTAAGGGAAACCACTCCAAACTCATAAATGGTGCCAGTGACTGGCTGTTCATATCTCACACATAGCTCTACCTCATCCATAAATAAGAATACTATGGTTTTTGGTGCTGTGAGCATTGCATGAGGTACTGTATATAAGCCCAGAACCCTGCTGGGACATGGTGCATGCTTAATAAATGTTGGCTGTTATTAACTCTTATTCATTTGTTCCTTCCTGCCCATAACCCTCTGTGGACTGACTAGGGTGGGATTTGCAGGGCAGATTCCTGGAACAGGATCTGTTGGAGGATACCCTTCATTGCTTGTACTTTGATTGAGGTACTCAGACTCCAGGAGTCTAAACCAAGACAGCCTAGGAAGAAAAGGAACAAAGTGAGCTTACAGTTGCTGAAAGGGCTACTCAGTAATTGAATATTAGGTCCCAGCTGCACAATGTGCCGTGCTGTGCTTAGTCAGGTCTGACTCTTTGCAACCCCATGGACTGTAGCCCACCAGACTCCTCTGTCCATGGGGATTCTCCAAGCAAGAATACTGGACTGGGTTGCCATGCCCTCCTCCAGGGGATCTTGCCAACCCAGGGATTGAACCCAGATCTCCTGCACTGCAAGCTGATTCTTTTATCATCTGAGCCACAAAGGAAGCCCACGAATACTGGAGTGGTTATCCCTTCTCCAGGGGATTTTCCTGACCCAAGAATCGAACTGGGGTCTCCTGCACTGCAGATCGGAGAAGGCAATGGCAACCCACTCCAGTACTCTTGCCTGGAAAATCCCATGGATGGAGGGGCCTGGTGGGCTGCAGTCCATGGGGTCGCTAAGAGTCGGACACGACTGAGAGACTTCACTTTCACTTTTCACTTTCATGCATTGGAGAAAGAAATGGCAACCCACTCCAGTGTTCTTGCCTGGAGAATCCCAGGGACGGGGGAGCCTGGTGGGCTGCTGTCTATGGGGTCGCACAGAGTCAGACACGACTGAAGCGACTTCGCAGCAGCAGCAGCACTGCAGATGGATTCTTTACCAGTAGAGCTACCAGGGAAGCCCCAGCTACACTATAACTTGGGGTAAAAATTTTCTTCCCAAGAACTTTTTCAAGAGCCCAAGGGACGAAAGAGTCTCATTTGGAACAGAGGGCAATAGAATGACAATCATGTTCTAAAGGAGACATAATGTTATTGTGACTTTAGAATTCACTTTCCCTCTTTTCCTGAATGAGTCAGTTTGCTGGGCTACCACAGTTTTCTTCTCCCTTTATTGTAACCTATGCCTTAGTTATCACATTTGGAGGTTTAAGTAGAGAAGTCAAATTCATTCAACTACACAAAATTAGAGCCACCTGGTTTCTTATAGTCCAGCCTTGGAATTCAAGGCATCTGTATAATATAAGTTAGACCTGATGCCCAATAAGAATTGTTGATCAGGTGCTGGTACATATGTAGAAAAAAATGATACTATAGTAGACAAAGAGTGCTGGCCTCACCTACTCCCTGGGTTTTACATAGCAAAGCAGTATGTAAACTGCAAAACTCAATTTATTTTCAGATTTCCTCCCTTTGTGTCTATATTCAGGCCTTCTTCCTGGCTAATGATTGTTCTGGTATTTGATCTGCAGTATAAGATAAATATCTAGAAACTTTTCTCTTAAGCTTTGCCACCTTGTAGAAATGGAGCAGCAGACAATAAAAAATCCTGGAAACTATTTCTCACTAGAAAATGCTCTTCTAAGGATTTATATGTGTATTGCTTTTATAGGACAGTCTTTTGATCATGTTTATAAGCCACATCTGATGTAAAAGAACATTATTATTTATTTGTTTCTCAGTAGCATTCAAATTCCTACTCTATGCTAACAGAGATGTTCTGTACTCAGGACCACAGAGCAGTCCTGTAAATTTATACCAGAACACAGAAGATGCAAATATTTAGTGTGTGTTTTTGGCTGTATATGTAGCCATCAGTTATGCCTAAGCAATAACATTCTGGTGTCTTGGATATTTGTTTTCTGATATACTGAAAAGGTATCATGATCAGAAAGTGAATGGGAGTGGGAAAATGATTTAGGCAAAGAAGCACTGACAGATTTCCAGTCCAGAGCTCTGAGCATGCTTGGAATAACCAAGATCGCCCAGAAAGATGGCAAGTTGTTCCGAGCTTGGAGGAGAGAAACAAAGAACTCCACCCCTTCCCTCCTTCTCTCCTGCTTTCCCCTTCCAACTTCTCCTCTGACTGGCTAGCCTAGCCTCCCAAAGGAGTAGATGTTAAAAGAGATTGGAGCTCAACCTGGGAGCCCCTGTGGAGCACGTCTCAGAACCACAATCACTTAGGCTCAGGAAACAGGTAATGAATTCAGTGCATGTGCCCAGCTGCCAAGCTTTCCCAGACAGAAAACCACGTCTTCTTTCCTTTTCCTGCCGTGAACATTATTCATGTCATTTCCCCCCTCAGTTTATTAATACTATGAATACTGGATGGAGACAAATTAGAACAAATGAAAGGAAACTTCCTAGCTGTCTAGGATCTGAAACTACAGGCACGAGATGGGTCACAAAGAGTCAATCAAGAATCATACAAAATAGGTGAGGTGGCAGACACACAAAGGCAGCTTGGTGGCCCCCAAAACAACCTTGCTCCTTCCCTGGGCAGCTCCGACACAGCGCACCCTGCTGCAGACTGTGGCCTAGCCTCCTGCTTCCTGGGTACCAAGGTCAACACAAAACACAAAAATGAGGATCAATGCAATGCTATTCTGAAGGAAAGTACTCCCTCCCAGAAAATAACAATTCTTCTTGAAGAATACTGATTTTTGAGTCTTACTACATTATTGATATTATATAATTAAAAAGTAAAAACAAGAAACTCAAATGTTGTCAACATATAGGTCATTTCTTAAATACCAGGGATCTTGATGAGTGCTTTTAACAGATGTCCTATTCAACTCCAATCACTCCCCTGCCAGTTTGCAGAGGCTCAGAGGTCTGGATACTCCTGAGTTAGGGTTTTGCCACTCACATATGGAAGAGCCAGAACCCCATGGTTGGAGACTGGCTGGGACCCTCTCGCCTTGATTTGAGAACAATCCCGAAAGGTCATCCCAGCTCCAGAACTCCCTGCAGGAATTGGCTGAGGCCCTGCAGGTCAACTCCTCCCTCTGCTCAGTTCTGGTCATCTCACTTCCTTGTAGATGGATCTATGGAGACCACTGAGCAACTAGCCATCGCTATTCAACTCTCCGAATCTGTGTCCAAGGCATCCCATCTGATAAACAATTTTCTAGCCTTCAGTTTCTTCATCTGCAATATGTGGTTAATAGCAGTATCTGTATCATAGGATGGGGGAGATTGGTGAGACTTATGTACTATATAAAGTTCTATACAACACATGGCATATTGTAAGCATTTAATAAGTAAGTTTTTACAATGAGAATTATGTTAAAATACACATACATAAGTCATTAAAATACTTAGTCATGTCACATG
The DNA here is from genome assembly GCF_003369695.1 of Bos indicus x Bos taurus. NCBI lineage: Eukaryota > Metazoa > Chordata > Mammalia > Artiodactyla > Bovidae > Bos > Bos indicus x Bos taurus. The sequence goes on from NC_040085.1 coordinate 37,744,743, forward strand.
TCCCAGTTTGGGGTTTGGTCAATTACAGTTATCCAGACAGCCGGGAATATTGTAGCATCCATAATTGTTTGTTCCCTGCCCATCCTTGCCATAGGCCTTGGAGGACCTCCTGTAGATGGAGCATGTGTCCTGCATGTGTCCCTGCCATGTCACCCTTGGCCATGTGATTTACTTTAACCTGAAGAGGCCTTGTGAATTTCTGCCAGCTTTTTTCCTCTTCCTCTTTGTCACACAGACCCAGGGGTACACTGATGAACTGGCCCTCATAAAACAAAAACAAAAGAATTTTGATTGGTAGTGTCTGCCAATTCCCATGGTTCATATACCATGTGTTGATTTTAGGTCACCAACATGGCATCACTGAACATAGCTGGGGAGAGATGTGCATCATCAACTCTTTAGAGCTCGGGCTGTTATGAGCCAGGTCAGAATGCCACAGGGCACATCCCATATGGTGGCTGGGGGCCTTAGAAAGAAGATATGTAGAATGGAACTTGAGACTATTTCCCATGATATAATATGAGCAAGAAATCAATCTTTGGTTTATAAGCCACTGAGATTTGGGGACTTGTTTGTTATTGCAGCAAAACTAACTAATACAGATAGCAATGATAATTTTCCATTCATGATTTTAATTTAATCAACCTCCCATTTTACCATGGACCAGTCACAGTGATTCATGCCAGGAAAATGATGATAAAGGAGACAATATCCCTCCTTCAAGGAACTGTCACTGCATTGCAAATACCACCATTCTGATCTTAATAATATCACATTTAAAGGTTCTCTCCCATAGGCTTTCTAATGAAGCAGAGGAAGACTAGAATATTCTAACGACTAACAACAGAAATGTAGCCTTTTCACTTATAAGGGAAAATGAAAAGCGTCTGCTTTCCTAGCAAGACTCAGCCAGTTCTGGCCGGAGTTTGAATTTCAGAGATAATCTACACGGCCTCTATCCACCAAACTTCAAATATTTCTCCATCTTAGACAGAAAACTCTCAAAATGGAGATGCAAATCAACATGGCAGGTTTTTTTCAGCAATGAAATAGAGGAGCCATTTCTTGCCTCAGAGCAGAGCAAAATAAACTGTTGCCTCACCCCAATGTTCATAGTTTCTTGGTGGAAATTGATTTGCCACATCTCTATGGTTTTTGCTTAGAGTGCTGGAAGCTGTGAAAGAATTCATGCAGCGACTGCTGTGACTGAAGGCTTGAAACTTTAATCAAGTGGCAGGCACACAGGCTGGAAGGTCAACACCACTCTGCTCATGGCTGAGCACGCCTTTCTGTGGATACTCTAACCCGCCACAGGCGTGTTGTCAGGCAGTTACTAGGTATTTACACCCGAGGATCAAAAATACGCCTTCCTTGGACTAAGTCTTTGTGCAAATATTGGATTTTACATCCTGGAGATGGATTATAGGACAGCTCTCCTTTGTGTGTGTGTTGCCTTTGCTCCTAGGTAAATTCTAGGGCCCCAAACAGCAGACTCTGAGCCCTTTTCTAGAAAGCTGTATGGATCCCCCAGCTGTCTTCACATTCATTCTGTTCTGCTGTGTTCTTCTAAGTGGTGTTACAGCATTCTGCTTTGTCTGATGCTACCAGGGAACAGCTGAAGCAAAACAGAATGAGATCTATAAGTTTTCAGTTCTTAATAGTATTTAAATGTTCCAGATAGAAACTCTCAGTTCTACAATAAGGACTTTTCACTAAACAGTTTAAAACATGGTCTTAGAAATATATATGAAAAGGTAAAAAAAAAAATCACTAAACTATTTTTCATATAGAAATGCTTTGTGCTTTTCAGAGACTGAATCGTTAGGTGCTCAAAAGAGGAATGACTTATTCTTTCAAGTTTCTTGGCAAGAGTAAGACTTTTATTTAAGAAATAACTTTTCCCACCTTATTTTAAAGGCAGAACATGTTCATTTCACAAAAATAAGAAAAAAAGAAAAATCAGAAAATTAAGAGACTTAGAAGAAGAAAAGGAAAACTTCAGTCTCACCAGAGACACACTACTTATTAATAGCCTTGATAATGAACTCTTGATGTTTATCTTTTAAAATTTTATACTCTCATAATCAAATATGTATGTCTCCATACAGTGTATATCAACAAAATGGACATCAGGTCATATACTCAACTGATGTCTTGAAATCTGTCCTTTTCATTTAATATGATATAAATATTTTTCCATCTGACTAAGTACTCTATTGCATATCTGACTAATAGCTGCTGCTGACACTAATCGCTAAAAAACACAAAACACTTTGGTAACATTTACTACATGGCAGGTAAAGCTTTATACATCTTAACTCATCTTTTTTAACAAAACAGTCCAGCAAAGGTAGATACTATTATTATTCATATTTTTTATAGGTGAGAGAATGAAGGCAAGGGAGGTTAATTGTCCAATGTCATAAAGTTGCTAAGAAGCAGAGCAGGGATTCAAACTTAGGAAGCCTGCAGTCAGAATCTGTGCTATTCACTGATAAACTGTAGGATAACCCAGGGTGTAGGTACATCACAATTTATTTAAAGAATCTCCTATTTTAGCATACTTAGTTTGTTTCCATCTTGTTGCAAAGGGCTAAATGAAATTCAAACAGGAAATATGTGAATACATTCTTGATTATCCCCATTTCCAAAAGTGAAACTGCTTGATCTGCAAACTTTCCTAGAGAGTTTTAAAAATCATGTTATCAAAATGTCCCTTTATATAATCATCTAACTTACATTCCTGCTGAAGGTGATATATAGGCAGATATTCTTGCCTATATATCTCACTCCAAATATATCATTTGTATTTACCTTTGTAATCTGGTAGGCAAATAATGGAATCTCATTTTTTTAATCTGCATTTTAAAATTACCAGGATGGATGGGTGAGTTTTTTTTTTTTTCCCTTAAAAAGCTTCTTATTGATATTTTCCTACTTAAGGTGTAAGTTCCCACCGGAATTATTTGTGAATCCTTTAGTAGAGGTCCTAACCTATGGGATGCTACCTAAGTATGTATTACATAAACTAGTTTCTTTCCACTGCTGATGGCTAGACAAGGCTGGCCTCACTGCACATATTTGCTTACCCAGAAAGCCTTAGGGATCCAAAACTGGACAGTGATCTGGAAAATTCAGGTGGTCCATTGAATAGGAAGTGAAATCATAGATTGTTATTAATAACTTGAGTAGATTATGGTCAGAATGTCTGATTCATAAGATCTCTACTGTTTTACATGTATAATTATTATTTTGTGGACAGATACAAGTACATGATAGCTTCTGATAAACAGGCAATGAGCATAAGAGAAGAATATATTCTCTTTTTGTGGGAGAGAATATATATAATACAAAAATGATATGTATAATATAAAAATTTGCAACATATTTGTAAACACAATTTAACTTGTTAATTGCATTATTCAGATATCCTAAATTTTTGTTATTTGTCTACTTGACTTACAATATTCTAAAACAAACAAGTAATCAAATTTCCCGCAAAGATTGTCTTTGATCCCATTCTCCTTTAGTATTGCTTTCTGTATTTGTGGCTCTGTTGTTTGTTAAATAATATTTATACCTTTTAACATTAGAGCTTATCCTTCTATGTTTCACTTAGTTCTTTTGATCTTGAATTCCATTTCATCTGATATTGCTATATTTATACCCTCCTCTCTCTCATACAACTTTGCTCTTCTTTTATTTCAAAACTATATTTGTTTTTAACTCAATCTGATTTTTTTTTCACTGCCATTGGGGAATTTGAGCTATTTACATTTATTGTACTCATTGATATAGTTGGCTTTATTCCACCAACATTATTTATATTTCTGTTTGTTATAATCTATTTTTCCTTTTTAAAAAATTTGTGGCTTTATCACATTTCTTTTAATATCTTAATCCCACTCACCAATTACTTTGGATGGTTTGCTGTGCTTTTCCATGTTACCTTCCCATCTTGTCATCACATGTCAACCTATATTTGTCCATTACTGAGTCAAAATTAACTAATAACTTTGATTCACCTTTCCTACTACAGTCCCCCAAATGCTTCGCTTAATGTATCTCTCATAAAATTAAGAAATGCCATTCTAAAACCCCTTGGATGAAACTGATAATTGAAACTGAACTTATAAATTATATAGATATTAAGGAGACACAGTTTATGAAAATATATTACATTTAAAAATATGATTATTTGGAAGAGGTAGGAAACCCTAATAATCCTCGTTTTAACAAGGTTCCTACTAGAAATATTATTCTTAGATGGAACTTGGAAAACCAGAAACATTTTTTCCCTTCTCCCTATTCTGACCTCCTAGACCCAGAATAGAATCTTTTCCATCTCTAATACACTTTCAAAGGTAAGTCACAGTGGTGGCCAGACCATAAAAGAAAGAAAAGGCTTTTTTTGCACATAAGTGCTTATATAAGGATGGCTTGGACAGCTGTTCTTATGTTCTGAACATTCAATTTCAGTGTCTTTTTTCGCTAGTATTACGAGTTGCACGGGAGGATACAGCAGTCTCTATCTCTTTTTAAAAGGTTTTTTTTTTTTTTGGTACAACATCAAAGAATAGCTAAGCTAAGCAAACCTATAAATGAGGTTGAAGTCACAAGTTTTCTTTAAATGTTACTGGTAAACAAATACACCTGGTGGCATTCCATCTACTCCCCAGCCTTTGTGACCCTTTGGGAGGAATAAAAGCCACCCTGTGTCATCTATACCACTGAGCAGCATTGGGGAATGTTCACTCCAGGGGAGTACCTGTACCTCGTAGTGTCGCTGAGAGCAGGGCTCGGGCACCAGATTCCAGGTGAGCTGGTTCAATCTGTGGATATCAATCCTATTTCTTGATGTTGTAGGCAGAATCGTGGCTCCCTGAATGTCCACACCCAAATCCTTGAAACCTGGGTTATCTTATCTCACATGGCAAAAGGAACTCGGCAGATGGGATTAAGGACCTTGATTCTAAGAGATCATTCTGGATTATCTTGCTGAACCAGCCTAATCACACAAGGCCTAAAAAGTAGAGGATCTTCTGGGCTACAGTCAATGAGAGAGTTGTGACTATAGAAGACTCAGGTGTACCTTTCTACTTCAACCCGTTACGATCATCAGTTTATAAGTACCCTGAAGTCTCAGCGCCCCTGAACTTTTACTTATCTTGGAAAATCTACATTTCCCAGTGGGGTCATTGGGAGGTTGGGAAATGTTAATCACAATATCTGAATTTTTATTCTGACCATAGGACCCCATGACAACATTGAGGCAGATATTAACATAGCTTCTTTAAAAAGCTTCTTTAGAAAAAAGGACACACAAGGAGAGACCACTGCACATCCACTGGAATGACAAAACTAGGTGCTGGTGAGGAGGGGAGCCTCACACATGCTAGTGAGAGTTACAATGGCAAAACCACCTGGGAAAACCGATGCTTTCCAGGAAAGTTAAATATACAGCTACCCGACATGACAGCATATGTCCACAAAAAACTTCGATAAAAATGTTCATAGCAGCTTTATTTATAACAGCCTCAAGTTGGAAACTGCCCAAATGTCTATCAACAGTAACATGGATAAATAAATTCTGTATATTCATACAATAGAACACTGCTTAGCAATGAATATTCAAGCTAATGATATACATGAAACATAAATGAGTTTTAAAACATTATGTTGATTAAAAGAAGTGAGACAAAAAGATACATATTGTTATTTATGCAAAGTTCAAGAACAGAAAGAACTAATCTATGATGATGGAAGTCAGGAAAATGGTGACCTTGGTAGGTAGGAAGATTGGAGAAGTGTTTTGTGAAATTCTCTGAGGGAAGACTATGTTTTATATCTTGATCTGGGTGCTAGATATATACACACACACACACATATATATTAATAGGTGTAAAATTTATAAATATAAATAAATATAAAAAATTCATTGAGCTATAAATTTAAGGTTTGTATATTTTACTGGAGATATTTTATACTTTTTATTTTAAAATGAATTTCTTCCCCAAGGATAAATACTTCTTGTATATAATTAATCTGTTTACTAAGACCCCATGATGTGGGATAACATTTTTTTTCCTAAAAAAAATTTAGTTTTTTTTCAGATGACCTTATTTGTTTTTCAACTGAATCTCTGAATTTAAATAGACACCTGTCAAATCCTCAAGAATCTTATAACTGACTACTAAAAATATTTCACTCAATATTGGGAGCTGTTGCTGCCTTGGATGAAGACTGTCATCTCTCAGCCTTGCCTCTGACCATGTTGTCACTTCTCTTCTGTTGCAGATACCCAGCAGCACCTGAAATCTAGTCACATGGCATCCACTAACTCTGGTGTGTATTTCACTCACAATGGTGCCACTTTAATTTAAAAGATGTATCTGGTTTGATAGTAAGGTCCTACTGTATAGCACAGGGAACTAAATTTTGATAGCTCCTCTGATAAATCATAATGGAAAAGACTGTAAAAAGGAATATATATATATGTATAATTGAATCACTTTGCTGTACAGCACAAATTAACACAACTGTACTTCAGTAAAAAATAAAAAGATGTGTCTGGTTGAAGGTCCTTTAAGAGGAAACGTGTGCCTAATCTGAAATGTGGTAATTTCTTAGAGGGAGCAGGAATGACGGGCTATGGAGCAAAAAATGGAACGGCTTACACCATCTCTGTTGGTATCTCCACCAACCCTCAGAAATGTTCTGTCCTTTTAGGAAGGCACAAATACCGTAAAGCTTGGAATACACATGCTCTTTATGGTCAACTTATGATGCCATAAGTTTGTAGGAATAAGAACTTGTGAACAGACATGCTTGGTTTGACTATGAGTTTGAGATGCACACAATCCTTTCATTTTGATGACAAATCCACATATTACTTCTCTGACAGTCTTAACATTTAACTTATAAAGCTTAAATATAAAGAAATTGAATTACCCTTAACATAACTACTATGGCTTCAGTTATTCTGGAACAAATAAAACACAATCTTACTGGTCTAATAAATGATCCTCGTCATTGGCAAGAGAGAAACTCTTTGGGTTATCTTAAATAGCTTCTAAAACATACTTTGGTTGCTTCCCCCCAGTACGGAAAGTACTTTGTTAGGATCCAGTATAGGTCAATTTTCCATCCAAAGTAAAATCAATAGTGATCATCGATACTGTTCAGAAAAATAGTTTTAAGCCATGTCTGATTTCTTTTCACCCTTTTCCTCGGCATCTTTGTCAATCCATCTCCAGGCAAGTGAATTGAAGCTCCAGCCTAGTGAAATGGGAATGGTTTCCATGACAACAGATTTTTGCTCTGCTAGTTAGAATCTAAGATTTGACTCCCATAGAAATAAATCTCACTATGGGAACTGGTTGATTTTATAAACGACTAAATAACTGTGCAATCATTTCCAAAGAAAAGCCTGTTAAAAGCAGTTAAAAGCTTGGGTGAGCAAGGGTGGGTTATGTGAGGTGACTGCTGAATCTGCCACTGGCATCACACAGACAGAGCAACGTGCACGGAAAAACCTATTCAGAGCTGCAGTTTGCTCCATTCTGTACCCGCCAAGTGTGGGCTGCACAGCCTGGCCCTCCTGTGAATTTCAATGATGTTTTCATCTGAGGTAGAGGGAACAGATTTGAGAGCACCTCACAGTAAATGACATGTGTTCACCCCCAAATGTCTTTCCTCTTTTTCTCAGAAACTATTAGTTCCTTGAAAAGAAGAGATTTCCAGAGCTGTTCTTAAGTATGATATGGATTTAATTGCTTATTATCTATTTCTCTGTTAAAAATCAGGTGCTGCTTTTGTCTAAGAATACGCTTTTCTCTTTTACTGTGATTTCCCCTTAGTAATATCATTTTATCAATTAAAAATAACTTAATATATTACTTATTATATATATTAGAAATATAAAGAAACATTCTCAGGTTTTTAATTTTCATTTCAATACTTAACATGACATTATGTGTTTCAAATAAGGTTTTATAAACATATTTCCTAATAACGTTTATACAAATCATAATGGTTAATTCTGATTTGTAAGTAAAATTATTATCAATCTCATTAGTCGCTCAGTCTTGTCTGATTCTTTGTGACCCTCAGACTCCTCTGTCCAAGGGATTTTTCAGCCAAGAATACTGGAGTGGGTTGCCATTTTCCTCCTCCAGGGGACTATCCTGACCTAGGGATCGAACTCATGTCTCCTGTTGCAGGAGGATTCTTTACCTGCTGAGCCATGGGGGAGGCACTATATAATTAACAAAGTGAATTTCATTCCTGAGCCCCCTAAGCCACATTTCCTTCTGAACAAAGGGACTTACTGCTGGAGCAGCAAGTTCTGTTGGAGTGAGGTGGTGTCCTCAGCATAGAACTGAAGAGGGAATGGGTATGTGGCTTTGAATAAGGATGCTGATTGTTCAAGACTGCAATGAGAACCCTCTGCAGAGTGAGAATTTGATAGCTTAATCAACCCCTCTCTCCCCAGCCTGTGATGCAGGCTGGTTTTCAAACGCCATTGAAAGTATCCTATAGCAACTCCTCAGTGCCCCACCTTGTCACTGTCCCTACCCAGCAGGAGACAGTGATGGCTAAATCTGGTAAAGTCTGCCTCAATGTGTTGTGTATCTTCTTTGTCCCCCTAGCCTACCCCCTGATGCCACAACTTCTCCTTTCTCCTCTGAAAGCCAGGAAGGATCAGACACCAGTCTGATCCTTATGAGTGATCGGCCAAATACCCTATTATCCTTTCATTGAAATTCATTCACATTAAAATTTTATCTAAACTAAAGATTTCCATTTTAAATTTTTTATTTCTGGTTGTCAAATGAACTACTTTGTAGTTTAGGAAATTTTTGGTAATGTTGAGAAAAGTGGGAATAATTTTGGTGAGCAAAAGGGACCTTGACATTAGTTTTACAGATGTGCTTGGCCACAAAGGCAAACCTGAAATGATCTTTATAGGATAAAATTTCTCTCCTCCCACCCCTCCCATTGGACAACTTCCTCCTTAGGGTGAGTGCAGCTCTCTGAGGCCTTTGGAGGCCTGTTCCTATGGCAGGTACAGATGGAGAAACTGGTGTCCCTTCATCTTGAACCTTTCCCAGGAGCTGAGACTGCTCTGCTACAGTCCTGCCTGCTTCTTCCAGACCTGGCCTTAACCTTCTCAGGGTGAACACAGGGCTAGCCTCCTCCTCTGCCACTTAAGTTATGTAAATATCACACCTATATATTCCTGGCACAAAACATTTAGCTCATTGTTAATAAGGTTAATGGCTTAACTTGCTTATATGAGGTCCCAACATGCATGCATTATATCTCCTATAATGTTTCTATCTCTGAATTTCTAAGAATGTGATTACTTAAGATTTCCCAGGTGGCTCAAGCGGTAAAGAACCTACCTGCAAAACAGGAGACACAGGAGATACAGATTCAATCCCTGAGTTGGGACGATCCCTTGGAGGAGGGCATGGAAACCCACTCCAGTATTCTTGCCTAGGAAATCCCATGGACAGAGGAGCTTGGTGGGCTGCAGTCCTTGGGGTCGCAAAGAGTTGGACACAACTTAGTGACTAAGCACACACACGCCTGAGACTGCACACCTCAGGTGGGACTTGAACCCATCCAGAACTCAGCTTGGGACTTGAACCCATGGGCTGGGACTCAAACCCACTGCCTTTTAATTGATATCACATACCTGGTCTCAGGACTTAATGAAGATAAGATTCTTTATGTCTCAGTAAAGAAAGAATTCAGATGTCATTACAGAATGTCCCATAAAAAATCAGTTTTATGGGAATTGTCCTCTTAATGTCTTCTATATAGAATATCATCTTCTGCCTATTTCCAGTTATATATTTAAAATGACAGAAATCCAGTATGCTGATGGCTAATAGATTTAAGTATGGAGAGAGGAGAGGTATTGGGGAAGAAAGAAATCAGAGGGAGTAGAAAATGTGGTCTCAAAAAAAAAAAAGAAAGAAAGAAAATGTGGTTTCATGGGCAGAGCACAGCAGAGACATCAAACTGATGGCAGGGGTATCCAAGAGGGGAAGGCAGAGAATGGTGGGGCCAATGGAGAGAAGAGAAAGGTAAAGCTTTGTGGAGAAAAGATAGAGAACAAGCTAGAATCAAAACACCAGACCATCTGGGGCCATGCTGAAACGCTTGTTAACTCATAAGCTCTCTTGGCCAATTCCATCTATAGCAGTTTTATGCGAAATTTGGGCAGGAAAGCAAATATTAAGATTTATACCTTTTATCTGTTTTTATTAGATGTGCATACAGAATTAATAGAACTCCAACTACTTCTATGACTGCTTTTCAGTTCTCTGCTTGTAGAATGAAACTGAGAAGAGGTGGTGGCTCTGAAATGTGTCAAGGAAGGTAGAATGACATTCTCTAGAATTCCCTTCCCTGGACGTCCAGTTAGAGTGGGCCACAGGGAGATCCTTGAGGGAGATTTGGAAGAGGGAGGGAACTGTCATTTCATAATATTAGCACAGTGAATATCTAGCTCTGCCAAGTTGGATTCCCCAGTCATTGCACATTAAGAGCTTTTCAGGGTTCAACTGGATGTCTGGCAGCTTACGGAAGGATCATCACATAGGCTGTCCCTGCCGTGTGAATGTCTGACTGCAGAGGTCAGGTTGGATAGCACGCCTGTCCTGAGAATTCTCAGCTCACAGACTTTACAGACAGGGGTCATGTGCAGTGTGACAGCCCAGGAAGAGAGTCACCAGTGCTCTTCCCCAGTGAGAATCACAGCGGGGTGCTGAGTGTGTCTTCCCCCATATTTTTAAGCGATCTTCTCAACAGAGCACTGATAAGACAGTTCACACATTTGTCTGTCTGCCTGTCCATCCATCAAATCCTTCTATTCAGTGTGTCCTATGTCAAGGTCATTGGTTAGTTAGTAAGGACACAAACACCAACATGACCCCAGACTCTTCCCTGGAGAAGCTGGTGATCTAGGATAGTGGCAGTGAAGTGAAGTGAAAGTCACTCAGTTGTGTCCGAGTCTTTGCAACCCCATGGACTGACTATATAGTCCATGGAATTCTCCAGGCCAGAATACTGGAGTTGGTAGCCAGTCCCTTCTCCAGGGGATCTTCCCAACCCAGGGATCGAACCCAGGTCTCCCTCATTGCAGGTGGATTCTTTGCCAGCTGAGCCACCAGGGTAGCCCCTAGGACAGGGGGCAGGCATGCAAACTTACATGAATGCCAAAAAATGTTATGGTGCTGTGAGCGGTGTACCATGGACTTAACAGAATGCAGCGCTTGGTTCTCCTGTGGCAGGTGTGGGTTAAGAGAGCACCAGGAGGTAAAAGCTCAAGAGTGTAGCATTCCCAGCAAGCAGGGCTGTGGAGGGGTAAGACGGCCTGGTTTGATTGGGAACTGTGAGTTGCTCAGCATGGCTGTAGCACAGCAGTTAGGAGACGTGTTCCAGAGATGTCTTGATGTTTTTTCTCTGCTTTCTGTAGAAGCAGAGCTATCACTGCTCATGTTGTTGCTAAATTTCTTAAATGAGTAAGCATAGGCATTTCTTGATTTTATTCTGCTGGCTTTCAGAAAAGTTCTGAAGTCTCATCTCCCTAGCAGTACAATTTCTCTTGAACCCAGTAATATGTAAGGCAAGCTGTCCTTTAAAATGCATTATAAGATTTCCCTGGTGGTCCAGTGGTTGAGAATCTGCCTGCCAATTCAGGGGATACAGGGTCAATCCCTGGTCCATGAAAATCCCACATGCCATGAGGCAACCAGGCCCATGGGCAACAACTTCTGGGCCTGCGCACTGGGACTCACCAGCCACAACTACCAAGCCTGCGTGCTGCAACAACTGACGCTTACGCATGCGAGAGCCTGAGCTCTGCGACAAGAGGAGCCACTGCAGTAAGAAGCCCCTGCGCTGCAATGACAGTAGACCCGGCAGACCAGCATAGCCAAAAAAAAAAAATTATTTTAAATCCATTACAGAATCCTATTTACCCTTAAGTTTTAACTGTTTGATATATCATCATTAAGGCAATGCTCCACTATTTCAGAAAGCCTCAAGGATTATTGATTTTGGCACCATCAACCAACAAAGGCAAAGAAGGGCTGGGCTGGACTCTTGAATTCACAAGTCACACCAAACTCTACCTAGTTTAGCTAAGTACTATGATAGGCTTTTCTTATTCTTTCATCAAGATTGAAAAGATTGATTATACTGGGTCTCATTGTGACTTAGCAGTTAGCAGGTATACATGTTGTGGAGTCCTGCCCTTCCTAATTCTCCCAGACACGCTCATTACAGTGCTGCCAACACTGGTCAGAACAACTTGGGAATGGCCTTCAGGAAGAGGTAATATCCCTTTGTTTTTTTCATTCATGTGTGTGTTTTGCTCATTCAACACACACATACACAGAGTAGCACTTACTCTAGGGTAGACACTGTTCTGTCTATTGGAGACAGCTGGTGAACAAAATGAGTTACTGCCCTCATAGAATTCATATACTGCTGAGAGCAAAAGAACAAAGCTCTATATCTGTATCTAATATATGACATTATATATATGGTCCGTCTAGTCAAGGCTATGGTTTTTCTGGTGGTCATGTATGGATGTGAGAGTTGGACCGTAAAGAAAGTTGAGTGCTGAAGAAATGATGCTTTTGAACTGTGATGTTGGAGAAGACTCTTGAGAGTCCCTTGGACTGCAAGGAGATCCAACCAGTCCAGCCTAAAGGAGATCAGTCCTGGGTGTTCATTGGAAGGACTGATGTTGGAGGTGAAACTCCAATACTTTGGCCACCTGATGTGAAGAGCTAACTCATTTGAAAAGACCCTGATGCTGGGAAAGATTGAGGGTGAGAGGAGAAGGGGAGGACAGAGGATGAGATGGCTGGATGGCATCACCGACTCAATGGAGATGAGTTTGGGTAAACTCCGGGAGTTGGTGATGGATAGGAAGGCCTGGCATGCTGCAGTCCATGGGGTCCCAAAGAGTCGGACACGACTGAGCAACTTAACTGAACTGAGTTGATGGTCTCCATCTCTTTCTACCCATCTATCCATCCACCCAGCTACCCATCTATCTCTCTACCCATGATGTCAGGTGGTGACAAGAGCCTTGAAGAAAAACAAAGTGAGGTAGCGAGGACAGAGAGAAAGTGAGTTTGTCCATGGGAAAGCAGTGAGGACTCACAGGGAGAGCCTTTCTCAGAAGGTGCCCTTTCAGTAGAAACCTGAATAAAACACGAAAGCAAATCAGGTGACTATCTCGGAGAAAACTGATTCATGCAGAGGGAATGTGCTTAGTAGGTTTGAGAAGTGGCAAAAAGGATGAGTGTGGGGGTCGGAGAGGGGTTCACAGGGAAGGGCTTGGTCACATAAGGCTTTAAAAGTAAGGAATTCTTGAAAGTAACTGATGGAAAGCCATTAGACAAATTGATATTACCTGATTTATCAATTACATAAAATAGTTATTATAACCACAGGAAATCCTCCCCACGGAAGACTGTATTTTCCAAAGATGGCCATATCTATCTATTTGTCTTCCTAGATGTACTTCTAACAGCGTGACTCAACAAGGGAAGTGGTCTATGTTCACTCTCCTTAGGTTGGAGAGGGTCTTGGGATTGTCCTAGTCACTGGAGTATGACAGAGGGAACTTATATACCTTCCAAGGCTAGGTCATAAAGAGGATAAAGGTTCCTTCTGTGTGGTTTCCAATCTCTCTCTCTCTCTCCCCTTTCCTCCCTTGCTCTCTCCATGGATAATCACCATAGGAACTCACCTGCCAGGCTGTGAGGAAGCCCAGACCACTTTGAGAAGCTGATGCTGAGAGGCTTCCTGCAAACAACCAGCCATATGAGTAAGCCTCCTGGGATAGCATTCTCCAAACCTGCACAAGCCTTCAGATGACTTTGACATCAGTTAACATGTGACTGCAACCTCACGAGAGACCCTGAGCCAGAATCACCAAGCCAAGCACTCCTGATTCCTGACCCATAGAAACTGCAAGAGATGATGAATTGTTTTTAGTCACTAAGGGGTGTCACTAAGGGCTAGATCATGTAGGGCTTTGTAGGTCATCACAAAGAGCCTGGATTTAGTTCTAAGCCTGATGGAAAGTCATTGGAGAGTTTTTAGTAAGGAAATGATAGGCTCTGATTTACAAGTTTCAATAACTATTATCATAACCAGATAACTACAGGAAACCCTCTTTGTCTCTGAACATTATATCTATCTTTTCTCCTTCTTCCTACCTCTTCACCTCATCTCTCTTACTCAGTTTCTCCTTAATGTCCCTCTCCCTTGCTGTTGCTCCTTTCCTTTCTCTCCATTACTCACATTCCTTCCCTCCGTGGCCTCCTCAGTGCCACTCAGAGGAGCTGCGATTTAGCCAAACCACTGCTCTGGAGCAAGTAGTGAAGAAGAATTTGGCGTGGGTGAGGTGAAGGCAGGCAGGGCTTACCTGGCAGGCCTCTGCTGCACATCGAGGTTGAGATTCTTACACAAAACACCCAGGAAAAGATGCAGTCACCTAACTTGCCAGTGTGGGTGTAATTAGCAGAGGAGTATAGTGCAAATAGCTAAATCATACTAAATTTGGACTTTAGTGAAGTGTAAATGTAGGATCGCTGAAGAAAAGATGGAGCAATCAAACAATCCATACTTATTATACAACAGGCACAATGATCCAGCTACTGAATTCTACTAATACCTTATCTGGCTTGTCATTAAATTAATTCTCTCAGCATATATTTCCTCCAAATCATTAGGTGGAAAAAAGACCTATAAATGTTGTAAAGCAAATTGCCAACTTTCTAACACTTGAGGAGACCCTTTGCAAATAACAAAAGGGCCAAGGTTTATAAGAAAGATTAAGAATTGCTTTTTAGTTAATAAAGACTCTTTAAAACCTTTTTTACACCCTGTGTGTGTCTGCTGGAATTCCTCTTCTCAGGGGAATTAAATTTGATCAACAGCCCAGTCCCTTAGTGTTTTAGCTATCGTTGTTATTAGCAACATTTAATTTGTGTTTAATCCCTATGGGTTTGATTTTGAATGGGAAGGAGACAGTGATTCTGTTACCTGAAGCAGCACAATCTGACATCTCATCACTCTTAAATTGATATGAGTCCTTGTTTTCAAAGTAGAGTTTTGATGTAGGCACAGAGGTTGCCAAGATTCTCTAATTCAGTTTAGCTACTGTCACTATGCACTCAGAGTCTATTACTTAAGCAGATTCCTCTTCAACCCTCATTTTTGCTTCCAGATACAGACATCATTGGCTATAAATCTCTAAGTTTTGAGAGTTAGGGTTTGGCAGTCACATCACTTTATTATCTACCTGCAATGCAGGAGACCCCAGTTTGATTCCTGGGTCTGGAAGATCCACTGGAGAAGGGATAGGCTACCCGCTCCAGTATTCTTGGGGTTCCCTTGTAGCTCACCTG
Source organism: Bos indicus x Bos taurus (assembly GCF_003369695.1). Lineage (NCBI taxonomy): Eukaryota > Metazoa > Chordata > Mammalia > Artiodactyla > Bovidae > Bos > Bos indicus x Bos taurus. The sequence continues at coordinate 37,760,192 of NC_040085.1, forward strand.
GTAAAGAATCCACCTGCAATGCAGGAGACCTGGGTTCGATCCCTGGGTTGGGAAGATCCCCTGGAGAAGGGAAAGGCTAATCACTCCAGTATTCTGGCCTGGAGAATTCCATGGACTGTTTAGTCCATAGGGTCACAAAGAGTTGGAGGTGACTGAGCGACTTCCACTTTCCCTGATGGCTCAGCCGGTAAAGAATCCGGCTGCATTGCAGGAGACGTAGGAGATGTAGGTTCAATCCCTTGGTCAGGAAGATCCCCCAGAGGAGGAAATGGCAACCCATTCCAGTATTCTTGCCTGAAAAATCCCATGGACAGAGGAGCCTGGTGGGCTACTGTCCAAAGGGTCGCAGAGAGTCAGTCACAACTGAGTGACTTAAACACACACATCACGTTATTAGTGCACAATATAAACGCCATGGGCTTCCCTGATGGGTCAGATGTAAAGAATCCACTGCCAAAGTAGGAGATGTGGATTTGATCCCTGGGTTAAGAAGATCCCCTGGAGAAGGAAATGGGAATCCACTCCAGTATTCCTGCCTAGAGAGTCTCATGGACAGGGGAGTCTGGCAGTCTACAGTCCATGGCGTCACAAAAAGACTGACACGACTTAGCGATTAAACAACAGCAACAATAAACCCCTAACTTCTCCCTGACACTGATGGAGAGAACTTGTCATTTATCTGTAGACTAAACAAACCAACAAAAAACTCAGAATTGAAAAGAATCTTGAAAAATATTTTGCACAAAGCACTGTTATTGCATATGTATGAAATGTTTTATTAATGATATTAAGATGAACTTTATTTTAGGTATTCTCACAGTATTTATCGGGGAAGGCAATGGCACCCCACTCCAGTACTGTTGCCTGGAAAATCCCGTGGATGGAGGAGCCTGGTAGGCTGCAGTCCATGGGGTCGCTAACAGTCAGACATGACTGAGCGACTTCACTTTCACTTTTCACTTTTCACTTTCATGCATTGGAGAAGGAAATGGCAACCCACTCCAGTGTTCCTGCCTGGAGAATCCCAGGGTTGGGGGAGCCTGGTGGGCTGCCGTCTCTGGGTAGCACAGAGTTGGACATGACTGAAGCGACTTAGCAGCAGCAGCACAGTATTTATCAGACTCTTAAGGGCTCCAAGGTGAGTCAAGTTGTCAAGCCCATTTCTTCCCAAAGTCCTGAGGGGAATCCTCTGTTTCTTTCTGGTAATATCTTTTAAAGAGCTTAGTCTTTATGGAGGTGTGTGTGTGTGTGTGTGTGTGTGTGGTGGGGGGCTCTTATTGATGAGAAGCAATGCCCTGTGCACAATGACAATAGAGTATGAAGCTTCAGTGAAAATGCAGTAAAGTTCATTTGACATAATCTGTAGTTCGTAGTGTACACTCTTCGGGAGTGTTTCAGACAAACAAGCTCAACTGCAAAATTGATCAAAACAAGTATTCTTAGGGATGAGAGGGGTTATAGATTATCACCCAAAGATAAAGACTAATATTTATGGGCAAAGCTGAATCTACAAGGGTCTGTTGTTTTAAAATCTTTAATAAAGGAAGCTGTCAATTTAGTCAGCCATGATCTCTAAAGATAGATGAGTGGTCAACTTGAATTTTATTTCATTTTTTTTTCAAGGAGTTTTTAAATTTTTAATTTAATTAAAAAACTTGGTAGTTTGTATTGGGGTACAGCTGATTAACAATGTTGTGATAGTTTCAGGTGAACAGCAAAGACTCAGCCATACATGTATCCATTCTTCCCCCAAATCCCCTCCCATCCAGGCTGCCATGTAACATTGAGTAGGTCCTTGTTTGTTATCCATTTTAAATATAGCAGTGTACCATCATTTAAAAGTGGACATTTAATTTCCAAATATATGGGGTTTTATGGTATCTATTATATTATTAATATTTCTTATTTAGGTATTAATTTCTTATTTAAATGCTTTCTTCTGTACAATCATCTGTGTTTTTTCAGTCTTTTGACTTCATTGAGGCTTTCAATGACTAAGTCAAAGATCTCTCTTGGTAAATGTCACATTGTACTTGAATATGTAGGTTATTTCCAAATATCTTTTGATATTGATTTCTAATATAATTCTACGGTGATAAGAGAACAGACCCTGCACGATTTCAATACCTTTAGACTATGAAATTTCTGTACCTTGTTTTATGTCCCTGGATATGTTCCCCTGGATTTATAGTTTATGGGAACTTGAATAGAATTTGTATCCTGCTGTTTTGTGAAAACTGTATAATTCTTCATTATGTTGAATTGGTCCACAGTGCTTTTAAGGTCTACTATATCCTTCTACTTTTCTGTCTGTTCATTCTATTAATCTATGAGAGTTTGATGTTGAAATGCCAACTAAAAATAATTTACTTAAAAAAATAATTGTAATATATAGTAAGGTCTGTATTTTCCAAGTCTCCTGTAAATGTGTTATCATACGTTCACAATTCAAAAAATAAAGAAGAAAAAATATAGATCAGTGTGTACAGGCAACCATAAGTTTGTTCTCTTAAGTCTGTGAGTTTCTCTCTGTTCTGTAAGTTTGTATCATTTCTTCTTAGATTACACATATAAGGGATGTCACATGATATTTCTCCTTCTGTCTTACTTCACTCAGTGTGACAATCTCTAGGTCCATCCATGTTGCTATAAATGGCAGTATTTCATTTTTTAAACAGCTGAGTAATATTCCATTGTGTATAGATACCACATCTTTATCCAGTCCTCTGTCAGTGGGTTTTTAGGTTGCTTCCATGTCTTGGCTATTGTAAACAATGCTGCAGTTAACACTGGGGGGCATGGATCCTTTTGGATCATGTTTATCTCTGGATTTACACGCCCAAGAGTGGGGTTGCAGGGTCATATGGTAGCTCTATTTCTAGTTTTTAAAAGAACCTCCATACTGTTCTCCATAGTGGCTGTACAAATTTACACTCTCACCAACAGTGTAGGAGGGGTCCCTTCTCTCCACACCCTCTTCAGTATTTATTGTTTATGGATTTTTTGATGATAGCCATTCTGGCTGGTGTGAGGTGATAGCTCATTTCAGTTTTGATTTGCATTTCTCTAATAATTCGTGATTCAACCTGAATTATAAAAATTCATTATCTTAAAATTTAGTAATTGAAGTTCAGGGAGCATCTCAGAGTTAGTTAATCTTTCTTTAGAAATAATTTTGACATCGTTTTGAGAGTATGATCTACGACTCACACAGAAGAGACTGTATTCATTTGGCTTATTACTTTGAAGTTACCTTAAGTTATTCCATTAGGTTTAAATGTCATCAATCCTAGGAAGCACCGTCATTTTATGTTCCAAGAAGGAAGAAAAGCATTGCCAGTTAAACTATGCAGCAGTTTTGTTTTTTTTTAATGGCATTGATTATAAGTCATATCCTGATTGTGGAAATGGAAAAATGTGTGTGGTAGGCAGAATAATGGCCCCCAAGCATGTCTGCATCCTGATTCATATATGAATATGTTAGGTATTCATATAGATGAATACATGCAGATGGAATTAACGTTGTTAATCAGAAGATGGGGAGATTATTCTGGATTATAATCACAAAGGTCTTTGCAGTAAAAGACAGAGGCAGAAGAGTCAGAGGGAGATGTGACCTCAGAAGAATTGTCAGAGGGGAGCAAGGTTGTTTTGAGAAAGGAGAAAGGGACATTAAGTCAAGCAGTGTGGTGGCCTCTAGAGGTTAGAAAAGGCAAGAAAATAGATTCTCCTCTAGAGCCTCCATAGGGAATGCAACCCTGCTGACACCTTGGTTTTAGGTGGGAGAGATCTGTATTGGATTTCTAACCCACAGAATTGTAGCAGGCAATAAATCTGTGATGGTTCAATTCATAAACTTTGCATATTTTTTTATGGCAGGAATAGGCAGCTAATACAATGTACATCTTAGAATCCATGACTATAACTTGTACACATTTGAAGATTATAATATTTATATTTTACTAGATATATAAATTTATGAGACTTATTCAATTGTTATTAATAAAACAACTTTAGACAAGACTGAAAAATTTAATTATGCACTCCTCTGCCACAGGGGACAACCTTCATTAGGGTGTATAAATTCAGATAAATATGTCCAGAAACCAATTTCATTACTCTGCATTCCACTTTATGTCTCTGACGTTTTGCTCACTTCTATTTATTACAGACATGAAACAGGAAACTTTTACAATGGGACAAAATAATGCCTATGCATTCATAATCCCTGATCCAGCTGAAAAATTAGAATATTTCAGAGTATTAAACCTCTCTAATCAGATCAGAAATTAGTTTTTAGTCAGTGAATCTTTATTATATAATGGAATGAAAAACATTAATTGATATTTATTTGGTTTCAACATTTTAAAATAAAATTTTTTGTGTTAGCCCTTGGTCTATCACATAATACAGTTATTCTATACAAATGCATAGTTTGCAATGGTACTACTAATCCAAAACTGAATTTCTAAAAACAAAACAAAATAAGCAAATATATCTTTGAATAATCCCCAGCACCAGATATACTACACTCCAGATCTCAGATCTCATAATCTCATGTAAAAGACTTGACATTAAACAAATGAGTCCAACATTTTCCTGGCAGTTTGAAAATGTCACCTCACATGGGCACAGTGAGCTAGCCTTCAGAGGGCACAATACCCTGAATACAAAATAGATTACCTGGAGAATCCCAGGGATGGGGGAGCCTGCCATCTATGGGGTCAGACAGAGTCGGACATGGCTGAAGCGACTTAGCAGCAGCAGCAGCAGGCATTGTTTTAGAGCAACAGCTCAGCAAACTACCAAAGAAAATTATTGCTTTGTATCCTTATGCCACTATCCTTCTTTCTAGTTTCATAATCCCAGGATCTTAATTGTATGTAGCTGGTCCAAGATCTTGTTTTTTCCTGGCCAATAGTGTTTTCTTTTTATTTCTTTGTTTCCTCTATCATGTTGTCTTGTCATACATTATGTAATCTGCCCAAGCCTTTCCCTGATCTCCTTCAAGTTGGAGGTCACTGTTTCCAGCTTCTGGGATCAAGAAGCAAATATTATTAAGGCGAAATAGAGATTTAAGGCAATATTTTCTACCTTAATATTCGCCTGACTTGGCTAAGCTTCTGCCCATCAGATTAACAAAAGGAATAAATGAGCCCGCCTCCCATTCATTAACAGAATTATTCTGGAGACTGTCACTTTTCAGAGCATTTATTGATAAGGCTCTTTGGGTAGCCAGCATAGTGCTTTAGACGTACTGTATCTGCATGGCCACGGATGCTGTGCTCTAAGTCTTCCCATCCTTATTTAATCAACCTAAAATTCCCCACTCTTTGACAGAAATTGCTGCTCATACTTTGAATGGGAAGTAAATTGCTTGGGTGGTCTCAGCAGCAAATGACTGAACTAATGAATTGTTCTATTATTGTTATTAGCCTGATCATTAGAAGCACCGCTCATTTTACAGGATTAAGATGTTTCTGTTTTCTAAAAATAACACAAAGAAATTTACAAATATTCTTTTCATTGTCCTCAAGAAGGTTATGATGCAAATCATATAATTTCCTCTTGAAGATACAGAAATTTGTTTTCTGGAACTCATCAAAATTAATATTAAAACTTGAGTCACCTATCTAATAGTAATATTCTATCTGCTAAAATCAAATACATTAAATTTAACATAACTGCTTTGTCACATTTAACATTTTTTCTTAGATTTTATTTTTTAAATCTGCTTGCCAACTGTTCGTTTGTGACCCACTGAAAATATGACATACATGGGGAGAATAGCATTGTATAATATATCAGTATATTTCAGAAGATATGAAAATCAAGTTTTATTTTTGTTATAAAATAAAAATCATGGTCTTTTAATCTGAATTTATCTTTCTTCTAGTAATACAATCTGTTGACTAAAAAAATAAATTGCCAAGCTTATAAAATCCAGCAATTAAAAAAACTGCTTTTGAGACCAAAACATTTGTACAAAGCTAAACCATCTCTCTCAGAGAAGGCGATGGCACCCCACTCCAGTACTCTTGCCTGGAAAATCCCATGGACGGAGGAGCCTGGTGGGCTGCCGTCTGTGGGGTTGCTGAGTGTCGGACACGACTGAAGCAACTTAGCAGCATCAGCAGCAGCAAACCATCTCTCTGGAATTCAGTAAGAAAGAAGAGGTAGGTGGAAAAGATGTCTACAGAGTCAAATTGATACACAGGATTATCCACTAAAAGATCAAGATAATTTGCTTAAAGGAGAGAAATTTGGGCCCTGATTCCAAGACAATTTAGTCTGATTTTAAACTGAATTCTAACAACTTCCATTATTTATTTTCAAAGTCGACAACTTATAAAGTAACATTTTTATAAACAGATTTCAGCAAGAGGCAACAGCTGATAACCTTTCAGTAAAGAGACTGAAAAGTGAAAATGGAGAAAAGTCCCACAGTAATCTAGGGGCCTGGGCTAGCACATCTCAACATCCTTCAGTAGGGCTGAGGGGTCCTTGCACTATAGCACAACACAGTCTTGCACTGGAACTCAGACCTGAAATTGACCTCTAGTCCAGACATAACCATTGATTATCTGAGTGTCCTGAGCTAGTTACTGAGGTGCTGTCAGCCTCAAATGCACAGAATGGGAAGACTTATTCCTGCCTTGACTACTCTATCAATGTACAGGATGGGAAGACTAAATGAGATCAGTAGGTATTAGTGGTAAAGAACCCACCTGCCAATGCAGAAGATATAATAGATGTGGGTTCAATCCCTGGGTTGCAAAGATTGCCTGGAAAAGGAAATGGCAACCCACTCCAGAATTCTTGCCTGGGAAATCCCATGGACAGGGGATCCTGGCAGATTACAGTCTATAGGATTGCAAAGAGTCGGTCACAACTGCAGCGACTTAGCATGCATTGCTTGTATTAGTTAGGTTATTGATTCAGCTGCATGCGGATTCTTTCCACCAGAATAAAGACTGTATTTCTCAGCCTCTCTTGCCGCTGTGTGTAGCCCTAGAACTAACTTCTGGCCATCGCAGTGGTGAGAATGCAGGTGTGATGGTGAGAATGCAGGTGCAGTGATGAGCAAGCCTGGGTCAAGAGGACAATGGCAATAAGACCAAAGGGGCCTGGTTCCTGATGATATGCTCAGATATACTCAGCTCAGACTTTTATGGAAAAGAAGCAAATTTCTATCATGTTTAAATGCCTTCAATTCAGCTGCATGTGGCATGTCTCTATCACACTAAATCAGGATGACCTGTGAATTCTGGATGGGATTTGTTATTTTTGAAGAATAAGAAAAACATGGCTGTTTCTTAAACTTAAAATTTATAGTCTTATCCCTCCACATACAAGTAAAAATTCTCATGATGGTCTGTATTTTTCTTCAGAGGCTGTAGTAGGAAACAAGTATTTTGGAACCCATGGGCTGACTATATAGGTCTCCAAGTTTTCTAGGGCAGGTCAGAATATGTTTTTAAGGAAGTTATGAGATGGAAGTGTAGTTGGCCAGGCCTGGGACTAGCCCAATATTAGTGCAAAGCCCCCTCCTCCCCATAGTGGCTCTTGGGAAATCAGTTCTCTCCTCTAAGGATGGAAACAGTGGAGCACAGAAGATCAGAGAGAGGGAGAAGGCAGAGATTTTTTCATTTCCCCTAAATACCACTTCTGCAACTTCTTCTAATGTTACCATGGTTACCACATGACTTTTGAGTTAATTTCTACAGAAACAGCAATTGTGGACACTGATAAGCATAGCGTTTACCCACGAGCCTTCATTAAGAATAGGAAATACAGGCCAACTGCTAAAAATACACATGATGGGATAGTTTTGTATTTCAACATTTGCTTTTGATTGTTTACCACAAATTGGGGACACAGAATTGAGGACACAATGAAAAGAAAGGGGAAAATACAGCTATATGAGGGAATTTAATATTTCTCTCCTATGGCTGTGGACATCTAACCATCAGTATAGCTTCTTTAGAATACTGGTGACTAGCAAGGCCCTAAAATCAGTTCCAAATAATTCATTGAGTGGAAAATGTGGAATAAATTCTGTAAAAAGAAATGTTTTGTCCTAGTTTCAAGATTTTTATGGCTTTCATTAAAAAAAAATTCCACTAAACTGGAATACAGGGATGAATCACCTCCTGCCTGGGAAACTTCAGAATTTGTAATGGGTTTTCTAGCTTCCTGTTTCTTCCTTCTGTAAAAAAAAAAAAAAAAAAAAAAGCACTTGACTGGAGGGATAGTCTTCAGAAAGCATTTATATCATATTATTTATTTGACAAGAGTCTAAATATTATTATTTTGTTTGGTCAATTCTCACTCTCTAGATTACCTTTGAAGTCCTACATTGGCTAATCTTCCTGTTGCCACTCCGCCAACCCTTCATTACTTCTTAGGTCAACATCATAACATTCTTTACACATATCATACTTTTCCTATTTTTATAGAACTATACAGCTGCTTTTATTCAATGTCAAGTTTTTGAGATTCATTCATACTGTTACATTTTCATTCCTTTGTGTTGATGAGTAGTATTCCACTATGTGGATATTCCACAATTGTTTATCCATGCTCCTACTCACAGACATTTGGGCTGTTTACAGTTTTAAGTTATCATGAATATGACTACTATGAATATTATTGCACAAGTCTTTTGTAAACATATGCTTTCATTATTCTTGGGTAAATACCCAAGAGTGGTATTTTTGATTCATAGTTTAATAGTGATCAATTCATTATTTATCTGTGTTTAAATCTATGAGAAATTGTCAATTTTCCAGAAATCATTTATTCTCTCATCAGTGATGGATGAAATTTCTAGTTGCTTCACACCTTTGCTAGTATTTGATACTGTCAGTCTTTTTAATTATATAAATAATGTATACAATATAATGTAAAATAATTATAGTGTATAATATAAAGTGGGGCTTCCCTAGTGGTTCAGCAGTAAAGAATCCACCTGAAATTCAGGAGACACAGGAGACATGGGTTCGATTCCTGGGTCAGGAAGATCCCCTGGAAGAGGGCATGGCAACCCACCCCAGTATTCTTGCCTGGAGAAGCCCATGGACAGAGGAGTCTGATGGTCTATAGTCCATATGGTCAAAAAGAGTCGGACAGGACTGAGGCAACCAAGTACATAACATAAAATGATATATTATTGTGGTTTTAACTCATATTTATTTAATGATTAATGATTTTTGAGTACTTTTTCATGTGCTTAGTGACCATTCCTCTGCTTTCTTTGGTAAAGTGTCTGTTCAAGTATTTGTCATCTTAACATTGTATTGTTTGCTTTTTATTGCTGGAATATATATACCAGATTCAAGTTCTCTGATGTATATCTTGATGCCTTTTGACTTATAAAAAAATTTTAAATTTTGATGAAATTAATTTCTATATATTTTTTCTTTTAAGGTTAACACTTTCTGTGTCCTCTTTAAGAAATTTTTGCTTTTTCAAAACTGAAAATATACTCTTCCATGTTGTCTTCTAGAAGCTTTATGGTTCCAACTTATACTTTTAGGTCTATAATCCAATTTAAATTACTGGGAATATCCCCAATTCTTTCTGGAACATTCTAGGAAATTTCTTTCTTCTTAAGTTTCTCATGGGGAAACTTAACTCTCACTCCTGAAATAGTGGTCTTCATACTTTGTCTTATTATATGAGGAAAAAAAAAATGAAGGAGGATAAAGTAATTAGACTTCTATGACAAATCTTTTTGGTATGTCTGACCCCCATCCAGCCATCCAAGGAAAGTTTCCTAACCTCTGAAATAGTGAACTATTCTTTATAATTTTCTATATGCTTGCCATAGAATCAGTTATGGATTAACAGATTTCACCCCTGTATCTAAATAAGGATTTAAAAAATAAGACAGCTCACCCAGCACATAGGAGGAATTCAATTTTTAGTGGACAAGGTTCTGAAAAAAAAAAACCTGCAGATATGGAACAAAGCTTTTCTATGTAGATAATACAAAGAAAAAAGAAGCCTTACCTCTGAAAACTTTAAAAAAATTCATATTTAATACAGAATCAGAATGACTTTTTTCAGGTTACTGAGGTTTCAACTCCTTTCTTTCTTACAGACTATTTGAGTAGCTCTTACTCTCATTTAAGAAATAATTGTTCTCTTTTTAAAATGTATTTGCATTTGCATTAAGTGTTTTCTCTTAAAAAGTCCTTCACCCTAAATTGCTTCCTAATATTGCTAAGCGACAGTATGAAATTTGTACAAAATCTGATGACTTGACAGAGAGCAATGTACAGTGTAGAGAAAGCAGAGGTAGCAAATCTTTTCTAACTAGCACCTCTGGGCCCCAAGGAAAAGTAGCTTATTTCAGAATTCAGATTTTTTAGTATCTGTGAGTTAAAAAGGAAGAAGAAATACTTAAAAGACAAGTGAGTAATAAGAAGGCACATAACTCAAGTGATGAGTGGGCAAATTACTTAGCTGACTACACATAAAAGAGGATACTAAAATGACCAAAAAACATATGAAAATGTTCTCAGTACCACTAGCTATCACAGCACTGATACCACTATACGTGTGCGCTTAGTTGCTCAGTCGTGTCGAACCTTTGTGACCCCATGGACTGTAGCCCATCACGCTTCTCTGTACATGGGATTCTCCAGGCAGGAATACTGGAATGGGTTGCCATGCCCTCCTCCAGGGGATCTTCCCAACCCAGGGATCAAACTCAGGTCTCCTGCATTGTAGGCAGATTCTTTACCATCTGAGCCATGAGGGAAGCCCAAGAATACTAGAGTAGTAGCCTTTCCCTTCTCCAGGAGATCTTCCCGACCCAGGAATCAAATTGGGGTCTTTTGCATTGCAGGCAGATTCTTTATCATACCTCTATATATCTACCAGCATAACTAAAGTGAAAACATAATTAATAGCAAGTGTGAGTGAGGATGAAGCACAAGCTGGAATCAAGATAGTTGGGAGAAATATCAGTAACCTCAGATATGCAGATGACACCACCCTTATGGCAGAAATCGAAGAAGAACTAAAGAATCTCTTGATGAAAGTGAAAGAGGAGAGTGAAAATGTTGGCTTAAAGTTCAACATTCAGAAAACTAAGATCATGGCATCCAGGCCCATCACTTCATGGCAAATAGACAGGGAAACAGTGACAGACTTTATTTTTGGGGGTTCCAAAATCACAGCAGATGGTGACTGCAGCCACGAAATTAAAAGACGCTTACTCCTTGGAAGAAAAGTTATGACCAACCCAGACAGCATATTAAAAAGCAGAGTTATTACTTTGCCAACAAAGGTCCGTATAGTCAAAGCTATAGTTTTTCCAGTAGTCATGTATGGATGTGAGAGTTGGACTATAAAGAAAGCTGAGTGCCAAAGAATTGATGCTTTTAAACTGTGGTGTTGGAGAAGACTCTTGAGAGTCCCTTGGACAGCAAGGAGATCCAACCAGTCCATCCTAAAGGAAATCAGTCCTGAATATTCATTGGAAGGATTGATGCTGAAGCTGAAACTCCAATACTTTGGCCACCTGATGTGAAGAACTGACTCATTTGAAAAGACCCTGATGCTGGGAAAGATTGAGGGCAGGAGGATAAGGGGATGACAGAGGATGAGATGGTTGGATGGCATCACTGACTCAGTGGACATGAGTTTGAGTAAACTCCAGGAGTTGGTGATGGATAGGGAGGCCTGTGTGCTGCAGTCCATGGGGTCGCAAAGAGTCAGACACGACTGAGTGACTGAACTGAACTGAACTGTGAGTGAGGATGGGGGGTATTGCTGGTGGGAAGGTACTATGGCACCACCACTTGGGAACACTGCTTGGCAGCATGTGCTAATGGTGAGCTTATGTGTACCTGACCCTGCAGCTCCCCTCTTACAGAGATAACCATGTAATTGCTCATGTATGTGCATCGGAAGACATGTACAAAAGTGTTTATAGCTGCACTACTAGTAATAGCCAGTACCTGGAAACTGCCCAAATGTCCATCAATGATAGGATGGATAAATTGTGGAAGATTCCTAAAATGGAATACTATAAAACAATGAAAATGAATGATTTAAAACTACATGCAACAATATGAATGAATCCAACAAACATAACAATAAGCATAAAAGCCATGCTGGAGTGTGTGCTGTCTGATTATATTCATGTGAAATACAAATCAGGCACAATTAATATGCTATTAGAAGCCAGGATGCTTATTATCCTTGGCAGGGGCAGGTGGAGGTATTGACCGGAAGGGAGTACAAGGAGGCCTTCTGGTGGCTGATAATATTGTTTCTTGATTTAGTGCTGATTATACAGGTGTGCTCAGTTTGTGAAAATTCATTGAGCTGTACATTCACGATTTCTACACTAAAAATTTCTGTAACATTTCTTTTTTTGCAGCTGCAGGCCTAAACAATTCTAGAAATAATTTTAGAGAACTTTCAATCTGGTACTTCCTCTGGGGTCTGACATAAGCAGAAGCATTAACAATGAGTGGTGATGTGCTGGAGCTGGCTTGTTCTGACTCTCTTCCCAACTCCAAGGCCAGTGCTTTCAACATTAGGGAAGCTTGGAGTCAGACATAGCAATGCTGCACACCAGTGCTTTACATTTTTCCCAGTGCACTACTGAGTCACAGCAATGACCACCACAAAAACCAAATACCTATTTCTTCTGCATAAATAATAACCACTTGAAATTGAAGAAATTTGGCATCCGAAATGAACATGATCCTTAGTGATTAGCATCAAACCGGCTCTTGCCCTGAGATAAGGAATCCACATCAAGGGTCAAAGTTAAAAATCCTCATGATGGAGAACTGAGAAGTCAAGCGCATATTCATCCATTGTTTTCACCTTTTATCTCTCTCAATCAAATCTGAACCCTCATTTTAGGAAGTAAATAAAGCATCTTTTTTATTCCTTTTAAACCACTCCTCTCCACCCTGTCCTTTTCTTTCTCTGCAAGGAGGCAACAATGAGTGTCATCTGTAGACAAAGGTCATTACAGACCCACCAGTGGGCTGTTCTACCCGGCACAGGGGGGCAGAGGTCAAAACTGGGTGGCATGTACTCCCCTCTCTCCACCTGGAAGCCTTTGCCCATTCCTCCATACACTGCCAGCCTCCCTCTCACAGGGCACTGGAGCCCCTGGGGCACTTTCAAGGCCAGGGTAATAGGAGGGGAACGGAAGATGCTGCAGCTATCCGATCCATCTTCTTTTGATCCCCAGATATTGAAGCCCCAACTAAGAAACTTGAAACAGTAGGAAAATTAAAGTGTCTCTTCACAAAGGCGCAAGCAGCAGGTAGCAGACAGTTTTATCCAAGAAACTCTTGTCACAAACTCAGAGAGAGACATCAATAAATCTAGACCCCAATTAAACTTGACACTGACGATGACTCTAGCTCTCATCTCATCTTACATCCTTATTCTATACATAGGAAGCTGGATGTCCAGAGAAGCCAAGTGGGTTGCCCAAGAGGTAGACACAAGGTCAGAACAGGGGCCTCTATCTCTGTGTCTCTTGCTTTTTCTAATATACTTGGCTGCCACTTTTCTCAATTCCCAGTGGACCCTCTCCCCCACTCTTACTCCATGTTATTATTTCTGAAATTGGATGTACCTTGTAATTCTCTTTAAAATTCTTTTTCTTGTTTATCACTTTTTTTCTAGAAAAAAATTGAAGCCTGTTATTAACGTTGGTGTCCTGGAATCTATGAAACATTTACATTTGAAAAATATATACCGAAGATTTCTTTGTAGGAAATGTCTCTTGTACATTTAAAATATGATTTTGTTTACACGAAGTTTGAAGGAACACATGCCCACTTGGGGCTGCATTTTGGAAGCACTCCTTAGCAGCTTTTTGCCTGTCAATCTTTTTTTCCAATTTTGCTGTCCTCCTTGAAGTCATGGCCCAAATTCTTCATTAACACCCAGAGATGAGTGCGAGTCAGGAAGCCTTGGAGCAGCCACTGGGGAACAACAGACAGCAGTGCGATGGCCCAGCTGCCCTTGCTCTCAAGCCTTTTTGGGGGTAGGGTCTCATCTATCTGAATTTCTCATTGCCCGCTCCTGACTAACCCAATGTGATGGTGAATTTTGTGTGTCAGTGTGCCTGGATCACAGATACTTGGCTCCACATTATTTCTGGGTGAGAGATTAGCATTTGGATTGGTGGACTGAGAAAGCTGATTGCCTTCCCAGTGTGAGCAGGCATCATCCAGTCCACTGCAGACCTGAACGGAACAACAAGGTGGAAGAAGGGAGGGTTTACTCTGTGACTGACTGCCCCAGCTGGGACATTGTTCTTCCCCTGCCCTCAGGTTGGGGATTACACCATCTGCTCTCCTGGTCCTAAGGCTTTCAGACTCAGGGTGAACTACACCACCAGCTTGGCCATGTCTCCAGCTTGCAGATGGCAGATCCTAGGACTTGTTAGCCTCTAACTGTGTGAGCCAATTCCTAAAAATAAGTCATATGTATAAATGACTTATTTCCGGTCCCATTTAACAGGAAACAATAGCTCACACTAATCATGTACTTATTCTGGTCAGGTTCTGTTCCAAGGGCTTTGTATCTATCATTCCTTTCATCTTCACAACTGTCCTTGGAGATCAATCTGATTATTATCTGCATTTTACAGATGAGAAAACCAAGGCACAGAGAGGCCAAGTAACTTCCCTAAGTTCACGCAGTTAAATGGTAGAAAATCTAGGGTTTAAACCCAGGTAGTCTGCCTCAAGGTCCAAGTTCTTAAACTCTCCATTGTGTTGCCTGAATAACGGCAGACCCAGGAACAGAACTCAGCTCTTCTGACTCTATACCAGCTCTTCTGGACCAGTACCACGCAGGCAGTTCCACCATAGCTTTTTCATGAAAAGGCCTCTCCAGCTGGGCTCTAGTCCTTTGGCTCCAACTCTTATTATAGCGCTTGCTATATAAGGGCTTAGGGATTCCCTGGTGGCTCAGATGGTAAAGAATCCTCCTGGAATATAGGTAGACCCGGGTTCAATACCTGAGTTGGGAAGATCTCCTGGAGAAAGGAATGGCAACCCACTCCAGTGTTCTTGCCTGGAGAATCCCATGGACAGAGGAACCTGGTGGGCTACAGTTCATGATGTTGCAAAGAGCTGGGCACAACTGAGCAACTAAGCGCGCGCACACACACACACACACACACACACACACGGGCTTAACTAGAGACTAGTTTTTACATTCTGTTAAGCTCATTCTGTTTCCTGTTCCTCCTGACTATTTTATTGTCTGTTACCTGGATTCCCACTATGCCTCTCAGATTCTTCTAGCTTATATATAGTGTTGAAATGCTTGTCATCATTTGTTCTCAGCCAACGAAGCATTGATGCGGCAACATCACAATGGCACATAGATCAACTGCTTTTAGGAGCAGGAAGGAAGGAGTCTCATGTTTCCTGTAGGTTACATGGTGGCCTCAATAGGGTGTTTTAAGGTTTGAAGTAAAATGATCATGAGCTGTCAGACTTTAGTCCTGGCCCCAAGTTTCAACTTCAATGTGCATGAAACCCTCTTAAGCCAATTTTAATGATGATCATTGTTAAATCAAAGAAACACTTCCTTGTGGAAAAGACACTGATACGATATTACATCTCATAGCACAGTTCAAACAGCAAATCCTGTTCTAGCAACAACTGTTCCATGATGTTGGTTTTAATACATCACCCAGAACCAGTTCTTCTCAGAGGTGCTTGGGAGTTAAAATGGTCACATACCATTATCTGTATAAACATTACCCAGTCCTCTTTCTGGTGTATAAAAGTGCTTTGTTTACATGATCAAACTGGAAATATCCTTCACCGTATGAATTTTACAAGTTGAGTAGCCGAATACACCTGGAGCTAGGTGCTGACTAAACAGCCAGTGATCTCACGCTATAACATCAGTGCCCTAAACTTGATTCAACAACAGTAAGGTCCTTACTCAGCCCACACTGGGCCTTGAGGAAATTAACTGACGATGGCACTATGAAAACAGACCATTTAAATTCCTTAACATGGCTGGGAAGACTAAAGAACAGTAGGAACATAGGGGATGTAGCAGACCACTGATAAATATGGTTTAATCCCTGAAGAAAAATCATGTGATATGAACAAATATGAAATGAAATTAATTTTCAAATCTAATATTTATGCAAATTTTATACCAATTGCTTCAGATTGGATTTCTCTAAAATTACTGGGTTAATTTTTGATGGCTATATTTCAGAATAATAACCTCTTGTACATACAGTTTTAAAAAACTTAATAATCAACCATAACCCCAAACCATCATAACACTCAAATTAAATGATGTAAATGGTAAGTTGATGACTTTGTTTTCATAAAAGTAAATAGAAGACCTAAGGGAGTGAAACTATAACATAATTGAACTATTTGTCTTCACTCAGAGGAGAGGAATTGACCTGTCTTTGGCTAGCCTCCAAATTGGGTAATAATCTTCTCCCTACTAATTCATTCCTTCCCAGTTTTGCAGATGAAATTTATAAATTATGCTTTAATTCCTGCCTTCAATGTAAGCAGAGCTTCCAGGTTCTACTAAATATCTGCCATATTTCATTTCAGTGGTGGCTGTAAGTCAATGAATTCTGTGTTTATACTTAGTTAAATCATTTTATGGCATGTTTCAAAAGAAAAGTGTTATGTGAGTTCATTTTTCTACAGCCCAGATGTATATGTCGTAGTCTTATTTTAACATTACAGGTGATCGGCCAAGTACATTACAGTAATCTATTGCTGGGATCGCTGCCAGCCCTGAAGCTGCTATCCATGAGGTATGAGCTGAGGAGCTGTCAGCACTGGGACCTTTACTGGGATGGAAGCCAGGACTGGGAAAGTCAGAGTCAGGTTGGAGGCAGAGGGTGCACAAGCCAGATGGGTTGGTAGAGAGACTCCCTGAAGTTACTGGTCAAGGTGCTGGATGAGCAGACTTGACACACACTGGTCAGGGCAAGGCATGGAGATAACCAGGAAGGAAGGCACAGTCATTGCAACCAAAGCTGGGCCCGCAGACAGGTAGGCAGGAAACCAGCAGATTCACAGGAGAGCACAGCAGGAGGGGAGCGGAGGAGTAGAGAGGGCTGGTGGTCAGTAAGGTGCCAACAAGATGGCAAGCAGTGCACCAGAAGCGGGAGAGGAGCAACAGGAGACTCTTTTGCTGCATCTTATAAACTTCTTTTGTGCTTTTGGCCAGAGGAGGAACCAATCAGGGAACAGCCATGCTGCAATGCAGCAGTTCTCCCTTCGAGGGACAAAGGAAAGCCTGTTTCTACAGATTCTTCCTTTTCCAGCCTTTATGCTGAATTCCTACCATTAGATCCATCCTTTGAGCAAAGGCACTGTCTACTGAAGGCCAAAGTTAAAAAAAAAAAAAAGGACTACCTGGTGGAGGGAGCACACGATGGCGGAGAAGTAAGTGGACGTGGAGTACATCTCCAGCTGTACAAGCTGCAGATTAAATCCATGTGATCAACTGGGAAGACTCTGTGTGTATAGAATATCTAAGAGGTCATTGAGAGCTCCTACAAGAGAAAACACACTAGTTCTGATAGCTCTGAACACTGGAGGCAAGAACACACAGGAGTAGGACCAGGTTAGAATCTGAGATGTCCCCAGAGCAGGTCCAGAGATCAGCACAGTGTTGGAGGGCATCCTGGAGGTGAGGTGGACTGTGAGTCCCAGTGAGGGAAAGGACTCTGACAGCAGTGACTCAAGAAAAACATTTATTAGTCTTATGTTTTGACTTGTTCTGTAGATTCTTTTGGATTCTTTTTCTTTTTTTCCCCCCTCTGTTGTAGTTGTTGATTTTATTGGCACTATGAAATCTAATTAAGCCTTTGAGCTTTTTTTTTTTTTCCTCAGTCACATTCTTTATAGTTGTTATAAACCTCTGCCTCTACATTGGACTTTTGCAGTTCTGTGGAGTTTTCCTTTTTTTTTTCTATTTTTTTAAAAATTTTAATTTATTATTATTTTTTCTACATTTATTCCCTTGTTTGTTTTTCCTACTGTTCTTTTCCCCTTGCAGTTAATCTTTAATGTATATAAATCTTCTTTATCTACCTCTATTTAACTTTGCATATCTATTCTTTCTTTCTTTACTTTCCTCTCAACATTTTTGTTAGTTTTATTTTCATTGCTTTATTCCTCAACTGGCACCTTGCTTTAGTTTTGTTTTCCAGTTTGTGCTTTAGTTAGTTTTGTTCTGGTAGATATAATTTTTGGTTTCCTTTGTTTGCCAGGTCAATTTGTTGTACTTTATTTTTGTTGGACTGACTGTTTTGATTTTGCTTAAGGATGTATATGTATATGTGTATATTCAGTCACACTTTTATTGTTATTATAAACCTCTGCCTCTATGTTGGGCTTTTGCAGTTCTGTGGAGTTTTCCTTTTCTTTTTTTCCTTTTTTCTTTCTTCTTTTGTTTTCTTTCCTATTTTTCATAATTTTAATTTTTTTAACCTATTATATTTTTTCTACACTTATTCCTTGTTTGCCTTTCCTACTGTTCTTTTCCCCTCCAGTTAATCTTTAATGTATATAAATCCTATTCATTCACCTCTATTTAACTTTGCATATCTATTCTATCTTTCTTTTATTTCTTTCCTTTCCTCTCAATATTTTGTTAGTTTCATTTTCATTGCTTTATTCCTTAATTGGCACCTTGCTTTAGTTTTGTTTTCCAGTTTGTGCTTTAGTTAGTTCTGTTCTGGTAGATATAATTTTGGGTTTCCTTTGTTCACCAGGTCAATCTATTATACTTTATTTTTGTTGGACTGTTTTGATTTTCCTCATCGATGTATATGTGTATATTCCATTATTTTAATTACTATTTGCCTGACTTTGTAACTGCCATTTGTCTTGGGTTCATCTTTGGTTTCTGGTTTTTGGATATTTGTTTTAATCTCAATACCATAACAAACCACTTGTGGAATCTTTGTTCCTGACCAGAGATCAAGCCCTGAGCCTTTGGAGTGGGAGCACTGACTTACTTTAAGAGAACTAATCCTCGTCGTTGTGAAGTCGCTCAGTTGTGTCTGACTCTTTGTGACCCCATGGGAGTATCAAATAGTGAAAACTCACACAAAGGAAACCATTTGAATACAAGACCTGGCCAACCAGGTTGGCCGACCAAGACATCACCCAACCACCAGTAGCACCCTGTGCAGGACTCCTCATCTAAAGTGAAGTGAAGTGAACTGAAGTCGCTCAGTCGTGTCCAACTCTCTGTGACCCCATGGACTGTAGCCTACTAGGTTCCTTGGTCCATGGGATTTTCCCAGGCAAGAGTACTGGAGTGGGTTGCCATTTCCTTCTCCAGGGGATCTTCCTGACCCAGGGATTGGACCCGGGTCTCCCACATTGTAGGCAGATGCTTTACTGTCTGAGCTACTAGGGAAGATCCATCTAAACAACAAACAAAACAAAAATACAAACCCAATCATCAGCAGTCAGGATTACCACCTCACTCAGCCTTGCCCATTAGAGGAAAAACAAACAAACAAACAAACAAAAACTCAGCACAAATCTCACCCTATATGAAGCTTACACAAACCACTGGACCAACCTTAGGAGGGCAGAAACCAAAAGGAAGAAAGAATTCAGCCTTGAAGCCTGGGAAAAGAGACCTCAAACACAATAAATTTAAAAAAAAATAATGAAAAGTCAGAAAAATACTACATAAAGGAAGGAACATAAGTCCAAATAAATGAAGAGGAAATAGGCAAACTACCTGAAAAAGAATTTATAATAATGACAGTAAAGATGATCAAAAACCTTGAAGACAAAATGGAGAAAATGCAAGAATCAATTAACAAAGACCTAGAAGAATTAAAGAATAAACATACAGAGACAAGCAAAACAATTACTGAAATTAAAAATACTCTAGAAGGAATCAGGAGAAGGCAATGGCACCCCACTCCAGTACTTTTGCCTAGAAAATCCCATGGACAGAGGAGCCTGTAGGCTGCAATCCACAGGGTTGCTAGAGTCAGGCATGACTGAGCGACTTCACTTTCACTTTTCACTTTCATGCATTGGAGAAGGAAATGGCAACCCACTCCAGTGTTCTTGCCTGGAGAGTCCCAGGGACGGGAAGCCTGGTGGGCTGCTGTCTATGGGGTTGCACAGAGTCAGACTCGACTAAAGCGACGCAGCAGCAGCAGCAGCAGCAGAAGGAATCAATAGCAGAATATCTGAAGCAGAAGAACAAATCAGTGAGCTGGAAGATAAAATGGTGGAAATAACTTTTGAAGAGCAGATAAAGTAAAAAGAACAAAAAGAACTGAGGATAGTCTCAGAGACCTCTGGGACAATATCAGATGCATCAACATTCGAATTATAGGGGTCCCAGAAGAAGAGAAAAAGAAAGCATATGAGAAAATTTTTGAAGAGATTATAGTTGAAAATTTCCCCAACATGGAAAAGGAAATAGTCAATAAAGTCCAAGAGGCACAAGGAGTCCCATACAGGATAAACTCAAGGAGAAACACACCAAGACACATGCTAATCAAACTAACAAAGACTAAACGCAAAGAAAGAACATTAAAAGCAGCAAGGGAGAAGCAACAAGTAACATACACAGGAAACCCCATACACTTAACAGATGATCTTTCAGCATAAACTCTGCAGGCCAGAAGGAAATAGCAGGATATATTTAAATTACTGAAAGGGAAAAATCTACAACCAAGATTACTATACCCAGCAAGGATCTCATTCAAAATTGATGGAGAAATAAAAAGCTTTCCAGACAAGCAAAAGTTAAGAGAATTCAATAGCACCAAACCAGCTTTACAACAAATGTTAAAGGGACTTATATAGTCAAGAAATACAAGAGAAGAAAAAAGATCTACAAAATCAACCCCAAACAATTAAGAAAATGGCAATAGGAACATATATATAAACAATTACTTTAAATGTAAATGGATTAAATGTTCCAACCAAAAGACATAGGTTGGCTGAATGGATATAAAACCAAGACCCACATATATGCTATCTATAAGAAACCCACTTCTGACCTAAAGACACATATAGACTGAAAGTGAGAGGATGGAAAAATATATTCCATGCAAATGGGAAGCAAAAGAAAGCTGGAGTAGCAATCCTCATATCAGACAAAATATACCTTAAAATAAAGATTACAAGAGATAAGGAAGGATACTACATAATGATCGAGGGATCAATCCAAGAGGGAGACATAACAATTGTAAATATCTATGCACCCAACATAGGAGCACCTCAATACATAAGACAGACACTAACAGACATAAAAGGAGAAACTGACAGTAACACAATAATAGTAGGAGACTTTAACACCTCACTCATACCAATGGACAGATCATCAAAACAGAAAATTAATAAGGAAACACAAGTCTTAAGTGGTACATTAGATGAGATGGATCTCATTGATATCTTCAGGAAATTCCATCCAAATACAGAAGAATACACTTTCTTCCCAAGCACACGGAATATTCTCCAGGATAGACCACATCTTGGGTCACAAATCAAACCTCAGTAAATTTAAGAAAACTGAAACCGTATCAAGCATCTTCTCTGACCACAAGGCTATGAGACTAGATATTAATTACAAGAAGAAAAACTGTAAGAAACACAAACACATGGAGATTAAATAACACATTTCTAAATAACCAACAGGTTATTGAAGAAATCAAAAGGGAAATCAAAAAATTTCTAGAAACAAACAACAATGAAAACACGACAACTCAAAACCTATGGGTTGCAGCAAAAGCGGTTCTAAGAGGGAAGTTTACAGCAATACAATCCCATCTCAAGAAACAAGAAAAACATCGAATAACCAACCTAACTTTACACCTAAAACAACTGGAAAAAGAAGAACAAAAAAATCCCCAAAATTAGTAGAAGGAAAGAAATCATAAAGATCCAAGCAGAAATAAATAAAAAAGAAATGAAAGCAACAATAGTAAAGATTAATAAAACTAAAATCTGGTTCTTTGAGAAGATGAACAAAATGACAAACCTTTAGCCCAGACTCATCAAGAAAAAAAGAGAGAAGAATCAAATCCACAAAATTAGAAATGAAAAATGAGAGGTTACAAAAGACAATGCAGAAATACAAAGGATTATAAGAGACTATTGTGAACAATATGGCAATAAAATGGATAACCTGGAAGAAATGGACAGATTGTTTAAAAAGTTCAATCTTCTGAGACTGAACCAGCAAGAAAAAGAAATTATGAACAACCTAGTCACAAGCACTGAAATTGAAGCTGTGATCAAAAATCTCCCCCAGAACAAAATCCCCCAAATCTCCCCCAAAACAGGACCGATTGGCTTCACAGGAGAATTTCATCAAACATTTAGAGAAGACCTAATGCTTATCCTTCTAAAACTCTTTCAAAAAATTGCAGAGGAAGGAATACTTTCAAACTCATTCTACGAGGCCACCATCACCCTGATACCAAAACCAGACAAAAACAACACACAAAAAGAAAACTACTGGCCAATCTCACTGATGAACATAGATGCAAGAATCCTCAACAAAATTTTAGCAAATAGAATTCAGCAACACATCAAAAAGCTCATACACCACGATCAAGTTAGGTTTATCCCACGAA
Source organism: Bos indicus x Bos taurus (assembly GCF_003369695.1). Classification (NCBI taxonomy): domain Eukaryota; kingdom Metazoa; phylum Chordata; class Mammalia; order Artiodactyla; family Bovidae; genus Bos; species Bos indicus x Bos taurus. Next base: position 37,782,819 of record NC_040085.1, read on the forward strand.
TGCAAGGATTCTTCAATACACGTAAATCAATCAGTGTGATATACCATATTAACAAATTGAAAGATAAAAACCATATGATCATCTCAATAGATGCAGAAAAAGCCTTTGACAAAATTCAGCACCCATTTATGATTAAAACTCTCCAAAAAATGGGCATAGAAGGAACCTATCTCAACATAGAAAGGCCATATATGATAAGCCTACAGCAAACATTTTCAATGGTGAAAAACTGAAAGCATTCCCCCTAAGATCAGGAACACGACAAGGGTGTCCACTTTCACCACTATTATTCAACATAGTTCTGGAAGTCCTAACTACAGCAATCAGAGAAGAAAAAGAAACAAAAGGAGTCCAAATTGGAAAAGAAGAAGTAAAGCTCTTACTGTTTGCAGATGACATGATACTGTACGTAGAAAACCCTAAAGACAGTATTAGAAAATTACCAGAACTAATCAGTGAATTTAGCAAAGTTACAGGATACAAAATCAATACACAGAAATCACTTGCATTTCTATATACTAACAATGAAAAATCAGAAAGAGAAATTAAGGAATCCATCCCATTCGCCATTGCAACAACAAAAAAATTAAATATCTAGGAATAAACTTACCTAAGGAGACAAAAGAACAGTCTTATAGAAAACTATAAGACACTGATGAAAGAAATCAAAGACAACATAAATAGATGGAGAGATATTCCATGTTCCTGGGTAGGAAGAATCAATATTGTGAAAATGACTACACTACCAAATGCAATCTACAGATTCAATGTAATCCCTATCAAATTACCAATGGCATTTTTCACAGAACTAGAACAAAAAATTTCATAATTCATATGGAAACACAAAAGACCCCGAATAGCCAAAGCAGTCTTGAGAAAGAAGAATGGACTTGGAGGAATCAATCTTCCTGATTTCAGATTATACTACAAAGCTACAGTAATCAAGACAGTATGGTACTGGCAAAAAAAAATAGAAATACAGACCAGTGGAACAAGATAGAAAGCCCAGAAATAAACCCATGCACCTATGGGTACCTTATTTTTGAAAAGGAGGCAAGAATATACAATGGGGCAAAGACAGCCTCTTCAATAAATGGTAGAACTGGACAGCTACATGTAAAAGAATGAAATTAGAACACTTCCTAATACCATACACAAAGATAAACTCAAAATGGATTAAAGACCTAAATGTAAGACCAGAACCTATAAAAGTCTTAGAGGATAACATAGGTAGAACACTCAATGATATAAATCAAAGCAAGATCTTCTGTGACCCATCTCCTAGAGTAATGGAAATAAATACAAAAGTAAACAAGTGGGACCTGATTAAACTTAAAAGCTTTTGCACAGCAAAGAAACTATAAACAAAGTGAAAAGACGACCCTCAGAATGGGAGAAAATAATAGCAAATGAAACAACCAATAAAGGATTAGTTTCCAAAATATACAAGCAGCTCATACAACTCAATGCCAGAAAAAACAAACAACCCAATCAAAAAGTGGGGAAAAGACCTAAACAGACATTTCTCCAAGGAAGACATACAGATGGCTGACAAACACATGAAAAGATGCTCAACATCGCTCATTATTAGAGAAATGCAAATCAAAACTACAATGAGATACCACCTCACACTGGTCAGAATGGCCCTCATCAAAAACCCTACAAATAATAAATGCTGGAGAGGGTGTGGAGAAAAGGGAACGCTCTTGCACTGTTGGTGGGAATGTAATTGATACAGCTACTGTGGAAGACAGTATGGAGATTCCTTTAAAAACTAGGAATAAAACCACCATATGACCCAGCAATCTGACTCCTAGGCATATACCCTGAGGAAACCAAAAGTGAAAAAGACACATATATCCCATTGTTCATTGCAGCATTAATTACAATAGCTAGAACATGGAAGCAACCTAGAAGTCCATCGACAGACGAATGGATAAAGAAGTTGTGGTACATATACACAATGGAATATTACCCAGCCATAAAAAGGAACGCATTTGAGTCAGTTCTGATGAGGTGGATGAACTGAGAACCTATTATACAGAGTGAAGTGAGTCAGAAAGAGAAAGATAAATATAGTATTCTAACACCTATATACGGAATCTAGAAAAATGGTCGTGAAGAATTTATTTGCAGAGCAGCAATGGAGAAACAGACATAGAGAATAGGTTTATGGACATGGGGAGAGGGGAGGAGAGGGTGCTGCTGCTGCTGCTAAGTCGCTTCAGTCGTGTCCAACTCTGTGCGACCCCGTAGATGGCAGCCCACCAGGCTCCCCCGTCCCTGGGATTCTCCAGGCAAGAACACTGGAATGGGTTGCCATTTCCTCCTCCAATGCATGAAAGTGAAAAGTGAAAGTGAAGTCACTCAGTCGTGTCCGACTTGTAGCAACCCCATGGACTGCAGCCCACCAGGCTCCTCTGTCCATGGGATTTTCCAGGCAAGAGTACTGGAGTGGGGTGCCATTGCCTTCTCCGAGAGGGTGAGATGTATGGAAAGTGTAACATGGAAACTTACATTACCATATGTAAAATAGATAGCCAACGGGAATTTGTTGTATGGCTCAGGAAACTCAAACAGGGGCTCTGTATCAATCTAGAGGGGTGGGATGGGGTGGGAGATGGGAGGGAGGTTCAAAAGGGAGGGGATATATGTATACCTATGGCTGATTCATGTTGAAGTTTGACAGAAAACAACAAAATTCTGTAAAGCAATTATCCTTCAATAAAAAAAATGAAAAGAATAAAAAAGGGCTACCTTATTTATAATGGAGGAACATTATTCAATAGTATAGAAAGACTGATGCTGAAGCTGAAGCTCTAATACTTTGGCCACCTGATGCAAAGAGCTGACTCACTGGAAAAGACCCTGATGGTGGAAAGATTGAGGGCAAGAGGAGAAGGAGGCAACAGAGGATGAAATGGTTGGATGGCATCACTAACTCAATGGACATGAGTTTGAGCAAACTCATGGAGATAGTGAAGGACAGGGAAGCCTGGTGTGCTGCTTTGTGACCATGGGATCACAAAGAGTAGGACATGACTGAGTGACTGAACAACAACAACAACAGACACATAATTTCCCCTTAAAGAGAGAACGAAGATTCCCACGTGGCTCAGGTGATAGAGTCTCTGCCTGAAGTGTGGGAGACCCGGGTTCGATCCCTGAGTTGAGAAGATCCCTGGAGAAGGAAATGGCAAGCCACTCCAGTATTCTTGCCTGGAAAATCCCATGGATGGAAGAACCTGGCAGGCTATATAGTCCAAGGGGTCACAAAGAGTCGGACACAACTGAGAGACTTCAATTCAATTTAAAGAGAGAACAACAAGGTTCAGGTAAACTTTGACAGTTATAGTCATGGAATGTGGAAAAAACTGTGATTGTACTTGTCTGAGGGCATGAGAGAGCCTCTAAAAAAGAGGTGTTAGTTGCACAGTCGTGTCTGACTCTTTGTGACCCCATGGACTGTAGCCCGCCAGGCTTCTCTGTCCATGGGATTTCCCAGGTAAGAATACTGGAGTGGGTAGACCCAGGGATTGAACCTGGGTCTCCTGCATTTCAGGCAGATTCTTTACTGTCTGAGCCATCAGGGAAGCCCCAAAAGAGAAAAATGGTGTTTCCATACACAGCACACATAGAAGTAACTGAAAATAGGTCCTTGGATGTTCAGAATAATTAATATAGTTCTAAGAAATCAAAGATTTTTTTGGTAACAACTGTGTGATTCTGGTAATTTACTGAAGTGTTCGGGGATTTATTTTTCTGACTTTCGAGGGGGTTAGGCAAATTATCTCAAATACCCGGTATCCCAATTCTACCAATTTATAATTCTCAAATACAGGGGAAGGGCCCACCACTTTGACAGCCTAAGTGTCTTTTTTGAACACCACAATGGTAACCTGCAAGTAACAGAAGCACAGCACCGCTGAAACTTAGTAATACTTAACTCTAGTACCAAAACTCTAGTACCAGTGAACTCTAGTACCGAAGCCAGGAAGAGTGGAACGTGAGGCAAAGAGGATGCACAGCCACCATATTCAGGGAATTAGATAGTGAAAATATTTCCTCCTCCTGCTTTTGGATTTTTCCACGTTTCCTATTTGTCATGAGCCAATCCTGGTAGAGCTTATCTGAGCTCTGCTTCAGACTTGGCTGATAGAGCTTACTGGGTGAGGGAGCAGTAGGAGTTCTGGAAGGTCAGTCTTGACCAGTTTTTTCTTCCTCTCATCTCCGTGTTGGCTTTTTATTTCCTGTGTCTCTGAAGAATGAGAGTCTCACGCTTCTATTCTTCTCATTCAAACAGTGAATAAATATCAGAATATAAAGAACTCTTACAACTCAACAATAAAAGAGAAGTTATCCAATTTAAAAATAGGCAAAATCTCTAAAAGTGATATGAAGCTAGCCAATAAACACATGGAGAGATGTTCAACATCACTAGTCATTAGGGAATTGCAAGACAAAACCACAATGAGATACCCTTTCAACATCAGCTTGGATGGCTCTAGTCAAAAAGCCAGATATTAACACGTGTTGAGGATATGGAGAAACTGGAACCCTCATCCATTGCTGGTAGGGATGTAAGATGATGCAACCTCTTTGGAAAACAAGAATCAAGGATACTCTCCATGCAGGAAGCATTAATTTTATCTTTGGCTTGATAATTTTTAAACTTACTATAAAATATTTATGTGATTTGCCAACTAATACCAATATTTACTAGCATGTTTTTACCTACATAACAGGACCTTATATCAAGTCAAACCTTTCTACAAACTTTCTATATGCAGTGACCAGAGCAATCATTCTTTGTTCAGGTGGAGAGGTACCATGTTTGAACGGTAAGGGGATGGTAGTTATGCTCTGTACACTTGCTTATCACGTTTGTTAAAGCTAGCTTGGAAATTTAGTATTCATACAAGTATATATATTCTATATTTTTTGTTCCTTAAATTATAATGTAGAGAAAATTTTATTAAATTCTGAATAGTGTTTTAGTTCCATCAATGGCAGATTTGCTTCCATAATGGCACAAGGTGGCCAGATAACAGGAGTTGAATGTAAACATGCAGCTTCTTCATACTGCATTGACTGTGTGCTAAAAGCTGTTTATCATATTTGCTTGCTGTCTTGGCCAGATGATTGATAGTCAATAAAATCAATAACAACTGCTTGTTAAAAGCACTATGGATTTATCTGTGCCACGTAAGATTTATTAGATTGAATGGAAATCCAATTCTACATTTGAGTTTTTGTGAATAATGCACTTGGATAACATTTCATGGATGTGGAGGGGGTGGCATAGCATAAGTGATACCATTTTATCAAGTTCATGAACTGGTGCATCTGGGTGATGGCATAAATATCAGTAGCATAATGCAATGGACTACACACCTTTATAGTAAAGTCAGCTGTTGATTGTTTGCATCAAAAATAGTATGTTATAAAGTCATTTCCCTTCAGCTTTGAGTGAGTTATAATTACAACTGAATCTGTGTATATTTGACCTTCTGAGCATTTGCTCCCTACCAAGTCAAAAAGCCTGTTATGAAGACCTTCCTGGGGTAGAAAAACTGTTTAATCCCCCATATTCACATTTACTTCTCTCTGCAACTGGTTTTGTTCAGAGACTAGATAATGTCTTAGACTGATGAACAGCACAGGTCAGAGCAGCATGGCCCTCTCACAGCTCTTCCTGGAGTGTGGCAGAGAGTGATAAGTATTTGGTGTCAAACAGTTGCTTCTTAAAATGCAAGCTGCAAGCAAAGTAAGAGAAAAGAGAGGATGAAGAAAAAGCTCAATAAAGCTGAATAGATGCTATCTGGCTGGAAAGTCAGCTTCAATGAATAAATCAGTGGTAGCTGAGGATTAACCATCCACGTGTATGGGCTAAGACAGAACGTGTATTCCCACACCAAAGCACAATGTTCAGCATTCTGCTTCCAAAGCTAATTCTCCAAGGAACAGTTTCTTCTTTGATCACAGCTATTAGTATAAAATGTGCAGTGCTGGTTCTATGCAAGGCTTTTGAAAAACAATTTTATTTGGCTGGACTTTAAACCATTCTTAAACAATGGGCTTTCCCAGGTCATATATTCCTTTTAATATTTGTGGTAAAAGGCAGGTCAGGTCTTTTCCTGAATAGGAATAAACTTTCTTAAAAATTTTTTTTAATTGAAGGATAATCACTTTACAGAATTTTGTGGTTTTCCATCATACATCAACAAGAATCAGCCACAGGTACACCTGTGTCCCCTCCCTCCCGAGCCTCCCTTCCATCTCCCTTCCCATCCCACCCTTCTAGATTGTCACAGAGCCCCTGTTTGTGTTCCCTGAGTCACACAGCGAATTCACATTGGCCATCTACTTTACATATGATACTGTAAATTTCCATGTTACTCTCTCCATACATCTCCCTTTCTCCCTCCTTTCCTCCCCCCATGTCCATAGATCTGTTCTCTACGTCTGTTTCTCCACTGCTGCCCTGCAAATAAATTCATCAGTACCATCTTTCTATATTCCATATATATGTATCAGTATACGATGTTTATATTTCTCTTTCTGACTTACTTTACCCTTATAACAGGCTCTAGATTCATCCACCTCATTAGAACTGACTCAAATGTGTTCCTTTTTATGGCTGTGTGGTATTCCATTATAATATGTACCACAGCTTATATGTCAATGGACATCCAGGTTGCTTCCATGTTCTAGCTATTGTAAATAGTGCTGCAGTGAATACTGAAGTACATGTGTCTTTTTCACTTTTGGTTTCCTCAGGGTATATGCCTAGGAGTTGGATTGCTGGGTCATATGGTGCTTTTATTCCTAGCTTTTTAAGGAATTTCCATACCATCTTCCATAGTGGCTATATCAGTTTACATTCCCACCAGCAATGTAAGAGTGTTCCCTTTTCTCCACACCCTCTCCGGCATTTATGGTTTGTAGACTTTTTGATGATGGCCATTCCAACTGGTGTGAGGTGGTGAATACATTTATTTTTTTAAACCATCTCAACAAAAGGTACAAAAAGAGTGAGTTTAAATTGAAAGTCAACATGGAGTTACTGCGTACAGGTTTGAATGCATTTTTATGTTTCCCACGGGATACACTTATAAATGTTTTAGATTTATAGAAATATACTTAACATGCCAAAGAAATCTACTTCTTGTTTTATATCACTTTTGCCTATAAATTTTAAGATGATTGTTTTATTAGAAGAGGACAGTGAATCCCTGGCCGAGCTGATAGAACCTTACTGCCTATCTGTTGCTTGCTTGGTTCTGACAAGAAGACAGAGGTACCCAGCACACTTCCGAGGATCTGGTCTAAGGAATACTCAACATACACGTCTCTCCCTTCCCTCCACCCTGTATTTTCCTCATTAAATTTATTTTGTTACAGGAAAACTTAGGAGACAAATTACTTTTAATTTCTCCCTAATTTTCATACATGAGAACTAAAAGATCTCAGTTATTTGTTATGTCCTTGAATTTATAAGACCGCAAATTGTGCTTTGCAGATCATATGTTTCCTGTGATTACCAGAAGGTAGGACAGAATAGCAGTTCCACACAGAAGCCTGGATTCAAACTCTGGCTTTGCCTTTTAAAATCGGAATGACTTTATAACCTTTTTGTGCAGGAAGATATGTGAATCCTGAAGATTAACTGAAAAAGTGGCTGGAAAGGGCTTAGAACCGTAGCTGGCATGCAGTAGGTGCTCAGTATATTTTTAATAAAAGGTGTGAAATACAGGTTTTCAAATTTAATTCTTTGAATTATTTATTTTATTATTTATTAATTCTTAATAAAACTGTCAGGCTCATAGGAGAAACTTAAAATATTGGGATATATATTGTGTGTGTGTTAGTCACTCATTCATGTCTGACTCTTTGCAATCCCGTGGACTGTACCCACTGGGCTCCTCTGTCCACAGAATTCTCCAGGCAAGAATACTGGAATGGGTAGCCATTCCCTTCTCCAGGGGCATCTTCCTAGCCAGGGGATCGAACCCAGGTCTCCTGCATTGCAGGTAGATTCTTTCCCATGTGAGCCACCAGGGAAGCCAATATATTTGCTAATCATTAATCTTCTGATTCTTTTTTTCCATCAAAAAAACCTTCTAAAAACATCTGAGCGTAGAAAATGGGGCAAGGCTGTGGAGGCAGGCTCCCAGGAGCTGGGCCTGCCAAGCTTAGTGGGGGTGAGGTGATGATCTAGTCTAAGAAAATGGTGGAGGGAGGCCTGGTGGACAGGCAGAGGGCTGGTGAGGAAGCTGGAAGGCCAGGAAGGTCAAGAAGGAAGAGGTAACTTAGGTAGGCAGACAGGACCATGGCTGGATCTGCAACATAAACCAGAAAAGTTCAAAAAATGGCAAAGTCAGAGTCAAACAGAAGTGAAATGAAATGACAACTTCACTGGTGATGTCAACTATATTTTGTGAATTCTGCTTGGGTTTTCTGGGTAACCTTACTCTGAGATAGTTCTTACTTTAAGACAGGGACCCAGTTTCAGGTTAGGATAAAACTGCTGTGAGAACACCTCAGTACAATGGTTTTTTTGCTTTGAGATGTCTTTTGGGATGAATTAGACATGCTGTTGACAAAACCTAGAGGGTCTCTGATAATCTGGGTTCACTGATGGTAGCCATTTTATACCAACTTCTCTTCCAAGATTAGAAATTGATCCTGAAGGTCAGTGTGATAATATTAGAAAGCCTAGGATGTAACAGGCAATGTATTACTCTTTTGACACGTTGTTCTGCTCTGGTGTCACAAAAGCAGCATTAGTTTTGACCTTTTAATATTATCCTTTTTTTTTTTGCTTTGTAAAAGGACTCAAAACAATCTGTTTCTATTTACCACAATTTAATGAAAAACTCAATCAAGCCAGTCATTTGGCATCATGTATGTAAAACCTAGCAGCAGTCAGAAGTAAATCAAAGCAGTAATTTTTAATTATATTACATTGGTATTACTGATGTTCAAAATCATCTTTCAGTTATTTATAATAGAAAGAGAAGCAACTTATAGTAAATATATGGACATAAATACTATAAAATTTATATTAATTGCTTTACCTCGTTGTCTTTGACTTTAATATTTTAAAAATAAGATAAATGTAACTTTTAATATTTTATCAAAAGGTTTAACATAAGATTTAAGGATAGGCTGAGTAGGGACATTTATCCACAGGCTGAAGTTTTAGAGTAGTCTACTCTACACACATAAGAAATGAAGAAAACCGACCTCCTTACTGACTTTTGGCTAGTCACTGCCTAGAATGGTGTTTCCCAAACTTGTGTTGAAGCAAAAAGAACTTCTACAACCTAAATGTCCATCAATAGATGAATGAATAAAGCAAATGAGATATATATGCATTTGTGTGTGTGTGTGTATATATACACACACATACACATATATGTCATCATCAACTCTGTTGCTCTGCGTTTAAAGCATCTCAAGCAATTAGTTCTGTAGTTAAAATGCAGAAGATCCAGGGAGAGCATACAATGGAATATTATTCAGTAACCTCAGATACAATTGTTTATATGTGATAAATCTCAGTTGCAAGTGGCAGAAAACCAATACAAATGAGCTAAAGCAGAAAGAAGGGGGAAGTTTGTTGATTGACACAACTGGAGAGGCAGGAGTGGGTAGCTGGCCTTGGTTATGAAGGCCAGGGGTTCAAACAGTTTTTTCCAAATTCTCTGTTTCTTCCTGCTGTATCTCTGTGGGTTGCCTTACTTTCTTCTACTAATATAGGAGGAAGAGGAAGAGGCAGGGATACAGACAGCCCCTGTCTTTTCTTCTAGATGCAACAAGTCAGAGGAAAGCAAGGCTTTTCTGTCCCTGATTCTATTATCTATATATGGTATCTATAAACCTCAGAAGAGGATTCTCACTGGATGGGCTCATGTCATATGCTCATTCTTTGAATTATCAATTGGCCAGAGGGGTAGGGTGTGACGGCTTGCCAAGCCCATGTTGACACGCTCTCCCACGTGGCCGGGTAAGGCAGAGCCCTGGATTGGCAGCCTCACAGAGTCACAAGGACTAGGCTGAGGCAAGAACTGATGGTGAGGAGAAGCACTTAACTAAGAAGAACACTGCTATTATGAGACCAAAATATAAAAATCACAAAACACTAAATTCCATGGTTACCATAAGCTCTTCTTTTCTTCTAAACAGATGGAATTATTAAATGAAACTATACAGTTCCTTCGGGGAAGGCAATGGCACCCCACTCCAGTACTCTTGCCTGGAAAATCCCATGGATGGAGGAGCCTGGTGGGCTGCAGTCCATGCGGTCGCTGAGGGTCGGACATGACTGAGTGACTTCACTTTCACTTTCCACTTTCAGGCATTGGAGAAGGAAATGGCAACCCACTCCAGTATTCTTGCCTGGAGAATCCTAGGGACGGCAGAGCCTGGTGGGCTGCCATCTATGGGGTCGCACAGAGTCGGACATGACTGAAGTGACTTAGCAGCAGCAGCATACAGTTCCTTACACTCTCAACCCAACCACATACTTTAAAAGAGACACCTGAAGTGAATGCAAAATCATATTTTGGCACCTTTTACCATCCTCCTTCCACTCATGACCCCTCGGGGCCAGGACTAGGGTGAGGGGAGTGAGGCATTTTGCTCAGGTGTGGAATTGAAAGGGATGCCAAAATCTCAGTAGTCAACATAAATAATATTTTAATGTGATATTTTTAAAAAATAAAAATGAATGCCAAAAAATCTATGATGAACAAAAGATCAAAATCTTAAAGACAGGATCAATACTACTGATTTTCCCTTTTGACTTAGGCTCCAATATGGCTCAGCACGGCACTGTCATTGATCAACATTTTAAAATGTTGATATTCTGCTCATTGTGAATTTTTTTGCATTCATCTTTGTTTTTTAAGATACTACCTTACAGGACTTTCCTGGTGGTCCAGTGGCTAAGGCTCTGTGCTCCCAACGCAGGGGGCCCAGATTTAATCCCTGGTCAGGGAACCAGATCACACATGTCACAGAGAAGAGTTCGCAGGCTGCAACTAAAGATCCCCCATTCCACAACTAAGACCTGGTACAGCCAAGTAAATAATTGCTTTTTTTTTTTTATTTTAAAGAAACAAAGATATCACCTTATAATATTTTTATCCTGATTACTGAGTTTCTGGCACACCCTTATGTTTTTCACCCAAGGTGAGTGCCTTGTCTCATTCACGTCTTCTGCATCCACCTTACCAAAGGGGTAGGCAGTCATCAGTAAACCCTTCACTCAAGCTGAGTCAATCACATTCTTTCTCTAAACTTGAAAATGTGGCCTAAGAGACACAGAGACACTGGTCTGATGAGAGTGGACACCTGAAGTGAAAGTGATGCTGCATTGGAGCTGGGGGAGTCATGTTGGGCCTTGTGCAGGCCAAGGAAGCCCATTCAGGGACAGAAGCGGGCATGAGAGAATTAGGCATGTGCCATGTTGTATTATTTATTCAAAATATTTTCTGCCGTCTTCTACAAGGCCCTTCTCTGGCACCTCTCTATTGGAAGAGTGTATTTCCTACAGCACGGATGTCGATCTTGGCCACATGGTTTGTTTTAGCCAATGGAATGTAAGCAGAAGTGACATGCCATGCCTGAATGGAAACTTTAAGTGTCATTGAATGGATCTGCTTTGCTCCCTTCTCTCTGCCATAAGGCTGGCATGTTCCAAACATATATTTTCAGCCTAAGTTCAAGAAGTTGAACTTGAAGCTGTGCATCTGAAAAAAATGAGTCGTATCACTTATCATTTTAGCTTTGTAACTGAAAAACAAAAAACCTTTGTTTATACACAAATAAATCTTTGTCTAATGTTCTGCTCCTTGGGTTTAATTCAACTGACTATTCTCTCAGGACCCATTAGGATCTGGCTCACTCTTTGAGATCATCTTTAAGAACAGTCTTTATACTGCTGCTGCTGCTGCTAAGTCACTTCAGTCGTGTCCAACTCTGTGCGGCCCCATAGATGGCAGCCCACCAGGCTCCCCCATCCCTGGGATTCTCCAGGCAAGAACACTGGAGTGGGTTGCCATTTCCTTCTCCGATGCATGAAAGTGAAAAGTGAAAGTGAAGTTGCTCAGTCGTGTCTGACCCTCAGCGACCCCATGGACTGCAGCCTACCAGGCTCCTCTGTCCATGGGATTTTCTAGGCAAGAGTACTGGAGTGGGGTGCCATTGCCTTCTCCGTCTTTACACTGCACCCTGTGCTCTTTAAGGAGCAAGCAATGTATCCCAAGTTGGGGGATAGGATTTCTATGCAGTAATAGCTCAGAGCTTCCCTGGTGGCTCAGATGGTAAGGAATATTCCTGCAATGAGGGAGACCTGGCTTCAGTCCCTGGGTCAGGGAAGATCCCTTGGAGAAGGGAATGGCTACCCACTCCAGTATTCTTGTCTGGAGAATTATATGGACAGAGGAGCCTGGCGGGCTACAGTCCATGGCGTCGCAAAGAATGGGACACAACTTGGTGACTAACACATATACACATACACAACAACAGTTGACTAATGAGACAATAACTTCTGTTTTATGCAAAAACTTTCTATTTTGGCAAAATAAAATTACTAAGTTACAAACATTATAATTATTTTTTCAAAATACTGTCATAAATATAGTTTTAGTTGCTTTACATTCTGTGGGTGGGAAGCACAGAGAGGTTATAGATTTGCCTAAAGTTACCAGCAGGTAAGCGGAAAAATCAGCTCTGGAAGCCAGAACTTCATCTAGCTCTTTCTGGTTTTGCCTCAGTACAATGAGAAACAATTTATTCCTCTGTAACATTCTCCTTAATACTTGTAAGAATGTTTAAGTTGCTCACAGAATGTTCTCATTATACATGAAGTAAATTTTAAAAAATTTAAGAACATGGACATATGTTACCCGTTGCATTTACCATAGGAACATCTAGGTTATTCTGTGTTTACTGCTGATGTATATATCTAACTGAACACCACTTTGCTGCTGCTGCTACTGCTGCTGCTAAGTCACTTCAGTTGTGTCCGACTCTGTGCGACCCCATAGACGGCGCCCACCAGGCTCCCCTGTCCCTGGGATTCTCCAGGCAAGAACGCTGGAGTGGGTTGCCATTTCCTTTTCCAATGCATGAAAGTGAAAAGCGAAAGTGAAGTCGCTCAGTCGTGTCCAACTCTTAGCGACCCCATGGACTGCAGCCCACCAGGTTCCTCCGTCCATGGGATTTTCCAGGCAAGAGTACTGGAGTGGGGTGCCATTGCCTTTAGTGACATTAAATAACACATTTATCATGAAAATATTTGATGAGATGCCACCACACTACAAAGCAGGTATTTCTTTCCCAGAATGCCTTGAAGATGAATGCATAATAACTGATGGTTTATTTTAAAATGCTTAAATTACACATCTTTATTTAAGAAAAAGAAGCTAAGAGAGAAATAACATTTGAGACAAGACTGAGAATGAACAGTGATTAGGGTAGAAAGGAAAAGAAAATTCTTGCTCAATAGTAAAAACACGAAAGAATTTACAAATATATTACTGATTCATTGATTGATAAAATACATCAGAAATTCAAGAATAATGTTAGATTTAGAAATATGAATTGCTAAAATTATAAAGTAATAATAATGGTTCCAATTGCCTATATTAAAGTACCTACAAAATCTTGTTTTGTGTGCACAGCATTTCTTTATACCAACCTAAGTTAGATAAGGAATAGAGTAAGTACTGACACTAAATAAAAAATGTCACCAGATATTTTTCCTACAAGGACACGTCCTTTATTATTTTTTTCATGGATTTTGAAGACCATAGATATCTGAAAAGTAAATCAATTTAGTCAATTGACAACTAATGAGTTTCAACCAGTTGTTTTTAAAAGTACTTAAAAGATAAACTTCAGCCATTTTGTCTTGTTTCCTGAGGGAAACACTTATTCACACAGTTTTATCACTGGAAATGACTAAATATTAATGAAAACTTTCAGATCTAGTGATAACCTGTGTTGATAACTAACTGTCCAACTTTGGGAGAACTACTTAGTATAGTTCTTTGCTCTCCTATATTCTGAAGGACTTAGGAATTCTGGCTCATGAGTTTTTTGTGATGATGGAAGATAGACTATATGAGAAAATCGAATGTTAACACATTAACTATCTTATTAAGCAGACATGGTGAGGGAATAATGTTTGTTGTTCATCTAACAGTTGATAAATGAACGTTAAAATCTGTCATCCTCCTGCCTTATATTTCTTGGCAGTTTAATCACTGTGATATTGGCAGAAAAAAAAACTGTATTTACTATTTTGAAGAAATATACAAAAGATCAGAGAAGAAAATATTTTTAAATGAACCAATATTCCCTTCCTAGTCTACTTATGTCATGTCTTAAGGGCTTTACATTATTGTTTTTTAGCAAACATCCAAATGTCAACTCTATCTACACCACAGTGTCTACTCACAGCTTCCATTACTGATAAAACAAATGATTTAACATTTCTTTTTTTTTAAATTTAAATCTATTTATTTTAATTGGAGGCTAATTACTTTACAATATTGTAGTGGTTTTGCCATACATTGACATAAATCTGCCACAGATGTATGTGTATTCCCCATCTTGAACCCCCCTCCTACCTCCCTCCCCATCCCATCCCTCTGGGTCATCCCAGTGCACCAGCCCTGAGCACCCTGTCTCATGCATTGAACCTGGACTGGCGATCCATTTCACATATAATATACGTGTTTCAATGCCATTCTCCCAAATCATCCCACCCTCACCCTCTCCCACAGAGTCCAAAAGACTGTTCTACACATCTGTGTCTCTTTTGCTGTCTTGCATATAGGGTATCGTTACTATCTTTCTAAATTCCATATATATGCATTAGTAAATTGTATTGGTGTTTTTCTATCCAGCTTACTTCACTCTGTATAATAGGCTCCAGTTTCATCCACCTCATTAGAACTGATTCAAATGTATTCTTTTTAATGGCTGAGTAATATTCCATTGTGTATATGTACCACCACTTTCTTATCCATTTGTCTGCTGATGGACATCTAGGTTGCTTCCATGTCCTGGCTATTATAAACAGTGCTGTGATGAACGTTGGAGTACATGTGTCTCTTTCAATTCTGGTTTTGATTTAACATTTTAAATCTACATGGGGCTTGATGGAGATTTAAAGGCTGCCTTTGGTCTTAATGGATAAAGTATAGGTTCTTCTTCACAGAAAAATAATGCTGTAGTTTGACCATCCTAATTAGTGTATGCCTATAAGTCCTTTTTCCCAGACAGGGTGATTAATTTCTTAGCCCCAATGATATGGTAATTTGTAGGGCAATTCAACGTAGGCTATAGTTAGCAGTTTAGGAGTGAAATCATAACAGGAAGAAAAAATTGGCCATGAATTAAAGTTTTTAAAACTTTCAAAATTAAACATCATTTAAACAACTTAAATTGAAATGTTTAAAAAGTGGCATGTGCCTGGAGTGGGGCGGAGCTCAAATTTGTGCTGAGTTGTCTCCATCAGTACTAATACAGTTCAGTAGGCTATATGGGAGAACATAAATAACTGTAAATGTGGATCCCATTCAATCAATACTGAGTTGAGCTCCCTGACTGCTGAAAATGGTGATGCTTTATTTTTTCTTGCTTTAAATAAATTATCAATATTTCTCCCCTTAACCTGAGGGCCTTTCTCAAAGGCTAGCTTTTCTGGTCTCCAGGGAGTGCCAAGAAACCCTGAGTTGGGGGGCTGACAGCTGATGCCTGAAGACCATCTTTACTGCCTTGCCTCATTCTTGAGCTTGCAACTCAATGGTGTAAAGAAAACCTCCCTATAACAGTCCTGAACCCCTGCCTTGACCTTTGCACCCCCGACTAAGTGGATTTTTTAAAAAAGTAAAAGTCAGATTCATGTACATCTCAAGAGTGGTTCCCTTCTGCCTAATCAGTGTGGGCAACATTATAAAGATCTCTTTCCCCCTGAAGCTTATTTGTGTGTGTGTGTGTTGGGGAGCAATAGATAAACACAAAAGTAGCATGTTAATTAAAATATATAGCATGCCAGTTAGTGGTAAGTACTACTGGGAAAAAATAAAGCAGAGAGGGAACTAAAGGAATCAGAAAGGTCTCACTGCAACGGTGAGATCTGAGTAATGATCTGAAGGAGGCAAGAGAATGAACTATTAAGATACAGGGTATTTGGTCTGGAGCTGAAGGAATATCAGATGCATAGGCCCTGGGGTCAGGGGGGCCTGGTGTTTGTGGAGGAACAGCAAGAGGGACAGCTGGCTCAAGCAGAGGAAGTGGGAGGAAATAAGGTCGGTGAGGCCAAAGGAAACAGGTCATGTGAGGTCCTGGCGGACCTTCCTAAGGAATAAGAAACGTGGGGGCAACGGAAGGACTTTGAACAGGGGAGTGGCATGACCTAACAAGTGGTTAAAGGCCCTGTTCTTGAGGCTAGCTTTGGCAGCGGTACCACCAAAAGACATCAGAAAGATAAATTTGGTAACAGGTGTTTCAAAGTTTGCACAGACAACTACTGATAAAGGAAAACGGTTGCATTCTGGACAAACGGGTGCGTAGGTGGTCAATAGGAGGGGTTACCCTGAGAAACTGCAAGATGCACCTGCCTAGTTTTCAGGCCGCGACCGCGCAGAAACCTCCAGTCCTTCTCCTCCAGCCCACGTCCTCTCCGCGAGGGTCAGGGCCTCAGCCTCTGGCCGTGTTGCCATGGCGACTACAGGATTTTATTTTATTTTTTCTTACTTCTTTCACCCTACTCCCCACTCATACACCTCCTGAGCGCAAAGCACCCGGATCCGCATCCTTCCAGCGCGGACGTTGGGTTTGGGCCAGTGCCTACTAATCAGTATTCCGCTCCCAGCGTGTTCCCCGCCCACGCCGCGACTCCAGGCGCCAGCCTATTCAGCAGCTCCGCACCCAGTGGTCCGCGCCACCCAACGGCCCCCACCTCCTCCCCGGGGATCACGGCCGGAGCCCCACACCGGCTCTGCCCTGGAGCGTCCCTGGCGGCCCTGAGAATAAGCCGCGGGTCGGCCCAGTAACGCATCGCTTTCCCACTCGCTGGTGGCGGCCCAGAGTTGCACGTCTGCGGCGGGGAGGGGGCGCCCTGCGTCTGGCTCGCAGGCAGAGTGCTCCGGGAGACCCGCTCTACACATCCCCGAAACAACTCTCTGGAGAGGTTCAACTCCCCTGTGAGCCGTTTAAGGTTCCCCTGCGCTTCCTGCAATGCACCAGACGGGGGAAGCAGATATCGGAGGCACCTGCATTGCGCCCCCGTTGGGATGCACTGTGCGGAAAAGAGGGGGGGGGGGGTGTCATCTGCTGCAAAACTGGAGGATCGGAGGCGCGGGGAGTTAGGGGTGGGTTTTCTTAGGACTTACCTTGTGCAGTTTCCACATGGCCCCTAGAGCCTTGACTTCGTGGCTGGAGTGTTTGCCCTCCTCCAAGCACTGGTAGCACACGGGCATCTTGCACTGCACGCAGTACATGCTGTGGTTCTCCAGCTCGTGGTCTGTGCAAGTGGAAACCTTTCGTGGGCTTAGCCGCCGGCTCACGCGGCCCTGCGCCGGGGGTACCAGGCGATGCTTGGCCAGAGGACCCCGTGGCGGGTGGCAGCGCAGGCGGCACGGGTCACAGTAGAAGACATCGCACTGTTCACACATGACGGTGGCTTCCTTGGGTGCCTTCTCGCAGAGCTGGCATTTAAGGGCAGCCGCTTTGCTCTGCTGGTAGCGGTCAATTACCCCTTCCAGGACGCGGTTCTTGGGGAAGCCGCGGAGCCCCCGGTCATCCAAGATGAGGCTGCGGTGGCACTGGGGGCAGGTGATACAGGAGTTGCGGGGCACAGAGGCCAAGGCCGGTGACAGGTGGGTGGCCGGTGGCGGCATAGCCGGGGGGAACACACGGACGCCGTTGGGGGACTTCTGGCATGGTGTAGTAGGGGCGCTGGCGAACCCCCCGTAGGAGCCATAGCCGCTGTCCGCCTCGCTGTACAGGCTCATCTTGTCCAGATCCAGATAGTCATAATCAGAGACCCCGGAGCCCGAGGCCCGTCGGCTCTGGGGGGACTCTGACTCCGGGGTCTGTACCAGGATGTTGCGGGCGCACGCCTGACATATATTGTGAGAGCAGGGTAAGATGATCGGCTCGCGATAGAAGGAGCCGCATACTGGGCATTTTAACTCTTCTTCCATCTCTTCCATGGGGACCCGGCTGGGAGCGAAGCAGCTGCGGCTGCAACGGGCGCCTGAGCTGACGAGGTGGCCGGCTGGCCTGTCGTGTCCAGCACCTTGGCCAGCAGTGGCGGCGGTGGTTTTGGCAGTGGCGCCTTCCCGCGTCGCTTAGGCGCCGACTCCCTGCGAGGCGCTCTCTCTGTGAGCCACCGAACCTCGGAGCCCAGAGCCAGCCTGGGACCGCCCCCTCCTCGCCCCCTAGTCCCGCCCCAGCCTGTAAACAGCGGCCGATTGGACGGAAAGCAAGAGAGCGAAGCTCTCATTGGCCATATGCCCCATCCTTCTCCTCTCCTCTGCAGGTCACAGGGGGTTTGGTGGAGGATTCTGAGGATGAGGGGAGTCTTCATGCCCGGCTGCATGATATCAGGAGGCTGCCGGCATGCGGAGGCGAAGGGACCGGGAAGGAGGAATTGGGCGGGATGACTCATCCCTCGCCCCGCTTCCTTCCGACCTCCGGCTCAGTCTCCCGAGAACTGAGCGTGAGAAACCCCTCCTCGCAGCGAGGGGGCTGACAGAGGGGTTGATGGCTATCGCCGGCGTTTGCGTTTGGATTTCAGCTCTGGTCTCCGCGCCGACCTCCCCTCGGCGAGTGCTGCACCACAGAGGAGACGGCCCTTCTCCTTCCGCTGCTGGCGCCTCACCCAGACCTCGGTTTCTGTACCGCAGCGGGGACTTTCTCCCCAGCTCAGAAACCCGCAGAAGCCGGTCCCTGCATTCCAGCTTCCGGGGACCCGATGGTGCAGGCCGTGAGCCCTGGCAGGAGTCAACTCTTTGTCTTCTTTCTGTCCCAGTTCCTGCTGTCTAAAAGTGGACTGACAATATCGATTTCCTAGTGTTGCAGTGTGACTTAAACTAGGGACTCACGTAAAGCTCAGTATACTAGTTAAAATCTATGCCCCCTTCATTTCACGCTTTCAGTACAAACTCGGCCCAGAGGCTTCTTACCGTGTGATGTGAAAGTGTCCTTATATCCCTACTTCAGTCCCCGTTCCCTCAAAGCTGTCCTCTCACCAGGCTGTCAGCACCTGGCTGAGATTCCTCAAGAGCAGCAGAATCTTTGGTTCAGTTGAGGCAGGATTGGGTTGCTTAATTCTGAGTGCCCACAGTTCAGTAAATGGATCACTGTGTCAATGCAGAGTCTCAAGTGTGTGACACCAAATAGCGTCTACCACAGCTTCCAGGATGGTGGGTTCTTCCTGTTTCTTCTAATGAAGTGCATGAGATGATGGTGATAGGGGGTGGGGGCAGGGTAGTTCTAGTGTCAGTCCTTAAATATTAATCACTCTTCTCTCTCTCCCCAGTCATCGCTGGAGATAACTGGTCCTGTCCCTTGCTTGCAAAACTGCTGATTAGATGATGGAGGACAAAAAAATAAAAAATAAAAAAATCCAAAAACACCCCCAAATCCACCTTTAGGTTAAGTGACATGGTGATATTCTGAGGTAGTAACTTATTTTAAGTTGCACATGGCTGCCTTTTGCTGAATGATTCGTGAAGTAAATGACAAAATTTCTTTCCAAGTTTTAACAAATCTTCCAATTTTTCATCTTCCAAAAAGATCGCTTGATTGCAGCTCATTTAAACCACTCTACTGTGCCAGGGGTGGGGGTTGGGGGGTGGGGGGAAGAGGAGTTTTTATAATCCTGCTCATGGGGAAATAGTCCAATCAACTAGGTTATCTTTCCAACACCTTTCTTCAATTGCAGTAAAAACAGCACCTGATCATTGTTTTGGGGGGAAAAACTTCTCATTGTTATTTAAAGTTATGTTAACTACAAATGATATGTGATTTTTTAATTGGAGTATAGTTGATTTCTATGTGATTTATTTTTAGCTTTTAATTAGTTGAGTCCAGAGCATCCAAAGGCCTACTTACTCTGTTTACAGAAATTGAAAGTTTTCATGTGAGTTTGGAACATCATCTATTTGCAGGATACATCTAATTCATAAGTTCCAAGAGAATTTGCTAATAACAAATAGTTCAGTTCAGTTCAGTTCAGTTGCTCAGTCGTGTCCGACTCTTTGCAACCCCATGAATCACAGCACACCAGGCCTCCCTGTCTATCACCAACTCCTGGAGTTCACTCAGACTCACGTTCATCGAGTCAGTGATGCCATCCAGCCATCTCATCCTCTGTCGTCCCCTTCTCCTCTTGCCCGCAATCCCTCCCAGCATCAGAGTCTTTTCTAATGAGTCAACTCTTCGCATGAGGTGGCCAAAGTACTGGAGTTCCAGCTTTAGCATCATTCCTTCCAAAGAAATCCCAGGGCTGATCTCCTTCAGAATGGACTGGTTGGACATCCTTGCAGTCCAAGAGACTCTCAAGAGTCTTCTCCAACACCACAGTTCAAAAGCATCAATTCTTCGGTGCTCGGCCTTCTTCACAGTCCAACTCTCACATCCATACATGACCACAGGAAAAACCATAGCCTTCACTAGACGGACCTTTGTTGGCAAAGTAATGTCTCTGCTTTTGAATATGCTATCTAGATTGGTCATAGCTTTCCTTCCAAGGAGTAAGCGTCTTTTAATTTCATGGCTGCAGTCACCATCTGCAGTGATTTTGGAGCCCCAAAAAATAGTCTGACACTGTTTCCACAGTTTCCCCATCTATTTCCCAGGAAGTGATGAAACCAGATGCCATGATCTTCGTTTTCTGAATGTTGAGCTTTAAGCCAACTTTTTCACTCTCCACTTTCACTTTCATCAAGAGGCTTTTGAGTTCCTCTTCACTTTCTGCCATAAGGGTGGTGTCATCTGCATATCTGAGGTTATTGATATTTCTCCCGGTAATCTTGATTCCAGCTTGTGTTTCTTCCAGCCCAGCGTTTCTCATGATGTACTCTGCATATAAGTTAAATAAGCAGGGTGACAATATACAGGCTTGAGGTACCTGGCTTGACATACCTTTTCCTATTTCGAACCAGGCTGTTGTTCCATGTCCAGTCCTAACTGTTGCTTCCTGACCTGCATATAGATTTCTCAAGAGGCAGGTCAGGTGGTCTGGTATTCCCATCTCTTTCAGAATTTTCCACAGTTGATTGTGATCCACACAGTCAAAGGCTTTGGCATAGTCAATAAAGCAGAAATAGATGTTTTTCTGGAACTCTCTTTTTTGCTTTTTTGCTGATCCGCGGATGTTGGCAATTTGATCTCTGGTTCCTCTGCCTTTTCTAAAACCAGCTTGAACATCAGGAAGTTCATGGTTCATGTATTGCTGAAGACTGGCTTGGAGAATTTTGAGCATTACTTTACTAGCATGTGAGATGAGTGCAATTGTGTGGTAGTTTGAGCATTCTTTGGCATTGCCTTTCTTTGGGATTGGAATGAAATATCACAGTAATCCACATCTATGCCCCAACCAGTAATGCTAAAGAAGCTGAAGTTGAATGGTTCTATGAAGACCTACAAGACCTTTTAGAACTAACACCCAAAAAAGACGTCCTTTTCATTATAGGGGACTGGAATGCAAAAGTAGGAAATCAAGAAACACCTGGAGTAACAGGCAAATTTGGCCTTGGAATATGGAATGAAGCAGGGCAAAGATTAATAGAGTTTTGCCAAGAAAATGTACTGGTCATAGCAAATACCCTCTTCCAACAACACAAGAGAAGACTCTGCACATGGACATCACTAGATGGTCAACACCGAAATCAGATTGATTATATTCTTTGCAGCCAAAGATGGAGAAGCTCTATACAGTCAACAAAAACAAGACCAGGAGCTGACTGTGGCTCAGATCATGAACTCCTTATTACCAAATTCAGACTTAAATTGAAGAAAGTAGGGAAAACCACTAGACCATTCAGGTATGACCTAAATCAAATCCTTTATGATTATACAGTGGAAGTGAGAAATAGATTTAAGAGCCTAGATCTGATAGATAGAGTGCATGATGAACTATGGAATGAGGTTCATGATATTGTACAGGAGACAGGGATCAAGACCATCCCCGTGGAAACGAAATGCAAAAAAGCAAAATGGCTGTCCGGGGAGGCCTTACAAATACTGTAAAAAGAAGAGAAGCAAAAAGCAAAGGAGAAAAGGCAAGATATAAGCATCTGAATGCAGAGTTCCAAAGAATAGCAAGAAGAGATAAGAAAGCCTTCCTTAGTGATCAATGCAAAGAAATAGAGGAAAACAACAGAATGGGAAAGACTAGAGATCTCTTCAAGAAAATTAGAGATACCAAGGGAACATTTCATGCAAAGATGGGCTCAATAAAGGACAGAAATGGTATGGACCTAACAGAAGCAGAAGATATTAAGAAGAGGTGGCAAGAATACACAGAAGAACTGTACAAAAAAGATCTTCATGACCCAGATAATCACAATGGTGTGATCACTCATCTAGAGCCAGACTTCCTGGAATGTGAAGTCAAGTGGGCTTTAGGAAGCATCACTATGAACAAAGCTACTGGAGGTGATGGAATTCCAGTTGAGCTATTTCAAATCCTGAAAGATGATGCTGTTAAAGTGCCACACTCAATATGCCAGCAAATTTGGAAAACTCAGCAGTGGCCACAGGACTGGAAAAGGTCAGTTTTCATCCCAATCCCAAAGAAAGGCAAAAAGGAGTGTTAGTGCCACTCATAATTAACAGCCCTTCAAATGACTTTTATATGGATTTGGTAAATTGTAGCAGCCTTAGCCCAGTGCTTCTGACATTTCAAGGTAAGCAGCTGTTACTCTTTTTATGAGTTTGAACTTTCTTATCACAGATCACCATTTGCTATGGATTGAATGTATCTCAGATGATGGTATCCAGGGGTGTGGCCCTTGGTAGAGCCTTCATGAATGGGATTGCTGCTGCTGCTGCTGCTAAGTCGCTTCAGTCGTGTCTGACTCTGTGCGACCCCACAGACGGCAGCCCACTAGGCTTCTCTGTCCCTGGGATTCTCCAGGCAAGAATACTGGAGTGGGTTGCCACTTCCTTCTTCAATAGTGCTCTTAAAAAAGTAGCCTAAGAGAGCTCCCTTGCCCTCTCCCATCTGGTGAGGAAGCAGATCTTCACCAGTTACCAAATTTGCCAATACCTTGATCTTGTACTTCCCAGTCTTCAGACCTGTGAGAGATATACATGAAATATATCAAGATTTCATTGCTAGAAATATTGATTATGTATCAATGATTTGTTAGGTCTATTTGGTCAGGACTAGCTTAGTCAAACCCAGGAGATTTAAATGACTATCATTTTTTATATTTTCATGCTGTTCCAGGCAGTGAGTTAATAACTGATGGCTTATTTTTAAATGTTTAAATTGGAAATCTTTGTTTAAGAAAAGGTAAGAGAGAAACAACATTTGAGACAAGATTCAGGATGAACAGTCAGTAATTTGAGTAGAAAGGAAAAGAAAATTCTTATTCAACAGCACAAACACAAAAGAATTTACGAATACATTACAAATATATACTACAAATATATTACTGACTCAGTGATTGATTAACTCACATCAGTGAGTTAATTTATTTACATATATTATCTACTTCGATCTCTGTGATAACAAGAAGAGATGGGTATAAATATCCCCATTTTAAAGATGAGTAAACTGATGATAAGCAAAGTACTGAAGGTCAAATATTGGTGAGGCTAGGATTTCTTTCTTTCTTTGTTCATTCATTCATTCAACAAATGCTGAGCTTCACTCTCTGTCAGGCCCTGTGTGTAATAGATACCAAAAATGACCTTTTTAAAAAAAAAATTTCTATGCTTATTCTCCCTGGAGAAGCAAATGGCAACCCACTTTAGTATTCTTGCCTGGAAAATTCCATGGACAGAGGAAACTGGCGGACTACAGTTCACGGATTTGAAAGAGTCAGACACAACTGAGCAATGAACACACATGCTTATTCTGCTTACCTTCCCTGATAATTTATCATTTTCTTGAATTTTTTTCTCTAAAATATTATATATATTTCCCCTCATGTTGCAGTATTTGGCCATAGTGTACTTACAGCCCTCCGTTGAATTGTGTTTAAAGGAAATAAAGACCTGAATGTAGTTGATGCTATAGAAGTAGTATAGGGAATATCTTCGCTCTTCCAGCTGGTGATCAGCCCATGCCCTGAAGCACAAGGATTGATAGGGTTGACTGTAGATGTTCTCATTTGTGTAAAATGCCTCTGAAACTTACTAAATTCTTCACCCAAATGATGTTCCTTAGCGATGTCAAGAAAATTAAGCTGAACTAGTGGCTTTTCCATTTTTTTTAAGACAAAGGTTTTTCAATGAAAAATTTAGGTGCTTTCCGGTTTACTTTTGACTACTGCTGCTGCTGCTGCTAAGTCTCTTCAGTCGTGTCTGACTCTGTGCGACCCCAGAGATGGCAGGCCACCAGGCTCCCCTGTCCCTGGGATTCTCCAGGCAAGAACACTGGAGTGGGTTGCCATTTCCTTCTTCAAAGGATGAAAGTGAAAAGTGAAAGTGATGTCTCTCAGTTGTGTTCGACTCTTAGCAACCCCACATGGACTGCAGCCCACCAGGCTCCTCCGTCCATGGGATTTTCCAGGCAAGAGTACTGGAGTGGCGTGCCATTGCCTTCTCTGACTTTTGACTACAGTGCTTGATTATTAACACAAAAGTCTCTGATTCCAAAGAATGAATACTCAGAGGAGAAAGAATTCTCTCTTCTCCCCACATTCTGTTCTAGAGTCATGAATCCTTAGTTACAGGGGCAAAATTCCCTCTTTTGGCCATATGAGAATAATCCTCCTTCCATAAATGCCTAAAAAGCAGGATTAACTATAGGAATCAACTATGGTCTGACCTCAGATAACAGACAGTGTAGGACTATAATTCCTGAGAGAAGGAAAACAAAGAGGTAAGCCCTACCTTCAATCAGGCTTTCTACCAGATTGTAAGTTCCAGATTGACATAAGGAGGAGGAATTCTAACAAAGCCCATCAATCTCCCTGAGTTGAGAAGACAAGAGATTCAATTTTTAAGAAGGTGAAGGAAGCTAGAATTTGGAGAGAGGAAAGAGCTAGACAAAGTTTCACGGAATCTGAATGGGGATTTGCTTGGTGTTTGGATACCCTATGTGTATGTACAGGGTGAATCTCTACCAGGTGGGCAATGACAACCTCTGAGGAAGAGCAATTATTGGAGTTGTAATGTAAACAATTCTCAGAGCACACACAGAACCAGGTATCATTCATATTCTCTTCAGCCAGAATGAAGAGAACTCACTGAATATACAAAAAATCAGTTGTATCTCTATATATTCAGTTCAGTTCAGTTCAGTCGCTCAGTCGTGTCCGACTCTTTGCTACCCCATGAATTGCAGCACGCCAGGCCTCCCTGTCCATACCAACTCCCGGAGTTCACTCAGACTCACGTCCATTGAGTCAGTGATGCCATCCAGCCATCTCATCCTCTGTTGTCCCCTTCTCCTCCTGCCCCAAATCCCTCCCAGCATCAGAGTCTTTTCTAATGAGTCAACTCTTCACATGAGGTGGCCAAAGTACTGGAGTTTCAGCTTTAGCATCATTCCTTCCAAAGAAATCCCAGGGCTGATCTCCTTCAGAATGGACTGGTTGGACATCCTTGCAGTCCAAGGGACTCTTAAGAGTCTTCTCCAACACCACAGTTCAAAAACATCAATTCTTCGGCGCTCAGCCTTCTTCACAGTCCAACTCTCACATCCATACATGACCACAGGAAAAACCATAGCCTTCACTAGACGGACCTTTGTTGGCAAGTAATGTCTCTGCTTTTGAAAATGCCATCTAGGTTGGTCATAACTTTCCTTCCAAGGAGTAAGCGTCTTTTAATTTCATGGCTGCAGTCACCATCTGCAGTGATTTTGGAGCCCAGAAAAATAAAGTCTGAACTGTTTCCACTGTTTCCCCATCTATTTCCCATGAAGTGATGGGACCGGATGCCATGATCTTTGTTTTCTGAATGTTGAGCTTTAAGCCAACTTTTTCACTCTCCACTTTCACTTTCATCAAGAGGCTTTTGAGTTCCTCTTCACTTTCTGCCATAAGGGTGGTGTCATCTGCATATCGGAGGTTACTGATATTTCTCCCGGCAATCTTGATTCCAGCTTGTGTTTCTTCCAGCCCAGCGTTTCTCATGATGTACTCTGCATATAAGTTAAATAAGCAGGGTGACAATATACAGCCTTGACAGACTCCTTTTCTCTATATATTAGCAGTGCACAATTAGTAATTGATATTAAAACTATACTATTTATAACAGCATCAAAAATCATGAATTTGACTTTTGAAATGTATAAATCTATACACTGACAACTACAAAACATTTCGGAGAGAAATTAAAAGCAACTTTAATAAATGGTGATATACACCATGTTCATAGGTTGGCAGATTCAATATTGTTGAGATGCCAGTTTACCCCAAATTGATCTATAGTGTCAATGCAATTCCAATGAAAATTTTCAGTAGAAATTTTTTGGGGTAAGAGACTGACAAGCTGATTGTAAAACCTACTTGAAGGTATAAAGAAGTTAGAACAGCCAAAAATATTTTGAAAAAGATACAACTTGAAGATTTATATTAACTGATTTTAAGACTTACTATGAAGCTACAGTAATTAACTGTTGTGTTAATGGCTTAAGGATATAAATATATATCAATGAAACAATAGAGTTTAGAAATAGATTCATAGGTATGGTCAATTAATTTTAAATAAAGATTATAAATAAGCTTATGGAAACATCTATTGAAGTTAAAAACATCAATAAAGTTAAAAAGTTCGAAAAGTGAGGAAAGGAGAGATGCTAGCTTAGTCTTTATATACTGTTCTAGGTTATTTCACTTTTTATAACAAGCATGTGTTATAACTTGAAAAATATCTAAAAATAATTCTTAGAAGAAGTTCAAAATAATTTCTGAAGGAATGTGAGCACTATTACTTGGAATTCCCTTTCTCCTATCTAGTCTTCATTATTACATGCCAGAGTTAAAAAAAAAATCTCATGTTTCTGATCTTAAGTTTTGGAGTTCTACTTTACATACGCTGTTACAGTGTTGGTCTGACTTTATATCATTTACTGTATCCTAATTAGAAATCAGAGCTATTAATACTTTCTCCTAAGTGCTTAATACAGTTCTAATGCCATTGTTCCCTGTGATTTTCTCTGGAGGTGTCTTCCTGGATAATTTCTCTACCTTCTATAAGTTTTCAAATATTTTACCCCTGTCTTTAAGAAGCAGATAGTTTGCTAGGAAAATTAACTTGTCCATAGAATTTTTCTTTAGGTGTTTGTAAACACCTAAACTGTAAACACCTAAACTGCCCCGAGCTCTTCTCTTTTTAAGCCTCAAAGTCAGAAGTCATTCACAATTTCTTTTACATTTAGCTGTTACCACTTTTGGTAATGCTGGAGGACCAATATAGGAGAATATAGGGTACAGGAATTCTTCTGTTAGGATTTTGAATTTGGGAAACTGAAAGACTGAGTATGTTAATTGACGGTGCTAAACAGAAAGGTCATGAAGTGCACTAGAGGCCAGATTAGCCAATACAGTTATATGGAAGCTAGTTTCAGGGAACTTGTCTGGGGGAGCAGATGTTACCAGTGCTTAGCAATACCTTCCTGGATATAGGGGAGAATATGAAACTTTTTGTTTTTAGGCAAGACTTTGTTGGCCAAAGACATATGTGCAGAAGTGAAATGTGTGACTTCCAGACTGAGTTCATGAAAAGCTCCCACACAAAGTTATGGAAAATGTGTTGAGATATTATTGAACCATGGATCAGAGCTGCCTGGATCACTGAATCTGCATACAGAAAACAGCTGTCAGAACTGGTGATTCACTGCCTAAAGAACAACCAAGGAAAATTAGCTTTTGCTGTGTTAAGCCAGAGATGTGAGAGTTGTGTGTTACTGTCACACAGCACAGCCTAACCTGACTAATACAGCAGTGAAGAGAGATGAATGGAGGAGATAGGCAGAGACGAGTCATGAATATAGCCTTAGGAAGAGACAGTGCAGAAAACTGTGAGTTTTTGAGAGATTTTTTCTAGCCAAGGGAACATGCTCAGCTGAGACACAGGGGAAGGTTGGGGAATTAATGCCCCTGGAAGCAGCCCCAACAAGTGATGCTGGGTGGGTGAGGGGTTGGTGGATAAATATCTAAGTTCCTTACATCTCTTGGTTGAGATCATTTTGAGACTTGCTTCACACTGTCTCCAAGAGGTCGCCAGTGGGATCAGTTTACCTGCCCAAGTGAAAGTGAAAGTCACTCAGTCGTGTCTGACTCTTTGCGACCCCATAGATGATACAGTCCATGGAATTCTCTAGGCCACAACACTGAAGTGGGTAGCCTTTGCCTTCTCCAGGGGATCTTCCCAACCTAGGAATCGAAACGGTGTCTCCTGCATTGCAGGAGGATTCTTTACCAACTGAACTATCAAGGAAGCCCTACCTGCCCAAAGTGGCTTAAAAATTCACCCTTTAGTGGGTAGCTTCTTGTCTCCTTACTTCATTTCCTTAACAGTGTTTCTTAGTTTCATCCCCTAAATAAAATATTTGCACTTAAATTCATGTCTCCAGATGTGCTTCCAAACCAAAATAACCATTTTGTGTGCATAAGTAGGGAATGAAGGGAAGCCTCATCTCATGAAATTGTCACTTACCCCTTCATTTTTTTGTGAAGTTAGGCCCATTATTCCTTTTTTATTACCTAATTTCAAACTTCAGTTGGTTCTTCTTTAGTTTCTATCTTTGTTTATGCATCGTTTTGTACATACATCATTTTTCTGATTTCCTTTAATTGTTTATCTGAGTAGGAGCAGTGGCTGCACTTTGCTGGAGCAGCCATGAAGAGATACCCCACACCCAAGGTAAGAGAAACCCAAATAAGACAGTAGGTGTTGCAAGAGGGCATCAGAGGGCAGACACACTGAAACCATACTCGCAGGAAACTAGTCAATCTAATCACACAGACCACAGCCTTGTCTAACTCAATGAAACTAGCCATGCCCGTGAGGCAACCCAAGACGGGCGGGTCATGGTGGAGAGATCTGACAGAATGTGGTCCACTGGAGAAGGGAATGGCAAACCACTTCAGTATTCTTGCCTTGAGAACCCCATGAACAGTATGAAAAGGCAAAATGATAGGATACTGAAAGAGGAACTCCCCAGGTCCGTAGGTGCCCAATATGCTACTGGAGATCAGTGGAGAAATAAGTCCAGAAAGAATGAAGGGATGGAGCCAAAGCAAAAAGAATACCCAGCTGTGGATGTGACTGGTGATAGAAGCAAGGTCTGATGCTGTAAAGAGCAATATTGCATAGGAATGTCAGGTCCATGAATCAAGGCAAATTGGAAGTGGTCAAACAAGAGATGGCAAGAGTGAACGTCGACATTCTAGGAATCAGCGAACTCAAATGGACTGGAATGGGTGAATTTAACTCAGATGACCATTATATCTACTACTGTGGGCAGGAATCCCTCAGAAGAAATGGAGTAGCCATCATGGTCAACAAAAGAGTCCAAAATGCAGTACTTGGATGCAATCTCAAAAATGACAGAATGATCTCTGTTCATTTCCAAGGCAAACCATTCAATATCAGTAATCCAAGTCTATGCCCCAACCAGTAACGCTGAAGAAGCTGAAAGTGAACGGTTCTATGAAGGCCTACAAGACCTTTTAGAACTAACACCCAAAAAAGATGTCCTTTTCATTATAGGGGACTGGAATGCAAAAGTAGGAAGTCAAGAAACACCTGGAGTAACAGGCAAATTTGGCCTTGGAAAACGGAATGAAGCAGGGCAAAGACTAATAGAGTTTTGTCAAGAAAATGCACTGGTCATAGCAAACACCCTCTTTCAACAACACAAGAGAAGACTCTGCACATGGACTCACCAGATGGTCAACACCGAAATCAGATTGATTATATTCTTTGCAGCCAAAGATGGAGAAGCTCTATACAGTCAACAAAAACAAGACCAGGAGCTGACTGTGGCTCAGATCATGAACTCCTTATTACCAAATTCAGACTTAAATTGAAGAAAGTAGGGAAAACCACTAGACCATTCAGGTATGACCTAAATCAAATCCCTTATGATTATACAGTGGAAGTGAGAAATAGATTGAAGGGCCTAGATCTGATAGAGTGCATGATGAACTATGGAATGAGGTTCATGACATTGTACAGGAGACAGGGATCAAGACCATCCCCGTGGAAACGAAATGCAAAAAAGCAAAATGGCTGTCTGAGGAGGCCTTACAAATAGCTGTGAAAAGAAGAGAAGCGAAAAGCAAAGGAAAAAAGGAAAGATATAGCATCTGAATGCAGAGTTCCAAAGAATAGCAAGAAGAGATAAGAAAGCCTTCCTCAGCGATCAATGCAAAGAAATAGAGGAAAACAACAGAATGGGAAGGACTAGAGATCTCTTCAAGAAAATTAGAGATACCAAGGGAACATTTCATGCAAAGATGGGCTTGATAAAGGACAGAAATGGAATGGACCTAACAGAAGCAGAAGATATTAAGTAGAGGTGGCAAGAATACACAGAAGAACTGTACAAAAAAGATCTTCATGACCCAGATAATCACGATGGTGTGACCACTGACCTAGAGCCAGACATCCTGGAATATGAAGTCAAGTGGGCCTTAGAAAGCATCACTACGAACAAAGCTAGCGGAGGTGATGGAATTCCAGTTGAGCTATTTCAAATTCTGAAAGATGATGCTGTGAAAGTGCTGCACTCAATATGCCAGCAAATTTGGAACTCTGCAGTGGCCACAGGACTAGAAAAGGTCAGTTTTCATTCCAATCCCAAAGAAAGGCAATGCCAAAGAATGCTTGAACTACCACACAATTGCACTCATCTCACACGCTAGTAAAGTAATGCTCAAAATTCTCCAAGCCAGGCTTCAGCAATACGTGAACCGTGAACTTCCTGATGTTCAAGCTGGTTTTAGAAAAGGCAGAGGAACCAGAGATCAAATTGCCAACATCCGCTGGATCAGCAAAAAAGCAAGAGAGTTCCAGAAAAACATCTATTTCTGCTTTATTGACTATGTCAAAGTCTTTGACTGTGTGGATCACAATAAACTGTGGAAAATTCTGAAAGAGATGGAAGTAGCAGACCACCTGACCTGCCTCTTGAGAAATCTGTATGCAGGTCAGGAAACAACAGTTAGAACTGGACATGGAACAACAGACTGGTTCCAAATAGGAAAAGGAGTACGTCAAGGCTGTACATTGTCACCCTGCTTATTTAACTTATATGCAGAGTACATCATGAGAAACGCTAGACTGGTAGAAACACAAGCTGGAATCAAGATTGCCGGGAGAAAAATCAATAACCTCAGATATGCAGATGACACCACCCTTATGGCAGAAAGTGAAGAGGAACTCAAAAGCCTCTTGATGAAAGTGAAAGTGGAGAGTGAAAAAGTTGGCTTAAAGCTCAATTTTCAGAAAACAAAGATCATGGCATCTGGTCCCATCACTTCATGGGAAATAGATGGGGAAACAGTGGAAACAGTTCAGACTTTATTTTTTGGGGCTCCAAAATCACTGCAGATGGTGACTGTAGACATGAAATTAAAAGATGCTTACTCCTTGGAAGGAAAGTTATGACCAACCTAGATAGCATATTCAAAAGCAGAGACATTACTTTGCCAACAAAGGTCCGTCTAGTGAAGGCTATGGTTTTTCCTGTGGTCATGTATGGATATGAGAGTTGGACTGTGAAGAAGACTGAGTGCCGAAGAATTGATGCTTTTGAACTGTGGTGTTGGAGAAGACTCTTGAGAGTCCCTTGGACTGCAAGGAGATCCAACCAGTCCATTCTGAAGGAGATCAGCCCTGGGATTTCTTTGGAAGGAATGATGCTAAAGCTGAAACTCTAGTACTTTGGCCACCTCATGGGAAGAGCTGACTCATTGGAAAAGACTCTGATGCTGGGAGGGATTGGGGGCAGGAGGGGAAGGGGACGACAGAGGATGAGATGGCTGGATGGCATCACCGAGTCGATGGACATGAGTCTGAGTGAACTCCGGGAGTTGGTGATGGACAGGCAGGCCTGGTGTGCTGCGATTCATGGGGTCACAAAGAGTCGGACACGACTGAGTGACTGAACTGAATTGAACTGATGCACAGTGAACTAATTTTGAATTCTTTGTCAGGTAATTCATAGATGTCTGGTTTTTATTTTTTAGGGTTAATTTCTGGTGATTTATTTTGTTCTTTTGATTGGACCATATTTCTCTGTTTTTTTTTTTTTTGTATGCCATGTAATTTTTTTTCCCTCTGAGAGTTGGATATTTGAAAAAACAGCCACCTCTCCTAATCTATATGGAACAGTTTTATACAAGGCAAGAACTTTCCAATCAGACTGACCAGAGAATCTGGGAACCTCTCAAACATTTCCCAGGAATTCATGTTCTGTGGGCTCATGCAGGCAATTTCCCAATAAGAAAGGTTTGCTGGCTTACTATTTAGGAGCTTGTAATCTCCTGCTCAGGCTTCCCAGGTGGCTCAGTGCTAAAGAATCCGCCTGCAGCGCATGAGACACAGGTTGGATCCCTGCGTCAGGATGATCCCCTGGAGAAGGATATTGCAACCTATGACAGTATTCTTGATTGGGAAATCCATGGAGAGAGAAATCTGGTGGGCTACAGTCCATAGGGTTGCAAAAGAGTCGGACACGACTTAGTGACTAAAGAACAGCAAGAATCTCTTGCTCTGTTTGTGGTACTGCAGGTGTGGTGCTGCAACAAGTCCCAGAGTTCTCTTTTGTTTTCCATGAGTCCCAGGCATCAAAAATATCAGGAAGACAGAGCCAGTCCCTTGGGCAGCCTTAAGAACTCCGAATGTTAAATGTACATTCCATGCCTTTCTTTCCCTCCCAAGGAGAAGCCACGAGTTTGGAGTTTCCTCCCTACTGAGCTAAAGCTGTATCAGATGAAGTGAGGTGAGACTGCAGAAAGAATTCAATGGCTTTCCTTACCCATTTCAACATGGCTGTTTTTGGCTTCGCAGTCACCCAGAGTACTGCAACTTCTTAACTGGTTTCTGGAGTTTTCATGAAGGCATTTGAGTCCATATATTGTTATTGAGTCAGAGTCTCTGTGTGGAATGAGAACTGGAGCTTCCTATTCTGTTATCTTTCTGATGTCATTCTTATCTTACATTTTAAAAATAGAATTTAACTAGTTTATATTTCTACCCCATATAATTTTTGCTTTTAATCCTTAAAAACCTTTCAGGAGCTCACAGAATAATAAAAGTGCCGGTTCACTCAGAACTATATGATTTAATAGAAGATATTCACATTCGTTATCTAAATTATTAAAATTCTCCAAAGTAATTCAGATAGGCATCTTAATTTTACAAAAACTGGGACTTAAAAAAGTCCTAGTGACTTGTCCAAAGTTGTGGAGCAGAGCCAGGACGTTAAGTCAGAACTTTTTGCATCTGGTTCAGTTCTCTTTCCCCTACTTTGAGCTAGCAGAAAAGTCAGAATTGTTGTTTGTGGTTTATATATTTTTTTCATGTTGGTAAGGGAAAGAACAAGGTAAGACAATTTGTAAAGATCTTGGACTTGAATATGAAGACCTAGACATACTGATTCTTTCAACTTGGTTGCTCCTTGAAGAATAAAGCAGATTACACTTCCAAAATTAGATTTCTCAGGATTGTATGAACTATATGATCTTGTCATGTCCTACACTGTGCGGGACCTAAATTCTCAAGTCTTAAGAATGCCTAGATGGCTCCTTGAAGCTCTATGGAACTCTGGCTTTAGTATCCACATTAAATTTCTGGGAAGAAGAAGGAAGGAAAAGAGAGGGGGATGAGGAAGTAGTATATTGAGGAGTGGTGAAGGGGGAGAGGAGGAGGAGGAGAGCAAGGAGGAGGAGGAGGGGGAGAAAGAGAGGAGGAGTGGGAGGGAGAGGGGGAGAAGGGGGAGGAGGAGGGGAGGAAGGGGAGGAGGAGTGGGAGGGAGAGGGGGAGAAGGGGGAGGAGGAGGGGAGGAAGGGGAGGAAGAGTGGGAGGGAGAGGGGGAGAAGGGGGAGGAGGAGGGGAGGAAGGGGAGGAAGAGTGGGAGGGAGAGGGGGAGAAGGGGGAGGAGGAGGGGAAGAAGGGGAGGAGGAGTGGGAGGGAGAGGGGAGAAGGGGAGGAGGAGGGGAAGAAGGGGAGGAGGAGTGGGAGGGAGAGGGGGAGAAGGGGGAGGAGGAGGGGAGGAAGGGGAGGAGGAGCACATGCCCTGTAGTCTTCAAGGAAAAAATGTTTCAGATCATTTTCTCCTCAGGCTGAATGAGAACGAGAATAGGATTTGGGGGACACTTAATACTCCAAGCATCCTCTACAAGTTTGTGCAATAAGTGAAAAGTAAGAAGCGGACGACAGAGGATGAGATGGCTGGATGGCATCACGGACTCGATGGACGTGAGTCTGAGTGAACTCTGGGAGCTGGTGATGGACAGGGAGGCCTGGCGTGCTGCGATTCATGGGGTCGCAAAGAGTCGGACACGACTGAGCGACTGAACTGAACTGAACTGAAGAACCACTTGTTACATGGTAACATCTAAATAAGATAAAATAGAGTTCAAACTTATTTGGTAGAAGAAAGTTGCTAAACTATGGCTGTAGTACTACTAGACATTTCATTATTAATTTCTGTTCTTTGATATGAAGTTTTACTCAAATGTCGAGAAGAAAATATTTATGCCTTAAAATAAAATACAAGTTTAATATAATAACCATATTGATTTAGTATTTAAGCAGAGAATAAAACAGAATAATACATATGGTATGGTACCTATGTTGTTTACCAACACTGTATTGTCCACCTGCCAATGCAGGAGATGCGAGAGACCTGGGTTTGATCTCTAGGTTAGGAAGATCCCCTGGAGAAGGAAATGGCATCCCACTCCAGTATTCTTGCCTGGGAAATCTCATGGACAGAAGAGCCTGGCAGGCTAGCCCATGGGGTTGCAAAGAGTCAGACATGATTGAGCACAACCCTGGTAAGTGACTTTATAGACACAGAGATGCTTAAAGTTTAAGTGGTGTGCCCAAGATCATGAAGATGGTTTTGGGGTATAGTTCAGTTCATATAAAGGAGTAGCCAAGCAAACTGGTAAGATAATATTTTGTTGTTCTAATTTCTAATAGCATTCTACTATGCAACGTTTTCTTAGCTTCAGTAACATTTATAGGGTAGTCACATTGAGATGCCAGTTTTTATGAAGTGGTTCTTTGATGCTGCCAATGAATACTATGTTAGAAGACTTTTATGTAGATTCTGGGATAGTTCTACTTACTGCTGGGTTTTGAGCCCTGGATTTTCCAATTTTACTGATCTACTTCTGAGGAGAGCCTGAATGAGCAAGATCATTTTTCTTGCTCCAAATCCATGATTCCAATCTCTTTGAATTGCTTGAAATTACCTCTTAATTTATTGGCTGTTAAATTATTTTATAACACTTCACAAATTTGTATGTACGCTTGGTTCTTCACTGCGACCTCCAATTATCCTGGAATAATTATTTGTGCAGTGTAGATGACAAATAATTATCTATGGGTTGAATGAAAGCCCCCTTTTACATTCTTACAGATTCAATAACTGTAATACAGGCTTTTATTTGAGTGGCATGTTTCTTTGTGGTTTTGAAAATAGCTGATTCTCTGAAATGACAGTTAAAAAAAATCTGAGTGGAGATAATTATGGGCTTAATTTTTTAAAATAACACAATCAATTAAAATATTTATTGCTCATTTGCTGATTATGGGAGACAAAAGAAAGACATCCCTGCCCTCTCAGAGTGAATGTTTACTAGAGAATAAGACAAAAATCACTCAAGATCACGGTATGAGACTATGAGTGCTGTGAAAGGGTTCCATAGTGTCATGGGGGTCAAAGGAGGGAGCATGTGTGGCTGAGGTTATGAAGCCTTCATGGGTTGGATTTCAGAAGAAACAGCTAGGATGGGGAAGAACATCAAGCAGGGAACATAGTAAGCAGAGAAGTTGGAGTTTGGGGCTTTTGAAGATAAAATCTGTAGTGAAGGGGATCAACCCAGAGTCATTATCTCGGTATATAGGTCACAGAAACATACAAATGAAAGAAGGACAGGGACTTTTCTGAAAGGGCAGAAGCATGGCCATGAGTCTCAGCAACCTCTGAAAGACTCAGAATAATTCCTTGCTAGCTAACAAAAATCTGATTATCTCCAGAGTCTAGACAGGGAAAGCGGAATTTATTTTAAGTAAAAAATAATATAGGTTAATTGCTTAAAGGAATAAATAACTTAGAACCAAGAACTGAAGTACTCTTACTTTTGGGATTCCCTTTCCCTTTTATTGTAGGGCCAAGGCAGGGTCACATAGCATTTATTCAAGTTATTCAAATATTGTAGTCTTTTCTATTTGAGTATCTCCACTCCACCTGCCATGTGCGGTGAAAAAAACCCATGAATATTGGGATCAGGTGGATACAGATTCAGACCCACTTACTAAAGAAAATGGGCATAAATTCCATGAGGACACTGTTTTTCTCATTGCTATATCTCCCCAGCATGAGAACAATGCTTGGGATATAATGTGTGCTTCATAAATATTTGTTAGATAAATTAATGATCTTTTTGAACCTCAGTTTCCTTATTAATATATTGGGAAACACAATACCTAACTCAAGGAATTGTATTAAGAAATTAAACAAGAAAACGTAGGAGAAATTCTCTAATACAGTATATATTTCATGTACTGGGTGTCTAAACATGACTTTCTCTTCATCTTCAGATCAAGAAGCACTAACTGTATCTTTCATTAATTAATTGCTTTTTGATTTTTATGACTGTATATCTGGTTTTTAAAAATATGTGGTTTTCAATAACATGACTGACAAATTTAGTTTTACAAAAATGAAAGCAGGCCAAAGATCTAGACTTTGTCCATTAATGCAGCTCAAGTTAGAAATAAGTCACTTAAAGGACTAGCTCCTTTTATTCAATATAGATAAGACTCTTATACTAATAATTCCATTGAATTTTACAAAAATTCAATCCTATAAAATGTGGGCCAAGAACTATGCTAGATGCTGGGATGCAAAGACAAATAAGAAACTTCATTCTGTTTTTAGATTCAGGATAAGATTGGCAAGTGACAAAGAAGAAATAGCGAGGCTTTGCTTGTGGGTCAAACGACCTTTGAGAATAGTTAAGATATGCCCACAAAAGTGGCTACAGTTAGGCCCATGACTGGATAGGCCTCTGAGTAGTGATAATTTGGCTCAAACTTAAAAATTAAAATCTCTATCACCATACCTTAGATGATCAGGTCAACCTCTGGCTCTAGAGAAAGGAGAAGTCCTTCTCCATGCTTATTGCAAGAACCACCTCCATTCGTATTCAAAGATGCTTGGCAGTGCACTGTTCTTTCCTGTCTCTAGAGACTGACAGGGAAGCAGCCATTCCCTTTAGGCATAAATAGGAAAAAAAAATTCTTCTCCTGCTATTAAGGACAAAGATAGACCCAATACGTTATTAAACCAAATACTGAACATCTCATTTGGAATCACGTGCATTCTAGTTAATGCTGACAAGGCGGTTTTCTACCAAACAAAGATGAGTATTTGCTTAGTTTAGAGAATTTCATGAAAAAAAAATCTGTTCCATGGCTAAAGAAAAAAGAACTATCCCTCTTCAATGATACTTCCCTAGTTTAAGTCTTCATCACCTGCTGTGGAAACTGATTAAGCCGGGCATCATAAGTGTCTGTGGTTTGTCAGTGATTGCGCATCTGTGAAGGTGCAAACCAGAGTTACATTTTGGTATCTCCCTTGTCTCATAGTCTGTTAATGAGTATCTACTAATTGCTTATGGGGAGCATTACATTATATTCATTGTTTTTAATTTCATGTTATTCCTTTAGTTATTATTCTAAGGGAATTCTGTGATTGAGCTAGTCATAATTATATTCTCTGGTGGGTTCTTTTGCCTGTATAATATAATAGATCTGATTGTGAGAGCATATGAAGATTTTATCAGGTCCTGCAAGAGACAGCGCAGGGCATTCATGGCAGCTGTCATATCTAGTTATATCAATCCAAATTCCTCTGTGAATCACTAAAAAAATTCAGAGGATTACATCACTATCAGCTTTTGTCTTCTTTCATTAGTATAACCTAAAAGGATTTAAAAAATAAAAACACACTCAATGATTGATAAAATTGACTGATAAATTACAATGTGATGAAAGGAGAGCCAGTCAGTACAGAATAACACACAAAATCAGTGATGTAGGGAATCACTGAATCAAAGACTATGGGTGTGCACTTGCAAACCAAATTTACCCATGCATATGGCACCCCACTCCAGTATTCTTGCCTGGAAAATCCCATGGACAAAGGAGCCTGGTAGGCTGCAGTCCATGCGGTTGCTAAGAGTCCGATACGACTGAGCGACTTCACTTTCACTTTTCACTTTCACACATTGGAGGAGGAAATGGCAACCCACTCCAGTGTTCTTGCCTGGAGAATCCCAGGGATGGCGGGGCCTGGTGGGCTGCCGTCTATGGGGTCACACAGAGTCGGACACGACTGAAGTGACTTAGTAGTAGCAGTAGCTGAGGTAATCTAGGGAGTGAGGTCACTCAAATGATCAGGGAAGCTTCTTAGAGACTGAAGGATGTAACACAAAGAAAATCAAGCATGGTCCTGTCTTCCACCCTCATGTTTCACTATAAGATTTAAACGTAGAGAGGTTGAGCTAAATGGACCTATTGATTCATCGTTACTTAAGAAAAGCAGAAAACAAATACACCTTTACTGACTTCAGCAATTGAGCGAAAATATATATGCAATAAGATTTCAGTTATAGCATTTATAAAAACTACAAGTCAATTTTTCTTCACTCTTCTGCTAGACAAGGGGGAGATGTCAGGCTAACAGGAGCTTAGGGAACATGTCATTGTGGTAATTTCTGTTCCAATTGAAATGTTGAGAAATGGTTTTCTGTGAGGCTCATGTAAAGAATTATTTACAACAGAGAATGTCACTTGAATTCAAAGGAGGTTACTGGCTTAGCCTCTTCTTGAGGAGAAAATAGAAGTCTAGAATATAAAATCTTTCTCTATTTTTTTTTGTTAGGTTATTTCTTCCAGGATTTTAAGGTATATTCATTTTGGGTGCGTTTTGTTACTATTATTATTTTGGCTGCTCTGAGTCTTGATTGCTGCTAACTCTGACTTTCTCTTGTTGCCGTGAGTGGGGGCTACTCTCTAGTTATGGCTTCTCACTGAGGTGGCTTCTCTTGTTGCGGGCTTTGGGTTGCGGTGTTCAGGCTTCATTGGCTTGCAGTATGTGGGATCTTCCTGGACCAGGGATTGAACCTGTGTCCCCTGCATTGGCAGGTGTATTCTGAACCAATGGACTGCTAGGCAAGCCCCATTTTGGGTGAATTTTAGATTTGGGGAGATGCTAAATTATCAGGCTAATGATACACTCAATAGCCAGGCTCCAGAGGCCTGATATTAAGAATGGGACCTGGTTCTCCCCTCCTTTCAGCCTCTCTACTCAGTATTTCTTGTGTCTGTTGCACAATGTGATCAGCTGTATTACACAGGGAAATAGATGAGAGACAGATAACTCATTGAGGAGGGGAGGTGTAGTGGGCCCGGTCCCTGGGTACCAGAGAACAGATGAGTGAGCCTTGCAAGAGGAACGAGGGGGGCAAAACAGAACCCAGAACTTCAGGACTGGTAGCATTATGGACTCAAGATTAATGAAAAGAGATATCTTGTGCCCGAGTTGGGGTAGAGAGACAAAAAAGGACAGATCTCTGCTGTTGAGAAGGAACGGCCAGCATAGACTGTGAACACTGGGAACAAGACTCAGAAGAAGGCTACCTCTGGTTTTATATTTTGGCATTATGTACCTGGTGTTTCAACATCAGCTTTATTTCCATTTATAGAGAAAAGCATAGGAAAAGCCTCGAAATATGCAGTAGGTGCTAATGTACTTAGATCTAAAATCTGAGAACGCGGAGGCCCAACACAGCTCTATTCCTGCTTCCCTCGGGGATGCCAGGCATCAGGACACATCATGGTGACCGTGTCGATTGCTTTGTGGAAAAATAGTTTTAAGTGAACTGTTTCATTACCTTTTTTTGAAAACTGTGGGGTCAGAGAATGGTATCAATTTTAATGTTGTCTTCCTTCCCTATGTAGGGAGTTTTGATTGCTAGATGAATCATATATACTAAAAATAACTTACATGTTAAAAGACAGAATGTTTATTTGAAATTTAATGTGCCTGACCTGAAACCAAAGTTATTAAATAACTTTCCTCCAAGTCAAGACATTTACCCAAGACCCTTCACTTAAGAGGCTTTCTCAGAAAATTAGGAACAAGTTACTTCCATATTAGTATAAATTGCTTAATAAACTAGTGGTTTTAGCATAATCACTCAGTTATTGAAGTTTAAATTGTATTTAACTTGTTGGTGCAGACTCTTATCTGTCTCTTTCATTGCAGGATGGATTTTCCTTATGTTTTCCCATAATTCTTATCTATATTTTGGAGATTAAGAC
Organism: Bos indicus x Bos taurus; assembly: GCF_003369695.1. Classification (NCBI taxonomy): domain Eukaryota; kingdom Metazoa; phylum Chordata; class Mammalia; order Artiodactyla; family Bovidae; genus Bos; species Bos indicus x Bos taurus. The sequence goes on from NC_040085.1 coordinate 37,823,610, forward strand.
CACGCCTGTAGCTTCTGATGCCAACTGTATGGGAATTAAGGGCCCCTTAGGAGTGAGAAGCTGCCATTGCAGTGTGATCCAGTAACAGATACTTTTTGAGTATCTGTGTATAAAGACAAGTGATGTACAGAAGTACCCATTTTGTTCATCTATATTTAGTTAAAATTCTACTTCAATAATAGTAATAATTGTACTGATGAAGTGCTAAGTGCCAGGTACCATGTAGACATTGTGCTAGCCAATAATGTATATTGTCTCATTTAATCCTTATACCCAAATGTCCTTTGATAGAGGAACAGATAAAGCATCTGTGTTTACATACATACACTGGAATATTGGCTATAAAAAAAGAACAAAATAATGCCATTTGCAGCAACATGGATGGGCCTAGAGACTGTCATATTGAATGAAGTAATTTAGAGAAAGACAAATATCATGTTATCGCTTATATGTGGAATCTAAAAAAATGGTACAAATGAACTTATTTACACAACAGAAATAGAGTCACAGATGTAGAAAAACAAATGTTCAGCTACCAGGGGGAAAAAGGAGAGAAGGGGTAAATTGGAAAATTGGGATTGACATGTACATCTACTACTATGTATAAAATGGAGAGTTTCCCAGGTGGTGAAGTGGTAAAGAATCTGCCTGCAATGCAGGAGACCCAGGTTCGATCCCTGGGTCAGGAAGATCCCCTGGAGTAGGAAAGGGCAACCCACTCCAGAATTCTTGCCTGGAGAATTCCATAGACTGAGGAGCCTGGTGGGCTACAGTCCATGGGGTTGCAAAGAGCTGGACACTACTGAGCAAAAGAGCAAGCATCTATAAAATAGATAACCAATAAGATGTATGTATAGCACAGGGAACTCTACTCAGTGCTCTATAATGGCCTATGATGGGAAAAGAATCTAAAAGAGAGTGGATATATGTATGTGTATAACCGATTGACTTTCCTGTACACCTGAAACATTGTAAATGACACTGTAAATCAACTATACTCCAATACTACTTGCATTGGTCTGCTCTGGCTGCCATAACAATACACCATACACTGGATGGCTTACACAACAGAAATTTATTTCCTCACAGTTCTGGAGGCTGGACGTCAAAGATCAAAGTGTCAACAGAATTGGTTTCTTCTGAGGCTTCTCTCCTTGGCTTGTAGAAAGCTGTTTTCTCCTTGTATCTTCACAGTCTTCCCTCAGAACCTGTCTGTGTCCTAACCGCCTCTTCTTATGAGGACATCTGTCACATTGATTAAGATCCATCCCAATGATATTATATAACTTTAATTACTTCTTTAGAGGCCCTATCTCAAAATACAGTCATATTCTGAGTTATTGGGGGTCAGGACTTCAACATATGAATTTGGGGGGAATACAGTTCAGCTCATCTCTTTTTAAGTCATAAAGACTATGCATTGCCTATAAGAGGAAATATTAAGCCACTAATCATTGATACATATGAACTTGTTTTTCTACAACTAATTTCCTACAGAAAGATTTTGATGATGAAAATAATGGAGAAAGTTGGGGCACTGGATCCTTTTAAGAAAGAAGAAAAATGAGCAAGAAAGGGATATTAGAAAGCTGGCATCTCCTAATTTGTTATTTTTGGTAGGGCCAGATTTATGGAAATAAATTAAACACAAGTGTTACTTTCTGTTTTTATTTCTATATTTCATCTTTCTAGCTTCTTAACATTTATTTTTTCTGAAAATGTCACTGCTATCCATCCAAGCCAGCAGGCTCTTCAGCTCTTGGAAAGGCTTCTCAATAACCTCATTGTCACTTCTAAAATAGTGTACACACACACACCAGTTACAATCTGCCAGATTCTCTAACATTTAAAAGTAAATTATTAAAAAATTATAGTCCTCCATTGATTTAATTGCAATTCAGAAGTTGTTAGGACGTATTTGGAATAGTTAATATAAATATAAAGGGAGCCAATCAGGAGGGATGAGTTTTTCCTGGTGAGTTCCCAGTTTCCATCAGAGCTGTTTCATGGAAAAGAATATATCAGAGAGTAAATCTTAGCACTGCTCACATCCTGCCTTCCAGAAGCCCTGATTTCTATCAGTGTAACCTCCTGGGAGCCAAGCCTAATGGTAGTGGGCAGGGCCTTCCCCCTACCCTCATCTATCAAGAGCAGGTTCTCCCATGGCTCCCTCTTCTCCCACACTAGTGAGTTTGCCTATGGATGCATCCTGCTGAAACTGCCACTTTTCCAGAGGCAAAATTAACTACCAGTTTACTTTTGGACACCAAGTTCAGTGTTAATAACCCTGCCTGACAGCCTGTTAAGAGCTTCCTGAGTCAGGAAGGACTAATAGGTTTCAGTTTGCATACCAATTCCAGATGATTGATTGTTACTGACTGTCTAGGAGAGGATGGTGTTATATGAAGGTTGTGAGGCCATTTTTAAAAAGAAAGAAAGGCTTAATCAATTAGTGAGGTTTACTATTGGGAGAGAGACTCGTGGCACAAATATAAATTCATTTCCATCATTAATCAATTCAGAGCTGCAATTTACCGAGAGCTTACCCTGTGCCAGGCACCGGGCTCAGCCCAGTACATTCATCATCTCAGTGAATCTTCACAACTCTGCAGGATAGGTGATATATATCCTCTTTGTAAGGGTAAAGAAAGGTAGGCATGGTGAAATCAAGTAATGAGTCCAGGATCACCAGGCTAGGTAGAACCAAAGCAGGAATTAGCACCCTGGCAGTCATAACATAGACTCCCTAAAACAATACACCAAATGTGTGGATTTGGATTTGAGCTGAGGTTGCCACAAACAGAGGTGCTCCAATCATCACCAGACAATCAGCAGCAAGGGCCAGGGAGTGCCATTTCCTTACATATGTCCTCTATACAGCCTTCCTGGTTTGTAGATGGATATGGAGGTAAAGGTGGGGTTTGGGAGAGAAAGACTTGTCTTCCTTTAGTTAAGTCCACACATATTTGATTTGAGCACCTACTTGGTGGCAAGAATTTGGGGATACAGCAGTTTCCTTCCTTCAAGGAACTTATGCCCAAGTGGAGAGAGACAGCCAATAAACTTAAATAACTTCAGACCCTGATAACTGTGATGGAGATGCTTAAACAGGGTTACAGGGTGGGACTGAGTAGGGGATTACTTCAGCCAGGGATGAAGGCCTCTTGAGAAAGGGGAAGAAGACAGCTAACGGAAATGTAGGGACAAGCACCCCTAAACAGAAGAAACAGAAATTGCAAGGCCCTGACATGTAAGGAACTTGCCATGTTTGAAAGAAAAAGGCTCAGCTATTTGCTATTACCTCATTCAAGACTAAAGGTATGGCCATGCTACAAGAATTGTCTGGAGTTCCCCTGCACAAAACCGCTTGATAGGGGAGACAGAGCAAGTGATTTGCCTTCTCTTTTCTCCCTTTCACTCTCTAAATGTGTTGTGTTGATAACTCAGTGAGAGGTCACACATGCCAAAACCTTCAGCTTTGGGAGGGATTAATTTCATTTGCTGGGAGAAGAATATGAATTACTGTATGCCTTGCCTGTAGTTCCTAGTTCATTTTCACATACCTTCCTTTGTTTTACACTTGCACTGGTCTTTTGAGATAGTTATTGGTGGTATCCCCATTTCACAGATGAGGAAACTGAGGCTGGGAGAGATCCAATACTCAAGACAACTAGTAAGGAGCAGAAGCAGAGTAGGTCGTAGTTAAGACCTTGGACTCGAGTCAGACCGATTGGGTTTTTATTTTTGGTTTCAACTCTTACTAGTTTTGTAAACTTGGGCAAGTTCCTTACCCCTTCTAAGCCTCAGTTTCCCCATCTGTAAGGATAACAACAGTGCCTTCCTCCCACAGGTTTTGTGTTAAATTAGAAATGTACTGAAGATGCTTAGCCCAGGGCTGGGACCACAGCATACACTGGGTGAACATAGCCTTTGCTATGAGGAGGCAGCGAGCTGGGACTGAATTCAGGCATTTCCAGCCCCTCAGTACAAGGTCCTTCGTGTGTGACTGTGAATGAGTTATTCAACTGCTCTGTGTTTCTGTTGCCTCATTTGTAAAGGAGGGATAATATAGTCGTTACTCACAGGCTGATGTGAAGACGCAGCAGCTTACTACACATCCAGTGCTTAGAACAGTGCGTGCACACAGTCATCTCCCTAAAGCAATGTACTCATACAGGCTGAAAGATGGAGGTGGGGTGAGTTTAGCTAGCAGGCTTTTTCCAAGCAGCACTTGTCACTTCCATCCTGATGGAACAAATACCGGCAGGAACCTACACGTAGATCCTGCTCATCACACACCTCGCACTGTTGGGGGCGGCACTGAGGCTTGATTTGCAAACCTACCTCTGCCGCCTCTCCTGCACCTGTCAAAACTGTAGGGGCTGCTCAACAACACATGAAAAATCTAATTTGTTATAAAGTCATTTTTCCCCCCAAATACATCTGTCCATACTTGAAGGTGGCAAAAACACATTTGAGAATTTGCAATCCCACATAAAGGGTATGAACTTGTCAGATTGTTCTGTCAACAGGCTTGATGTCTCAGCCTTGTTGTCATCACAGAGTGGCTTGTTATCTGCCAAGCCTGATTGTTTCTCTCTCAAGGGGCAACTTGAAGGCTCTCTAATAGGAGGAAGAAGCTTTACCAAACCCTAGAGATAATTAAAAGTCACAGCCCTTGACTTTGGAAAGTGGAAGGTTTGACCTCTGTGTTCTCAACTGGTTGAACTCTTAGGTCCTAAGGCTCTTGCCTGTTTCTCTCCTCTTGTCTCTGCACCTCTCCTTCTCTTTCTTCCCTTCCATGGCCTGCCTACTGGGGGTGGGAACTGGGTCAGCTTTGTTTGCCACTCTGTAAGTTTCAAATTAAGTTTCTATTTATTGTACATCTATCAGGTGCTTAATACATGACCTTGTTTAGTCCTCAAAAAATCCCTGAGGATTTGATTGGCCTACTTGATGTCAGAGCCAGGAATTTAAACCACAATGCTTCCTCTGAATCTATGCAAAGAGCTTGCCTCTCTTGCCTATTGAGTCAGGAAAGTTTTGGGTTTTGTTATTAGGGACTGTAGTTTAATACTATACCTATAGTTTGGACAACTGAGAAGGGTCAAATATAAGCAAGTAATAGTTTAAATAAAAAACAGGAGAAAATAATCCTAGATGCAAAAATTAAATTAGATGCATCTTGATGGCTTCTTGTAAGTGTCATTTAAGTGAAAGTAAAAGTATTAGTCTCTTAGTTATGTTGGACTCTTTGAAACCCCATGGACTGTATTTAGCCCACCAGGCTCCTCTGTCCATGGGGTTTCCTAGGCAAGAATACTGGAGTGGGTTGCCATTTCACTTAAATAGATTTTATTAAAATCCGACTGGATAATAAGAAAGAGGTAGACCTCTGGCCAGAGAAGGCAATGGCACCCCACTCCAGTACTCTTGCCTGGAAAATCCCATGGACGGAGGAGCCTGGTGGGCTGCCATCTATGGGGTTGCACAGAGTCGGACATGCCTGAAGCAACTTAGCAGCAGCAGCAGCAGCAGCAGACCTCTGGCTATGGGATCAGACCCAGGTGGGATCATATTTGAACTCCATGTGTTGTCTTGGCAAGTCATCTAAATAAGCTAATGTGTGTAAAGCATCTGACCCATGGGTACTCCTAAATTAGTTTATACTTCCCTCTGTTTGAATCATACTTCTCTTTAGTGGATATAAAAGGGGACTTTTTCAACAACTTAAAGAACCACAGCATGAATGTAATTTTATGATGAAAGAAACAATAATCTTTTGCCATGACCTGTCCAGATAGGTTAAAAAAAAAAACTACTTAAAAACTAAAACTAAGGAGACTAATGAGGCCTATATATATATAAAATCATAACATCCTGCCATTGAGTAACAGTTGGTTTTGGCTACCATTATAGCCTTTCAGTTAGTTTTTTTGGGAAACCATTGCTACATAGCAAAAAAGAGATTGAATTAAATGAATAGAATTTTCAGCTTCTTAGAGGAAGTTTCATTGGTATGCAGCATAATTGCCAGAAGAAAGAAGGGTATGTTTTGAATATGGTCAATGACCTCAGGAAATCCAGGCTGGACTTAGAGAAAGAGATGGAAACTCAGGTCCTTTTGCTTTGGGAGATTCTAGTTTCTTGTAATTGATGATACTCATGCCCAGGTCCAGTATCATGGAAAACAAATGATGCAGATGTGGGCATCTTTTTGTTCCTTTGTTAGGTATAAAAAAGAGCATGTGGACAAGTCTCTTTGGTAACCCAAGTGTCATAAAAAAGTTACTGGGGAATGTTACTTTTTCCAAAGACTGACTTAGGGAAGAGTTATTTTGAAAACCATTCTCTTCAAGCTGTTTCATTGTAAGTAAAAATAATAAGTGAAAATGTCAATTAATTTCATGGTGAAAAAAGAAACCTTAAAACAAAGATATGTTTAATGATGATTCAAGAAGTTTTTTTTTTTTTTTTCTTTAGAGTGACTGTTTATTTCTTCCTCTTGGCAACTTCTGCCATGTCAATTTTAGTAATAACATATGGATAAATATCATGTTCCATCCATTAGATAAATGTGATTTATCCTTTAGCTTTTTTAAACCACATGGTTGGTGGTTTTCACAAAAGGAGATGTTTTGCTCTTGCTAAATGACTAATGGTACACTTTGTTTTATATCACCAGAAGAGGAGAGTAATTGACTTAAATGCTTGTTTAGAAAGGATTTTTGAAGAAGCACTTCATCTTTCAAGAATGGGGCACCTGAAACCTGAATGAAGGTCCCAATCAATTCTCCTTTGTTTCAGAAAATTGAAGGCTGTTTAAAGAAAAAAAGAACAAAATGCAAAGAAAAGACTAGGTTCTAGAAAAGGTATTGAGCAGAAAGAAAAGCTGACGGATTTAAAAGTTAGGGATTTAAAATGTTAACACTGGCATCTTCTTTAGTAGTATCTATTTTCTGTAGGCTTTTAAAAGTATAAAAGTGAGGACAGTGGGTTAAATCAATTTGTGTCACACAGCATTGGAAAAAATGTTTGACATTTTTTCAAGATCAAAATAGAGGCATGTTCATCCCAATCTGAAAGCTTCCTGCTTTTTTTTTTTAATTCTCTTACCGTGGGTAATGATTGTGGCTACACCTCTTTCTCCTGAATTTGAAACTGGTTCTATGTCGACTAAGATCCTGTACCGCTGTTGAAACCAGGGTAGATTGAGAGAAAACAAAACCCCCCAAATTAGTGACTGGATATAGAATAATCTGAGAAGTCTTCCTGAAGGAGGAGAATGTTATATTGTGGGGATAAATCATATTTAATATAGATAAAGTAACTTATGTAGGTTGTTCTCCGATTTCTCTGTTTCAATCAATGATGATCTATCTATGAATCTACGAATTGGTCTATCTTGTGTATTTATACACATACACCATGCAAATATAAGATGCAATGGTAGAGATGGAATTGCTAAGTCAAGTAGCTTTATAAATTTTTGTAGATATTGTCAAATTGTCATCTAAACAGTTCATAGAAATGTATATTCCTACGAACAGTATAACATCATAACATCATGAGAAATGCTGGGCTGGATGAAGCACAAGCTGGAATCAAGATTGCCAGGAGAAATATCAATAACCTCAGATATGCAGATGACACCACCCTTATGGCAGAAAGTGAAGAAGAACTAAAGAGCCTCTTGATGAAAGTGAAAGAGGAGAGTGACAAAGTTGGCTTAAAGCTCAACATTCAGAAAACTAAGATCATGGCATCTGGTTTCATCACTTCATGGGAAATAGATGGGGAAACGGTGGAAACAGTGGCTGACTTTATCTTTCTAGGCTCCAAAATCACTGCAGATGGTGATTGCAGCCATGATATTAAAAGACGCTTTCTCCTTGGAAGGAAAGTTATGACCAACTTTGCGACCCCATGGACTGTAGCTTACCAGGCTTCTCTGTCCATGGGATTCTCCAGGCAAGAATACTGGAGTGGGTTACCATTTCCTTCTCCAGGGGATCTTCTCGACCCAAGGATCGAAGCCAGGTCTCCTGCATTGGAGGCAGACGCTTTAACCTCTGAGTCACCAGCGAAGCCCACGACCAACCTAGACAGCATATTAAAAAGCAGAGACATTACTTTGTCAACAAAGGTCCGTCTAGTCAAGGCTATGGTTTTTCCAGTAGTCATGTATGGATGTGAAAGTTGGACTATAAAGAAAGCTGAGCACCAAAGAATTGATGCTTTTGAACTGTGGTGTTGGAGAAGACTCTTGAGAGTCCCTTGGACTGCAAGGAGATCCAATCAGTCCATCATAAAGGAGATCGGTCCTGGGTGTTCATTGGAAGGACTGATGTTGAAGCTGAAACTCCAATACTTTGGCCACCTGATGCGAAGAGCTGACTCATTTGAAAAGACCCTGATGCTGGGAAAGATTGAGGGCAGGAGGAGAAGGGGACAACAGAAGATGAGATGGTTGGATGGCATCACCAACTCGATGGACATAGGTTTGGGTGGACTCCAGGAGTTGGTGATGGACAGGGAGGCCTGGTGTGCTGCGATTCATGGGGTCGCAAAGAGTCAGACATGACTGAGCGACTGAACTGAACTGAACTAACAGTATATGAGATTGTTTTCCTCATGTTTATACTGGGTATTATAAAAGTTTTAAATCTTTGCTAATCTAATATGTGAAAGATAGTATCTTAGACTTTTATAATTTTTTTAGTTATAAAGAAGATTAAGTTATAATCTTTTCACACATACAGGCCATCTGTGTTTCTTTATAAATTCTCATTTCATCTCTTCACCCATATTTTTTTAAAAATATTAAGCCTAGCTTTTGTAATTCTTTGGCTTTTAACTTTCAATGTGGCTTCTTTCAACTTTTGACCTTTATTTACTTTTATAAGTAAATACTTATAAAAGTATTGTAAAATACTTGGTACTATTTTCATGTTAGTATTTTTCATCTTTACTCCAAAATAATCTCTTGTGTTCTTTTCTATGTATATTTATTTATTTTATTCCTTTTACTTTTTAATTCTCTTATTTTGTAATCAACCTTTTGGTTGTGTTCTCTCCTTAACCGCGGAACTTTCCTATTTAACTCAGGAAGACAAGGTAGACTGGAAGTCGCTTCTGCAGCTGCCCTGTTACCACTCTCATCCCCTTCATGAACCTCTTACGCTTCCACTTCTACCTGGAAACCTTAAAAAATAGCTGCACTTGCCCAGGACAACTCTAGTTTTCTCTTGGACAGATGGTGCTGTTGTTTCCCTGCAACAGGGATAGTTTCGATTACTCACACTATCCACAAACCATCTCCAAAGATAACTTCTGAATAGTAGCAGGGGGTCTGTGAATGGGAAAGGAGACGAGAACCTGTCCTTTGTACTTATCCTTATCTGCACTGTTTGAGGTGTTTCCATAACCATGTAGTATTTTCACAAAATAAACAAAAACTAGGAAATCCTGTATTCTTCAACATTTATAGGCAATGGCCATGGGACAAAGCATGTCACTAGAGTCCTACTTATGGCATGAGAATTTTGGACCCTGCTCTGATGTTAGTAGAAATGTCTTGATAGATACTTCTGGAATGTGGCACTACTGAACATCTGTACGCACGCAGTGGACAGACCCTAAATTGGGCCCCCTTGATCCCCGTCTTCTGGTATTCATGGCCTGTGTAAACCCCTTTTCTTGTGAGTGAGACCCAGGACCTGCTTCTAACTGACACGCTATGGCAAAGGCACGGACTGGCAGTCCCATGACTGTGTCCATTATTCCAGATCACACTCCTTGTTGTTGACTCTCACTTCTGCTTTTCTGCTGCCGTTATAGAAGCAAGGAAACTCTGCCACTCCTTCACCATCCTTCCTGCATCCTTGTCCCTGAACTCCTGTGGCTACAGTTTCAGGTCACTGCTCTGGCTTCCACTGACCTCCTTTCTGGCATCAGGGGGTGTCCCTATTTTGTGTATGTGTTAATTTGGATTTTCATTTATAAGAATTTTAATTGTATTTTACAAACCGTTTCTAGGAGTTGCAGTGGGAGGGTTTTCAGGTTCCTTAATCTGCCATATTGTTGAAACTGGGTGACTCAAAAGTAAATTTTTCTAAAGTTGTAAGTCATACTTCCTATCTCTGGAGACCTTAAAGTTTTGGTTGGTAACAATCACTTCAATACCTCAAAGTGTCAGCATCACCCTGAAATCTCCTTCCCTCAGCATCTCTACTGTCCACAAATCACAAGAATCTAGACACCACTTGGTAAAGTCCCACCTCTGCAAGCCTTCAAATGCAAGTCCATGTATGAACACATACACATATGCATGTCTTTACCCCTGTCAACAGAGTTTCTGAAAGTGTTAGTCACTCAGTTGTGTCTGACTCTTTGCGACTCCATGGACTGGAGCCTGCCAGGTTCCTCTGTCCATGGAATTCTCCAGGCAAGAACACTGAGGAGCCAATATTGGAGTGGGTTGCCATTCCCTTCTCCAGGGGATCTTCCTGACCCAGGGATTGAACCTGAGTCTCCTGCATTGCAGGCAGGTTCTTTACCCTCTGAGCCACAAAGGAAGTGGGGACACCAATGAACCAGAAGGTAGGCAGTGAGTTGTAGCATAACGAACTCTCCCTTGTTCCCTGAGAGTGCCTTGTTCTCTTGGGTGTTCTTTGAACTTACTATTCCCTACTTGGGCTATTCTCCTTCCTCCTACATGGCAAACTCCTGTTCATCATTCAAAACCCAGCTCAGTCATCCCTTCTGCAGAGCTTTTCCTGCCCCTTATTAACTTGCATATCCTTCTAATTATTGGATTCATTACACTACACTTTTGCATTTGCATGTCTATCTTCTTCACTAAGCTTTGAGGTCGTTGTATCTTTAATGCCTAGCATGTTCCTGGCTCATAGCAGGCATTCAACAAATGTTTACTGACTTTAACTTACTAAGATATCAGTGTGACATCAGGAAATGTATTGAAAATAGGGATGGCAATCTTCCCCCATCACTTCAAAATTTGGGAAAGTGATGCAAAGGACATAAAGTACATAATGCCTTTATGTACTTTAAAGGCATTAAAAGGGGGAACTTGCTGAGGATGTAAAATGCTACAGCCACCAGGGGAACCAGTTTGATGGTTTCTCAAAAAGTTAAAGTTGGAATTAGCATATGATTTAGCAATTCTACTTCTAGTATATACCCCAAAGAACTGATACCAGAGACTCAAATAGGGACTTAACACCAATATTCATAATAGCATTATTCACAGTAGCCAAAGATAGGAACAACCCAAATGTCCATCAACAGTGGATCAGAAAAACAAAATATGTATACAATGTGTGTATGTTGAATATAAATACAGTGGAATATTATTAGGCCTTAAAAAGGAAGGAACTTCTGACACATGCAACAACATGGATGTACCTTGAAAACACTATATTAAGTGAAGGAAGTCAGACATAAAAGGACAAATATTATATGATTTCAGCTATATATAGGCAAATTATATATAGAATAGGCAAATTCATCAAGACAGAAAGTAGAATCGTGGTTGCCAGAAAGTGAAGGGAGGGAGTAGTGGGGAGTTACTGTTTAATGGGTACAGAGTTTCTGTTTGGGATCATGAAAAAGTTCTGGAACTGGATGGTGGTGGTGGTGGTGGTTACATAGCATTTTTTGTATACCTAATGTCACTCAATTGTACACTTAAAAGTGGTTAAAACAGTAAATTTTAAGTTGTGTATATGTTACCATAATAATAAAAAAGTAAGTTGGTCTCCCTAGGATGGGGGAAGGGTAAAATTCATCTAGAGAAAGGACCCACATCTGAGGGTCTGGCATCCTGTCCCAGGGAAGAGTTGACATCAGCAATCAGAGCTTAATTTTGTTCTGCAAATTACTTGAGAATAAAGAGGGAAAGGAATAACCCTTTATTGCTTTTTCTGAAATGAATTTAGATTCAAAGACTATTTCCCTGTACCATCTGGATTAACTCTTAATATTTCCAAGTAATACTATAGAGGTTGAAACAGCTTTGCTACTTAATCAATCACTCTGTAGTTAGAAACAGGTAAATGTGACAGTATAACCAGAAATTTCAGCCAACCTGGTTAAGCCTAGGTCAGTGATTGGCTTGTGCTGCTTTTCCTGCACAAGAGGAAGAGAAAGGCTTAAGTCTTCTTTGTTGCAGGTTAACTTGAAGACCTGGGTCAGAGAATAATCACACTTGCCTCTCCAGAATTTCACCAGATAATCATAATGCAAACTGACAGAGGGGGTAGGAAAACACACTGTATTTGTCTTCATTTAGCCTGTGTTAAACACAGACAGCATGTGGTGCATTACAAACTCTTGAGACAGACCTGCTTCTGGAAACCTTTCCAGTCCTGTTGCTGCTGCCATGGCAACTGCTGGATCTTTCTGTTTTAGCCCTTCCTCCAGTACTTGACCGTGAAGCGTGACTTCTGGTTAGTGCTCTAGGAAAGTCCAATTTTGTAGATGGCTGCAGTCTCTGAATATCATAAGTGGAACTATGTCTTCTTGCTGCTCAGAGCAGACTTGCTATTTGGAGTCTGAGCCTCTCTCTGTGGATGCCACTCAGAGAATCTGGGTTGCTCCTTTCGGGTAGGTGCTTATGTAACCTGGAGATGTTATGGGGCCTGCTTCTCTCCCATTGTGTGACTCCCACAGTAGAAACATAACCACAGTCACGGTGGTGAGTAACTAGGGGAAAACACAAAGAACTGAATGATGTGCTTCTCTGGAGTTGCGTGACAGACAGTTTTGAGGGGGAGATTCTCAAGGGGTGATGTCATTATAGTGCTTCAGGGTAGAAGCAACAGCCAATATTGAAAAATATCAAGCAGAAGTTCCGAAAATGTTGATTTCAACCTCTAATTTCATTAACACGATTTTCTAGGTTAGTGGATTAAATAGAATGGACAATCTAATGAGTGGATTTAAAGCATCCTTTTAGACTTTGTCTTGATATACAGTATTGACAGGTCATTGTGGCATGTGACTCTGACAATTGTTGAGACTGGAGGACCATTGTTCACTAGCAGTTTTACATAAAGAGAAATGATTTTGTAAGAATTTAGAAATAAACCTTTGTATTTAAAATTACTCCTTCCAGTTTTCATTTATACATAATTAAAATTCAAAGAAGTGCATAAAAACACTTTTTTGGATCTAGGGATGGTCAGATCTTAATGTAGTAAGAAGAAATTAGTTTTCTGCATAATAAGGGCTTAGGAATTTGTAATTTATGGCCTTATCACTTTGCTGTGCCTTATATTTTTGCATTGCTTATCACTGTGTATTAACGAATATTCATTAAATCCCTGTGAGCAAGATCCCTTGAGTTAAAAGACTGATATCATCACTGTCTTACCTACTTTGTCAGAGGAGAGAAATGAAGATGGATTAAGCTTGTTCTTTCCTTTCTAGAGGAATTTGGCTAGAATAATGATTCACTTGCCTAAAACTGGCTGGAAACACGGGAGGGAGGTGGAAAGGGAAGAAGAAAGCCTCTATGTTTTAAAATTTGACTTATATTCAGACTCCCTGGAGATTTGAAGGAAGGCAAGGCTCTGGGCTTTATCTTGACTTTGGATCATGTTGCTTCTGCTGATGACTATGTAAATGAATTCATAGCACATAACACATGCCAACTCACGGGCCTCTTCTGTTTTCTTCTCACCACACTGCAGATCTGCTTGTTTGTATTCTCTTGGTCTCCCTGGGACATTTGCCTCAGATGCCCTAACACCAAGGAGTCCTTTGATCAGAATAGTGGAGAATGCAGCCCAGAAGCGGATATCTGGGCTCAGGGAGATGCTCAGCAGGGAGAATCCCAGAAAACCTGTTCCCAGTCCAGAGGTCACTTCACCTGCTACTCCATGGACATCCATCACATGACCCCCGGGAGTGAGGGCCAATGCCCACAAAGCAGTTGCCATCACGTACCATGAACTTCTCAAACCCTCTGAAGTCACCATCGCTCTTCCTTATTGACCTTTCTCTTTGGGTTCAACTTTTTGTGGTTAGTTTTATTAAATCTTTACTTGATCACATTCTGTATTTGAGTAGAGTATCTCTGTTTTTAAATTGAAGTTCTATTTCATACTTTTCATACAACATTTATTCCTACAAAACAGATAAGCAGGAAGAAAATTTGTTATTTTGAGGTTTCATGGAGAAATTAAGGAGGTGCAGGAAAGAGACAGGAAAGGGTAGTCTCTTTAGAGAGTGGAGAGAAAGAAATCAGGCCTGTCAGAGATGGTAGGTGACTTTAACAACAATGAGGTCTGATTTATATATCTATACAACTATATATATATATATAATTCATATGGTTCAAAACTCAAAAATTGGGATCTCCTTCCCACCTCATCCTCAATTTATCTAGACCACCTCTTCCACTTTCCCTGCCCTAATAACAACTGTTATTTTCTTAAGAAAGTTTCCAGAGTTTCTTTGCATATATCCAAGTAAATATGAATAAATATATTGATTTATTTGTTTATTTAACAAATTATCAAGTGTTCCAGGCAAAAACAGAGAGATTCCTGTCCCCGCCAAAGATGACATTCTAGCTGGAATTTATAGATTAAATGTATTAATTTTATAGATCAAATCTTAGACTCAGGTTATGAAAACTGGTCAAGGTCACAAAGATTCTAAGGTCTAATTCTGAAGCCAAAGGTTCTGTAGTGGTTTCGGCTCACTACAGCCTTTGCTTTGCAAGGTAAATACCAGGCAGAAGAGTCACGAGCCTTCTGTCCTTCATGTTTAGAGTAGCTGGGCCATGACTTTGAGTAGCACAGGTAACTGTGTGTGTAACACACGGAATCTATCCTTCTGTGGTTGCTTACAGAATGTGTGATACTTGGCATTCAGCTTGGTATTTTTTCCCTTTTGCTATAAAATATCATACTGAATCCACCCCTGTGAGGCCATCAAATGTCCTCATTGGCTGTCAAATCTCTATGCTTACCTGCAGGTTGCTAAGGTGGTTTTAAAATGAATTGCAAGGTTCCCACATAAAACTCATGGTCATTGTTTTGTTATGACGATAAAATAATATAGTTGTCATTTAAAAGTTTTTAAGAACCAGAGATCAAGTTGCCAACATCCACTGGATCATGGAAAAAGCAAGAGAGTTCCAGAAAAACATCTATTTCTGCTTTATTGACTACGCCAAAGCCTTTGACTGTGTGGATCACAATAAACTGTGGAAAATTCTGAAAGAGATGGGAATACCAGACCACCTGACCTGCCTCTTGAGAAACCTGTATGCAGGTCAGGAAGCAACAGTTAGAACTGGACATGGAGCAACAGCCTGGTTCCAAATAGGGAAAGGAGTACGTCAAGGCTGTATATTGTCACCCTGTTTATTTAACTTATATATGCAGGGTACATCATGAGAAATGCTGGGCTGGAAGAGGCACAAGCTGGAATCAAGATTGCTGGGAGAAATATCAATACCCTCAGATATGCAGATGACACCACCCTTATGGCAGAAAGTGAAGAAGAACTAAAAAGCCTCTTGATGAAAGTGAAAGTGGAGATTGAAAAAGTTGGCTTAAACCTTAACATTCAGAAAACTAAGATCATGGCATCTGATCCCATCACTTCATGAGAAATAGATGGGGAAACAGTGGAAACAGTGTCAGACTTTATTTTTTGGGGCTTCAAAATCACTGCAGATGGTGATTGCAGCCATGAAATTAAAAGATGCTTACTTCTTGGAAGGAAAGTTACGACCAACCTAGATAGCCTATTGAAAAGCAGAGACATTACTTTGCCAACAAAGGTCCGTCTAGTCAAGGCTATGGTTTTTCCAGTGGTCGTGTATGGATGTGAGGGTTGGACTATGAAGAAAGCTGAGGGCCAAAGAATTGATGCTTTTGAACTGTGGTGTTGGAGAAGACTCTTGAGAGTCCCTTGGACTGCAAGGAGATCCAACCAGTCCATCCTAAAGGAGATCAGTCCTGAGTATTTATTGGAAGGACTGATGCTAAAGCTGAAACTCCAATACTTTGGCCACCTCATGAGAAGAGTTGACTCATTGGAAAAGACTGATGCTGGGAGGGATTGGGGGCAGGAGGAAAAGGGGACGACAGAGGATGAGATGGCTGGAAGGCATCACCCACTCGATGGACATGAGTTTGAGTGAACTCTGGGAGTTGGTGATGCACAGGGAGCCCTGGCATCCTGTGATTCATGGGGTCACAAAGAGTTGGACACGACTGAGCAACTGAACTGAACTGAAAAACACATAATCTCACATAGCTTCCAGACCACTATTTGTCAGGTGACTAAATTCCTTGATTTGTTGCTGACTGAGTTTACAGGAGAGAGAACAAGTTTTCAGTCAAGTAGATCTACTTTAGGAAAAAAATAGATCCTGCTTACCTGAATTGTAATGTACTGTTATTTACATTACAATTGTACCTCTGATGTTCCTATCTCTATCTGAATTTTACGAAATCATTAAATTCAAGAAACATAACATCTTTATGGGATAAAACCCACTTCTAGGCCAATGTCAGTTGCCTCATTTAAGTTACTGGAGCTGGACTGTCAATTCTGTAATTAATGCAGCAATATGCAGTCCTTCAAAATGTGGTCATTTTTCTGTTCCTCTGTCTTTCTCTTTGATTCTTAGAAAGCAAGATCTAAAATAAACTTAGCTTGTAACCCTGATAAGGAATTGACCCCAATACCTCTCCCTGTCATTGAAAATGTATTGATACTTTAGTGAGGAAACAATCAGCCTTGGAAGTCCTCCATTTTGCAGAAATGAAATCTCTGAAAAACCACTCAGTTAAGATCTTTTTATATGTGACTAATTTAATAAGTGGGTTTCCCAGGTGGTGTAGTGGTAAAGAAACTGCCTGCCAAATGCAGGAGATGCAAGAGAACCAAATGGGGAAGATCCCCTGGAGTAGCAAATGGCAACCCACTCCAGTATTCTTGCCTGGAAAATTCCATGGAGAGAAGAGCCTGTTGGGCTACAGTCCAGAGGGTGGACTGTAGATATGACTGAATGACTGAGCACACACACACTATTTATTAACCAAATGCATCTGTGATTCCAAAAACATAATTTTAAGAAATACATCTAATTATGGTTTCTCAATATGCCACATATTCACTTCATTTTTAGGTGCAGGCTCTTGGTCATCTTCACATAAAAAATGGCTTTGTTCGTGCTCATTCATGCTAAGTCGCTTCAGTCATGTCCAACTCTGTGTGACCCTGTGGACCGTAGCCCACCAGGATCCTCAGTCCATACGATTCTCCAGGCAACCATGTGATACATAGGAATGATATACAAAGGACAGAGATAGAATAGAGTTTCTGACATTCTGTTGTGTTTTAAAAATTACTTAGAAGCAATACTCAGAAATATTCACTAAATAGTTGACAGCTTCAGCATCAACTATTTTGTAGTGAACTCCTTTCACTTTTCACTTTCATGCATTGGAGAAGGAAATGGCAACCCACTCCAGTGTTCTTGCCTGGAGAATCCCAGGGACGGGGGAGCCTGGTGGGCTGCCATCTACGGGGTCGCACAGAGTCGGACACGACTGAAGCCACTTAGCAGCCAGTTAGGTGACCAAAGATATCTCTTTACAGGAGGAAAACAAAAATCATAAGTGTAGAACCACTTGGCACTTTCTAAAAATCCTTGTAAGCTGCCAAACAGTTCTATCCTGTAGTGTAGACATCAAACCAACTGAAATCAATCATATGGTTATAAAGGCAAAAATGTCATTGTTATTATGATCATTGATACTAAGTCTAGGAAAACTGCTTTCTATTGGCTTTAGGTGCAGGCTATTGGTCACCTGCACATAATAGATGGCTTTGCTCATGCTCATTTGTGCTAAGTCGCTTCAGCCGTGTCTGACTCTGTGTGACCATGGACCATAGCACACTAGGATCCTCTGTTCATAGGATTCTCCAGGCAAGAATATTGGAGTGGGTTGCCATGCTCTCCTCCAGGGGATCTTCCTGACCCATGGATCAAACCTGCATCTCTTATATTTCCTGCGCTGGCAGGCAGGTTCTTTTCCACTAGCACCACCTGGGAAGCCCAACAGATGGCTTGGTAACCTTTTTTTTTAATGAATGAATGAATGCGACGTGTACACTTATGATTGAAATGGGAAAAGAGTTGGAGGATCTTAAACATCAGAGTTGCTACACCAGTTAGCATTACAACCCCCATGCTAAAGAGAATCTTTCAGAATTATCTTTTCCCAAGTTATTTCTTGCATGAATCGTTCTAAAGTTCTTTCAGGCACAGTGGGACTCCCAAATGCCTATGATGTAAAGCCTTGGCAATGTGTGAATGTGTAGGAAGTGTTTGTAAGATTTTCTTTCCCAATCATCTTGCTTTTTGGCAGATGACACAATTGAGGTGCAATATGTAGGTGGACATTTTCTAAATTATAAAATATAGGAGGCTAGTGGGTGACTGCAGAGGCAATGACATTCACAAAGTAGAGAAGATCAGGTTTCTTCTCTTCTCTTAGAAGAGTCTGAAAAGGCACTCATTCTTCCACAAATGTGATTTACAAAACAAAATTAGAGCATATAGGACCTTTTCAGTACAGTAAAAATTGGAAAACTGTCTTCTTCGTGGAGGATTCTATATAGTGGTATTGAATGGTTCAGTCCCAAGTCACTGAGTTAGGGAGCTTGCCACTGAGAGCTTAGCAGCAGTAGAAGCTTGATTCTCAGCCTTGGAGGCTGAGACCTGACTTTGTTGTTACACCAAGAGTGGATTCATCTCCCTAGGGCTGAGTTACCAGAGATTGATGTGTAAAATCAAAATGCCAGCTTCTTACTGAGCCATGAAACAAAACTGTCACAAAGGCAGGAGTCCTTACACTGACATGTCCAGCTCGTTTTCTTCCTAAAGTAAACCAACAAGGGAAGTCAGACTGGGACTAGGAGATTGTAGGCTGAGCATGGATTCAGTACACAGGAAGTAAGACCAGCTGAGTAGCTGAAGGTATTAAGCTAGGGGCAGCCAGTGCAGATGTGTCCAGGGGTCTGAGAGGTAAGTGAGCTGAGTGAAGATGCTGGTGGAGGCTGTGGATGGCGGGAGCTGTCTGCAGGGGACAACTCTTACACAGTTCTAGCTGATTGTTGCCACATGGCAATGTGGGATTTTTCTCAAAAAAAGTAATAAATGAAGAATTTTATATAAAATATTTACATTTTAAAAGTTTCCAATTAATTTGAATATTGGGCTCCCCAGGTAGTGCAGTGGTAAAGAATCCGCCTGCCAAATGCAGGAGACATGGGTTCGATCCCTGGGTGGGAAAGATACCCTGGAGTAGGAAATGGTAACCCACTCCAGTATTCTTGGCTGGAAAATTCCATGGACAAAGGAGCCTGGCAGGGTAGAGTCCAGGGGGTTGCAAAGAGTCAGATAAGACTGGGTGACTGAGTACACACACATATAAACACACATTAAAAAAGAACCTAACAGAACCAGACAAATCCAGCTGGGAGCAAGTTTAGGTGTTCACACTCAAGTCTGTGACCTCTGCCTTGAGTTTTCAAAGCCTGACGCATCTGGCTCATGTTAGGGGTGATCTTTCCATGAGACTCAAATAACTCAGAGCCATTGGTTACGATTGTCGTGCCCAGAACAATGTGTAGACACACAGAGCCAACACTTGTTTGAGTGACACTCTTTCCTAT
The DNA here is from genome assembly GCF_003369695.1 of Bos indicus x Bos taurus. Classification (NCBI taxonomy): domain Eukaryota; kingdom Metazoa; phylum Chordata; class Mammalia; order Artiodactyla; family Bovidae; genus Bos; species Bos indicus x Bos taurus. The sequence goes on from NC_040085.1 coordinate 37,843,341, forward strand.
ATTTCTATGATGGATCAACATCACCTGCTCCCACACACTTTGGTGAACATACCCTTTAGGTATCATAATATATTCATTCTTTCACAGCCCAGGCTTGCTGACCTGACAGCTATCTGGTTTCTAAGCAGTTTTGTATTCTCAGCCCTTATCACACTATATTGATTGTAGAGTTTCACCCTTAAGTCATTCTTTATTGCCCTCGTTTTCAAGTTCCAGGGAGAAAAATCACTGTACATTCATGAACTGACAACACTGTCTTATAAAAAGTACATCATTTTGTCAGAAAAATAATTTACTCTTAGTGCTGGGATAAATTATTTTCCCTACCTTTTAATAAAAACAATGGTCTCCCAGGTTGCTTATTTAAAAACAGAACCCATCAAATGGGCCATCTGTATGATATCTGTATTGCAGTTTTGAAAAGATAGAGTAACATCTGAGAATTGTTTAGGACAAAAGAAACTGCATAAATGATTATTAATGTTTTCCTGTCTAATCACAGCTGGCTCATTAGCAATGTTATTTTTAAAAATCAGCAGCATGTTCATAGAAACATTTTATTCTCAATTTGCCACACCAGTAGGCATATGCTGCTGATGTCAGCATGACAAAATCGAGACATCAAGGCCTTAAAAAACAACCCATATTATTATGTTTTACTTTTGGTGCTAACTTGAGATTGAGCAGCTGTTCAAAAATTGTGGGAGGCATTTCAGAGACAGATTTTTGGTCTGGACTCGAAATTCTGCAGAATGGAACGGAAGGTTCTGTCCTATACATTACCAATCTGGGCATCAACTCGTGGGCAGGCCAGGTACTCAGTGGAGGCTGTGGTTCACAGTCCCTAGCTCTCCACAGAGAAGTGAAAGTGTATTTTATTTGGTCAGTGTGATCTGAAAGAAGCATTGGGACATTTGGTATGCAGGGACATTTTATCTGAAAAATGACACCTGGTCCTGAAGTCTTGGTTGACTTAAACAGTTAAGTTTTGGTCGACTTAAACAATTGTTCCATGGAGGGAGACTCTTCAGAGTGGTTCATTGAAGAGACAGCTGTCTGAATCATTTGCAAACAGGAACTTAGGGGTCCAGCTTTCTTTTGCTTATGAACTAGTCATCTAAATCATGTCAGTAATAGAAATTACTTTTTATGGAAAATTTCACACATGCACAGAAGTAGATGGGATAATATAATGACTCCCCTATGTATTCTGCAGCCAGTCTTACAAATTATCAACTTTGGCCACTTTGTTTCATTTATACACCTACCTGCCATTTCTATTCCCAACGTATTATTTTGAAGTAAATCTCAGGCATTATGTAAAATATTTCAGTGTACATTTTTAAATAATAAGATCTAAAATTAACATCTTTAATTTGCATCTAAAATTAAAAGATAATACCTAAATATCATCAAAGATCTAGTCAATGTTCTAATTTTCCTGATTATCTCATAAATAGCTGATAATTGGTTTGTTCAAATTAGGATTCAAACAAGGTCCACAGATTGCAGTTGGTTGGTGTGTCTGCTAAAGTATCTTTCTCTTTTTTAAAACAATTTTATTAGAATATAAAAATAAAGATAGAAAACTACACAAAAATATATGACAATTTATTTTTTATAAAAGTGAACAACTTTGAAACTACAACCCCGGACAGAAAATAAAACTTTACCTTCTACTTTAGAAGCCCTGTCCATGAGACTCATTTCAATGATGAACACTTTCTTCTCAATTACTTTTATAGTAATTGTTACTTTGCAAATAACTTTATCACCCAATTGTGATAAAATGTCCCTGGATATTATAATTTAGTCCTATCTATTAAAAATGACTTAAATGAACTCATTTACAAAACAGAAACAAACTCACAGACATAGAGAATGGACTTATAGCTGCCAGGTGGTTAGAATGGGGGAAGAAACAGGGAGTTTGGGATCGACATGTGCATGTGTGCGTGCTAAGTCACTTCAGTCGTGTCCAACTCTTTGTGACCCTATAGACTGTAGCCCACCAGGTGCCTCTGTCCATGGGATTCTTCAGGCAAGAATACTGGAGTGGGTTGCCTCCTCCAGGGGATCTTACCAACCTAGGGATCAAACTTGAGTCTATATGTCTCCCACAATGGCATGCTGGTTCTTTACCACTAGTGCCATGTGGGAAGCCCTGGGATTGACATGTACACACTGCTATATTTAAAACAGATACAAACAAGTTCCTACTGTATAGTATAGGGAACTCTGTTCAATGTTACGTGGCAGGCTGGATGGGAGGGTAGTTTGGGGGAGAATGGGTACATATATATGGGTCCCTTTGCTGTCCACCTGAAACTATTAAATCATAACATTGTTAATTGGCTATACTCCAATATAAAATAAAAAGTTAAAAGTGTATTTTAAGTTTTAAACTAACAGTTCCTTTCATTTCCTTATATCTCATCTGCATCCTTTGACCAGCAGGGTTTCCCAGTCTGGATTCTGCTGATTGCACACTCGTGGTGTATTTCAACATATTCTCTGTCCTCTGTATTTCCTGCAAATTGGCAGCTGGATCACACTAATCCTATTGTCAAGGCAACGAGGTGTTGGGTACTTCTGTAGGAAGCACATCTGGTTGTCTCCCCTGGGGTGATGTCAGCAGCCACTGATAATGCTTACTGCCTGTAGCTAGTCATTCATTTGGTTTGAAGAATGCAGATGTTCTAATTTTAATAATTTCTATTTCATCTGTTAGTTGAAATATTATTATAAAGAGATTCTCCTCCTAATCTATTATTTGGTTACTCAGTTCAGTTCAGCTGCTCAGTCATGTCTGACTCTTTGTGACCCCATGGACTGCAGCACACCAGGCCTCCCTGTCCATCACCAACTCCCGGAGTTTACCCAAACTCATGTCCATTGAATCGGTGATGCCATCAACCATCTCGTTCTCTGTCGTCCCCTTCTCCTCCCACCTTCAATCTTTCCCAGCATCAGGGTCCTTTCAAATGAGTCAGCTTTTTGCATCAGGTGGCCAAAGTTTTGGAATTTCAGCTTCAACATCAGTCCTTCCAATGAATATTCAGGGTTGATTTCCTTTATGATGGACTGTTTGGATCTCCTTGCTGTCCAAGGGACTCTCAAGAGTCTTCTCCAACACCACAGTTCAAAAGCATCAATTATTTGGTGCTCAACTTTTTCATAGTCCAACTCTCACATCTATACATGACCACAGGAAAAACCAAAACCTTGACTAGATGGATCTTTGTTGGCAAAGTAACATCTCTGCTTTTTAATATGCTGTCTAGGTTGGTCATAACTTTCCTTCCAAGGAGCAAGCATCTTTTAATTTCATGGCTGCAGTCACCATCTGCAGTGATTTTGGGGCCCAAGAAAATAAAGTCTGACACTGTTTCCCCATCTATTTGTCATAAAGTGATGGGACTGGATGCCATGATCTTAGTTTTCTGAATGTTGAGTTTTAAGTCAACTTTTTCACTCTCCTCTCTCACTTTCATCAAGAGGCTCTTTAGTTCTTCTTCGCTTTCTGCCCTAAAGGTTGTGTCATCTGCATATCTGAGGTTGTTGATATTTCTCCTGGCAATCTTGATTCCAGCTTGTGCTTCTTCCAGCCCAGCGTTTCTCATGATGTACTCTGCATAGAAGTTAAATAAGCAGGGTGACAATATACAGCCTTGATGTACTCCTTTCCCTATTTGGAACCAGTCTGTTGTTCCATGTCCAATTCTAATTGTTGCTTCCTGACCTGCATATAGGTTTCTCAAGAGGCAGGTCAGGTGGCTGGTATTCCCATCTCTTTCAGAATTTTCCAGAGTTTATTGTGATCCACACAGTCAAAGGGTTTGGCATAGTCAATAAAGCAGAAGTAGATAGTGGTATAGTTCAAATAGGAAGGCAGGATAGATTGTTGTTGTTTAAACCAGATTTAAAGACAATACATTGATATCCTATCACATTCTGTATGTGAAAATCACTCAGTCGTGTCTGACTCTTTGCGACCCCATGGACCATATGGTTCATGGAATTCTCCAGGCCAGAATACTGGAGTGGGTAGCCGTTCCCGTCTCTAGGGGATTTTCCCAACCCAGGGATTGAACCCAGGTCTCCCTCATTGCAGGTGGATTCTTTACCAGCTGAGCCACCAGGGAAACCAACACATTCTGAAGGTGATCAATTTTTTTTGAGCTTATAGATTTAAACATATTTGATTTGTTTTAACCCATCCAAATTATTATTATCATGATTGAAGCTCCAACTGTCCCATCTTTGCCCAGTGAAATCTTCAGGTGGACTGGGAGCCTTTTTGAGATGATCCTAACAGTCTTTGATAACTTCCTTGGTATTTGAGAGACAATATATTCTAGGCCCTTCTTGTTATTTTCTGCTACAGACTTGGAATCAGCCATTTATTCCCCAGAGTCTCTGATTTCTTTTAGTGAGAAACAGCATTTCAGGACCACAGTTTGGGTCCTAGGAATGCTCACTGCTAATAGGACAGTCATTGTTTCTACTCAGTCTCTTTGTCTATTTCCATATATTTATATTTATATATGTTTATAACTTTTATATGATACATAAAATGTAAATGTTTAAAAATATACTTTCCAAATCATTTAATAAGTTGAAAACAACATGATGTGTGCTAAGTTGCTTCAGTTATGTCGGACTCTTTGTGTCCCACTGGACTGCAGACCGCTAGGCTCCTCTGTACATGGGATTCTCCAGCTAAGAATAGTGGGGTGGGTTGCCGTGCCCTCCTCCAGGGGACCTTCCCAACCCAGGGATTGAACCCACGTCTCTTATGTCTCCTGCATTGGCAGGCAGGTTCTTAACCACTAGTGCCACTTGGGAAGCTCAAACATCATGATATTTCACCCCAAATGACACTCTCAATGACTTTCCACTCCTATTATTGTCATTCATAAGAAATTTAACATTGCCTTAATGTCATCTAACATAGAGTCCATTTATCTTCAAAATAGCACATGCTGCTGCTAAGTCGCTTCAGTCGTGTCTGACTCTGTGCGACCCCATAGACGGCAGCCCACCAGGCTCCCCTGTCCCTGGGATTCTCCAGGCAAGAACACTGGAGTGGGTTGCCAGTTCCTTCTCCAATGCATGAAAGTGAAAAGTGAAAGTGAAGTCGCTTAGTCATGTCCGACTCTTAGCGATCCCATGGACTGCAGCCTACCAGGCTCCTCCATCCATGGGATTTTCGAGGCAAGAGTACTGGAGTGGGGTGCCATTGCCTTCTCCCCAAAATAGCATATACATATTTTTAAAATCCAGATGTATGCATTATACTTGACATTATGCCTCTTTCATTCTCTTTAATATAGAACAGTATCTCTCCATCTTTTCTTTTTCTTTCCTGACACTGACATTTTGAAGAATCTGAATTGTTTTATTGAAAATAGCATAGTTCTGGATTAGTCCTAATGATTAGATTCATGTTAAACATTTTGGCAAAACTACTGCATAAATGATATTGTGTATTTCCCCCTGTAGCTTGTGAAAAAGAGGTACAGAATATAAATTTATTCTGTTATTACTGAGAAACAATTTGATCACTTGGTTAAGGCATGTCTGCTAGATATCTTCACCATAAACATGTATCTTTTCCTTCTTAATTAAAAAAGAATCTGTGGGGTAAAGGACCTGTGGAGTGATAACTATCTTGTTCTCCAGTGAACTTTCACCCAATGGTTTAAGCATCCTTTACTAATCCTTGGCTGAATCAGTTATTATCTAAGGGTTACAAAATGATGATTTCTAATGAAATGATTTTGTTTCTATACCTTATGTCCTTCTCTGTAAGTTACTCTCTATAAAGAAGATCTTTTCCTCTTTCTCTCGCGTATCACTTGGGGAATCATGGACTTTTAAAATGATATTATTTAGTACAGCCAATGGCAACACTTTAGAGCTGGCTCCTTCAAAGAAGGAGTACTTGGTCACTACCAAGTATACTTTCTGCTTTTATGAATTTGCCTACTTTGATAACTCATACCAGTGGAATCACATAGTATTTGTCTTTTGGTTTTTTTCTAGCAACTCACATCCCATTTCTCATTTTAAAATGTGTTGTTACAAAACTGAAGAAACACAATGCAGATTAAAAGACTTGACAGCATCATCAAGTTTCTTACACAGTTTTCAACCTACCAGAAAGATAAATAGTGAACAACAGCAGGACAAGACATCTCTCCCCAGTTGCTATCAGTAGTAATTAAAACTAAAAATTATATCAAGTGAAAACAAAATAAAGATGGGGTGAAAAAAGTCCTCTAGGTAAATGGCTTTTCCAGCCATTTTTGATTTTTTTTTTCTTGAATCATCACCTTATTTGATTATCTCTACATTTTAAAAAGATCCCCAGAGCTGCCCTTGAGGTTAAGCACATTGTTTACACCACTGGGCCAGTTGACAGGTGCCCTGTCTTAAGGGGAGGCGAGGAGGGGGTTGGGAACAAGGAGAAAAAGCTACAAGCTGTAGCCTCTGACCCAAGGCAACATGGCTTTTCAACCCTGGGGAGACTCCCTCAGTGACTGATTAAGGGCTATGTTAGAAATGTTCAGAGAACAGAGGAAGAATTCAGTCCAGTTTAGTCTCTCCCCACTGAGCCAGAAGGGTCTCCAGTGCCTCTCCCTCCCACAAGCCAAGTCTCACCTTACATGCCCTGTTTCTTCTCATGTTAGATGCAGCTTGCCTGCAGATGCCTGAAGAACCACCCTCAGTGGGCATTGCAGGACTCTCACCATGCCTCCGTCAGCTGGAACCACATCACAGCTTGGATGTTATGGGAAAAGCAACCGCATTCATTGAGGTCCACCTCACAGCCCTCAGATGACAGAAGCAGCAGTTCCGAGGCACCGCCTCCTGTTCACCAGGAATCAATTCCAAGCCCAGCAACAATGTCCTGCAGGCAATTCTGCATACCTGCAGTGGCTGGAGTAATAGACAACCCGCTGTCCATGTGAGTGGCTTCTCCTGGTGGACCGCAGACCAGGTCTTGAGCCAGGTTATTCCCTTTGTAGGAGTCTGTGATGTGCTGGGGTTGAAATTTGCAGAGGATGGGGCAAATAGCCAGTGGGGGTATGCTGAGGTGGTGGTAGCCTCTGAAAACCCGGTCCACAAAATTATTGGAAACTCTTTCCAGAAAAGTACTTAATGGAGAAAAAGTGGACGTGGGGTTAGCCACCTGGCAGACCTGTCATAATTTGAGGCAGAGGCTCAGAATGTGAATGTGTTTAAGTCTCAAGAGTGGAAATAGGTATAAAGGACTAACACAGTATTCTAGTAATTCTTCTGATGGCCATACATTGAGAACCTTGTACTCACACCTGCCTAAAAGGATAAGCCCTGCCATGTGCTGCCTGACTTCAATCGCTCTCCTCCAGTCCTTCACCTGATGAGTCTGGTCTCAGGCCCAATTCTATCCCTACCGCCTCTCTCCTCAACATTTGGAGTCTTCCTCTTCCTTCTGGCATCTCCCACGAGCATCTCCTGCCCCTCCATTACCTCCTTTTGTAGCTATACTTCTCCCTGGGCCATTCCACCTGCCCTTTACCTCAATCCAGCCTTATTTCCTTCACCAAATGCTACAGTAGGGCCTCCATCAGATATTTACATGAAGGCCTTTGACCCCTCTATCCACCTTGGCAGACAAGGTTTAGGCTTTCGACCCTCAATGGTGAATGAAGCTGAATTTGGAGAGATCATGAAGCAAACCAGAGCAATGCCAACTTCAAAGTGATTTCTGGAGCTGGCACAGGGGACTCCAGTGACTCGACTGAGATGCTGCACACAGCTATTGCTGTTATCAAACAGTCTCAGGTCACCAGTGATGAGTGTTGCTATGTCCTCATCTCCCTTAAGTGGTTCATGGCACTGAAGCCAAGTCCTACAGTGTGGGTGCCAGCAGGAGCTCTTCCAGAAAAAGACATCTGTTCTGGGAGAAATCGTCTAGCTAGTCCCAAGAGAGCAGCAGGACAGCAGGAGGCATCAGGACCTGCTTCTTAATAAGGATCAGCATGATGGTTATTTCCAAGAAAGGAACCAGGAGCACGAGAGACACCAGAATAGAGAATGGGGCTGCACCTCGGAGAAAGGAGTCTGGCTGGAAGCATTTTTGTTTTTTTTTAATGGACTTGTATCGCTTCACCTTCATCAGGCATGTTTTGTGGATGCACCTGAGAATTTCAAAGCCCTGGATTCCTCTAAGTGGGAAGAAATACTCCCCTCCATCTTCCTAGAGAAGAGAAGCTCCTCTTTGCCAACAGAGGACACAAGGCTTCACCTGAGGTAGATGGACGATGATTCTTGTCCTTTTCAAGATTAATCCCACCTTCCATCATTGCCATCAGACTTTTTAATTGAAGCATAGTTGATTTACAATGATGTGTTAGTTTCAGGTGTATGGAAAAGTGATTGAGTTACACATATACACATATTCTTTTACAGATTCTTTTTCATGATATATTATCATAAGATATTGAATATATTGATAGTTCCCTGCGCTATACAGTATGTCCTTATGGTTTGTCTATTTTATTTATACTGGTGTATATCTGTTAATCTCAATCTCTGACTTTATCCCTCCCCCAACTCCGTTTCCCCTTCGGTAACCATACATTTGTTTTCTATATCTGTGAATCTATTTCTGCTTTGTAAATAAATTCATTTGTATCATTTTTTTGGGTTCCACAAATAAGTGATATCATATGATAATTTGTCCTTTTCTGTCTGACTTACTTCACTTAGTATGATCATTTCTAGGTACATCCATGCTGCTTCTTTTTTACGGCTGAGTAATATTCCATTATATATATATATATATATATATACACATACATACACACACACACACACATACACACACCACATCTTCTTTATCAGTTTATCTGTTAATGAAAATTTAGGTTGTTTAGAGTTACCATCTGACCCAGCAAGCTCACTTCTTGACACATAACTGGAAAAGATAAATCTCTTTTTACAAAAGATACAAGACCCTAATATTCAGAGCAGCATTATTTACAATAGTCAAGACATGGATATCACCAGATTTTAATAATTTGGGTCAGGTCTCTGCATAGCCCAAGCAGTACTGTGGCAGCAACAGACATCTTTCTTACTGGAAGAACTTCAGGATCTCACTAAAATGTACTGACAGGAACATGTGTGGGAGTGGATCTTGAGTGTGTTGGATTGAGGGAGGTAGAGTATGAAGGGGAGCATGGTATAGGGAGCATTTATCAACCCAGGACCACCGTCCCAGGGCTCAAGATCTAATTTCCTGGCAAGGACACTTAATAGGTTGCTGGCTGGGTTCTTTGTTGGTTGGACAGAAAAAATAGCTTACAACAAATGAGGCAGAGGTGCCACAGCTGCCTGGGTGAAGTGTGGAGAGAAAAGTCAGAGGGCTTGTTAGCACTGGTTTATGACAGGACACCGAGACCCTAACCAGTGACTGTGTTCCCTAGGAAGAGGGTCCAGAAGACAGCCCCACGACTGAGGCAACAAGGAACACACTAGCGAGAGAGGCAGTGGAAGAGGCAGCAACGAAAAGTCAAGGCACTGTCCTCCGTAGGCCTAACTGAACCCCTGGCTCATCTGGCTCCAGCGCAGACCTCGGCAGGGGACCCTGGAGCTGGTCAGTGGACAGTCCCTCTGAGTGACATGTCTCACCTCAGGCACATGCCTGGCCATCTCTCTGCTTTCTGCCTTGGGACTTTCTCCAAAGTCTGCTTGGTCCACATGGACGTGATGTAGAAGTGTGGGAGTGTTAACGCCTTAGGGGAGGAACTTTGGAGAATGAGGAACACGCAGTGAGTGAATGACCCCTGCCCCCCGCCACACTGTCCTTCAGTGGGACAATCCTGGGACACACTGGCCACAGTTCCTCTGAGGACCTGTGATGAGACAAGTCCCTGATGTCCACAGCGGTAAAAACTCTCCCTGTATTGACCTCAAATACAGGCTGCTCTAATGTCAAAAAGTCACCGTGTATTATTCTTTCTCGTATTCTGTCTCCTTCTCTCAGCAGCCACACTACTGCTCCTTGGGGCCACCTCCCAATTCAACTCGACACCCCAGCCTGTGTCTCATGCTTTGTTTTCCGGGGAGCCCTATCTAAGGTTCTTCTTCTGTGCTTAAACTTGGGAACCAGTTAGCATATTATTATTATGTTGAAACATCCTCATTTGGAAAACATATCCCAGCTTAGCATTAACTGATTATTGGTGATACTGCCAATCTAAGAGCTACATTTCACTTTCTCCACTCCAAGTTCATTTAGGGGAGAAGCAGTGTTTTTCCCATACCCCTCACGCTGTCCTTGATGGCAAAGCCAGGTAAAGCTCACAATACATTATGTGTGAGCAAAGAGGCAGAACTACTGTATTTTATAAAGAGCAGTTATTATTAAAAGCAATAAGTGAGCCTAATTAGGTCCAGCACATCTGAAAGTAATTGCATTGCCTCCTGTAAGCATTTTAGTGTGTCCAAGTGCTTAGCCTTAATTCTCCACACTAACTCTCACTGATTGTTTGCTCTGCCATTTGCTAAGACCTGCCTTTCCTAAGTTATCATCGCTATTTATTCTGAATCTGTATTTTCAATCTGTAAAACATTAGATGGCTCTGCTTCCACCTTTATCAGGAAAAAGAATCTTTCCTGATTTAGATCCCAGATCTTGAAATGTTCTCTCTCTGGCAGACCCCAAGCCTCACCACTGCAATTTGAAAAGCTTCCAGAATCCCATTTCCTTCACAGATTTCCCTCTGAGGAACATAATATTGCACTGGCTCCAGCCTCTGGAAACCTGGAATTACCCAGAACCTCTCTTTCCTGAACTCCCCAAGCGGCCCTCAGCACCTGGCAGGCACTGAGACCCAGATGGGTTGTTAGATGCTCCTTTGTCTTCAGTGTCATGGTTTTTAAACTAGAAATTCCTTGACATCAAGAATAACATTTTTGTAACTCAGTTCCTAGTACAAGGTCATGAACCGTGAAACACAATACAGTCTTTTTTTAATGAAGGTAGAGTCAAGGGTAAGTTCAGGGAACACAAAAGAAAAAATTAATATCTAGCAAGTGAACAACATTTTGATCGGGTTAATATTAGAAGGCTCAGTGAGTTGGTTCACAGAGCTATAATATAGTTCTTAATACTTAGAAGCCTAAAGTAATTTAAAAACAGACAGAAATAAGTTGTATGTGCTGGAGAGAACGGCGTCACAGAGCCAACACATTCCTATATAATTCTGAGTGTTCTCTATGGTATAAAGACAATATAGTAACAGCCTGGATGCATCATTATCATTGTGTACGTTTGTGTCTTACAGCCCTAAAGGGTATAAGGAAAATTATAGAACCAGAGAGGAGCTAAGTCCACTAATCGAATATTTAAGAAATATTAAGTATGGATGGAAAGATGGGATTATCTCATTCAACTCCCTGATTTTATACGTTGGTATTGTCAGAAGGATACAGGCCCAGCAATGAGCCTTTGGTATCCTTCTAACATGAATGCGGGAAGAAAGCTTGTTGATTCTCCTCATCTGCAGGTTTATCAGGAAGCCAGGAAAGGCTTTTAGGGATCTATATAGAAAGGAAAAAAAAAAACACCAAACTGTAAACTAAAGCTTTATGAACACATACATTCATCATAGGCTGTTTATAATAGCTGGGAAATTAGAAATTACCTGAATTCGAATAGTAAGGTAAGAGTGAAGTAAATCATAAGATAATGTACAATGGAATATTGTGTAGATATTAAAAGTGTTTCATAAAAAAATTAATACCATGGGAAAGAGCAGGATACTAAATTTATATAGAGAGTATTATCTCACCTGTGTAGATATCAATGCCTGGATAGAAAAAAATACAGACAAAAGCATCCAAAATGGTAACTCTGGATAGCGTGTATCTTTGGATGCTGGGATGCTGGTGATTTTAATTTTTTAAAATAATGTTCTGTACTTTTCATAATGATTTTCTAACGGGAAAAATTTTTTAAGCAGGAACACGTAAAATTATTTAAAATATATTAGTTAATATAAACTATAAATTTTTACATGAAAGATAGTTTTCAATATCTCTGCATCAATCTTTTAAAAAATTTCTTATTGGAGTATAGTTGCTTTACAATATTGTGGTAGTTTCTGCTGTAGCAAAGTGGATCAGCTGTATGTATATACATAACCCCTCTTTTTTAGATTTCCTTCCCATTTAGGTCACCACAGAGCACTGAGTAGAATTCCCTGTGCTATACACTAGGTCTTCATTAGTTATATATTCTGTATCAGTCTTCGAATAAGAGAGGGTACATGTAGGGAGAAGCAAGACTTTTTCTCATAGTATCATGCTGCTGTGGGTAGTTCTGACATGCAAAATACAAAGAGAAGTAACATCACAAAATTTTACAGTGAATTTGTGACTCCGATAAGAAAACTATTAAAGTTCTAGATTTGGGTGTTTTGTTTTGTTACTCTAGGCACAGCTTCAGGTTTTCTTGATTTTGTTTTGGGTGATAGTGTAAAATCAAGGTCATTGTGAGTTCAAGTCCTCCAAGAAGTAGATGTCAAGATGGGGTAAGATGAGGTACAAGAGAGGTGCAAGAGAGGGTAACAGCTGTAAGCACAAATGGAGAGAGAGCAGGAGAAGGGAGAGAGAGCTTTCAGATGGAAGCAAAGTCTGACTCTCGTGGAAAGAGAATGGGTAGGAAGGTTGGGTGGTAAAAGTCTCAGACTGGGTGTGGCTCCCAAAGAGGTTCAGCCAAGCCAATGGGAAGTTCTCAAACTAAGTTAGCCATTGAAGTTGTCTTTGGATGAAGCACAAGCTGGACTCAAGATTGCCGGAAGAAATATTAATAAACTCAGATATGCAAAAGACACCACCCTTATGGCAGAAAGTGAAAAGGAACCAAAGAGCCTCTTGATGAAGGTGAAAGAAGAGAGTGAAAAAACTGGTTTAAAACTCAACATTCAAAAAACTAAGATCATGGCATCTGGTCCCATTACTTCATGGCAAATAGATGAGGAAAAAATGGAAACAGTGAAAGACATTATTTTCTTGGGCTCCAAAATCACTGTGGACAGTGATTACAGCCATAAAATTAAAAGATTCTTGCTCCTTGGAAGAAAAGCTATGACAAACATAGACAGCATATTAAAAAGCAGAGACATCACTTTGCTGACAAAGGTCCATAAAGTCAAAGCTTTGGTTTTGCCAGTAGTCATGTATGGATGTGAGAGTTGGACCAAAAATAAGGCTGACTGTTGAATAATTGATGCTTTTGAACTATGGCATTAAAGAAGACTCTTGCGAGTCCCTTGGACTGCAAGGAGATCAAACCAGTCAATCCTAAAGGAAATCAACCCTGAATATTCATTGGAAGGACTGATGCTGAAGCTAAAGCTCCGATACTTTGGCCAACTGATGCAAAGAGCCGACTCATTGGAAAAGTCCCTGATGCTGGGAAAGATAGAAAGCAGAATAAGAAGTGGGTAACAGAGGACAAGATGGTTGAATGGCATTACTTACTCAATGGACATGAATTTGGACAAGCTTTGGGAGATGGTGATGGACAGAGAAGCCTGGTGTGCTGTAGTCTGTGGGGTCACAAAGAGTTGGATATGACTGAGCGACTGAACAACAACGTGTTTCTTAGGAACAGAACACATTTGATCTTCATCATGTTCATTCAGTCACTAGAAGCAGCCTGTGGGAATTGTGGTGGTGGTGGTTTAGCCACTAAGTCATGTCCAACTCTTGCAACTCCATGGACTGTAGCCCAATAGGCTCCTCTGCCCATGGGATTTCCCAAGCAAAGAATACTGGAGTAGGTTGCCATTTCCTTCTCCAGTGGGAATTGTGACCTTGGCACAAATGCAGTGGTACATTCAGAGGGGCAGCTAGTAGGGCAATAGTCAACTATGCTCATCACAGCAGATATCTGAGCAGCACAAGTTCGGGGCCACCACAGTCATTAAGATGCACTTAGAAGATGCACAGTCATTAAGAAGGAATAGTTCCCTAAGTCTTTAAACACAGAATGAGTGACCATGATGTTTTCTTTAAGTTCATCACTATAAACAGATGTGCCAAGAGGCATTTGTGGGCTTTTAATGACTATTACTTTCTAAGTGCCTCACAGATATAGAAATACTGTGTTTATATTCAACTTCTCTAGATGAACTTTGGTTGGGTACAAGCAGCTCATCTATTCTGCTTTACCTGTGGCTTTGTTTTTGCTAATTCCCTATTTCAGGTAAATATAATAAAGATAATAATATATTGTAAATGAAACACCAATTCAGAACATTTCACAGCATTTCCTTTGGAAATATTGGCTCAACGGAGACTATAATTACTGGAAAGCAGAAATGCAATGCTGTCATACAAACTGAAGTGTTTCTACTATATCTCAGAGGCATTTAATCAATTCAGCCAAAGCAATCAACAAAACCAGTTGTTTATTGTTGGAATTCCAAATCACCTAATGAAAAACTGGGTTTCTTCAGATTTAATTGACTAGATGTTGAACTGCTGTGACAACATAAATCAGCATGCCCAAATGGTCTTAAGGTGGCAAGATGGCAGAAAATGCACTATAGCTGATATTAATGAGTAAAACTCCTTCCAATTATTTTACACTTGAAACAAAACACTATTGCATTGTAAAATGGTCAAAGTAGCCAGGAAGTGTGAATGATGTAATAAGTGTTTATTAATTTTAAAAATCCCCTTGCTATGATAACTGAGAGGTAATTGTATATTAAATCTTTGTCTCTGGGATCTTCTTTACCAGCGTGCCTTTGCATTTCTGGGACAGAACAATTCCTATATGCCCTGCTCATGCTATGAGTTCAATGACAAGTTCAATGACTACTTTTTTGTTTGTTTTCTTTTATCGTGGTAAGAATATTTCATATGAGATATACCCTCTTAATAAAACATTCTCATTGACTATAGTTAAAGTGTCGATCTCTAGAGCTTATTCATCTTGTTTAACTACGACTTTATGCCCATAGATTAGTAAGTCTCTATTTCTCCTTCTTCCCATTCCCTAGAAACCACCATTCTATTCTTGGATTCTATTAATTTGATTACTTTTGATACCTCATACAAGCAGATTCATGCAATATTTATCTTCTATGACTGGCTTATTTTACTTAGCATAATGTCCTCCATGTTGTCACATATTGCAGAATTTCCTTCTTTTTTAAGGCTGAATTCAATTATATGTATATACCATATTTTCTTTATCCTTTCATTTGTCAATGGATATTTAGGTTGTTTCCATATCTTGGCTATTGTGAATAGTGCTGCTCACCCATAAGTTCTAATAGGTCTTTGAGATTCTGATTTCAGTTCTTTTGGATAAACACACAGAAATGGGGCTTCTGGTTTATACAGTAGCTCTATTTTTAATTTTTTGAGTTATCTCCATGAAATGGGGGCTGCACCATTTTACATTCCTACCAACAGTGTGCAAGGGTTAAAGTTTGTCTACATCCTTGTCAAAACATGTTGTCTTCATAATAGCCATCCTAAATATATGAAGTGAAATCTCCCTGTGGTTTTGATTTTCATTTCCCTGATGTGTAATGTCATCGAGCATTTTTTCATACACCTGTTGGCCATTTACATGTCTTCTCTATGAGAAAGGTCTATTCAACTCCTTAGCTTATTTTTAAAATTGGTATATTAGGAATTTTTTCTATTGAATTGTAGGAGTTCCTTACATTTTTTGGAGAGTAACCACTTATCAGATATGTAGTTTGTAAATATTTTTTCCTATTCCATACATTGTCTTTCTGTTGGTGGTTTGGGGTGTACAGAAGATTTTCAGTTTGATGTAGTCCCACTTGTCTATTTTCATTTTTGTTGCCTGTGCTTTTGATGTCATATTTATGGAGCATTGCATAGACCAATGTCATGAAACTTTTCCTATATGTCTTTTCCTAGGAATTTTATAGTTTCAGGTCTTTCATTGGAGTCTGTATTCCATGTTGAGCTGATTTTTGTGTGGTATAAGAGTCCAATTTCATTCTTTTGTCTGTAGATATCCAGTTTTCCCAGCACCAATTGTTGAAGAGACTAACCTTTCCCTATTCTGTATTTTTGGTGTTCTTGTTGAAGATCAGTTGGCCATATATGTGTGGATTTATTTCTGGGATCTCTATTCTGTTTCGTTAGTCCATAGGTCTGTCTTTATACTGGTACTACATTGTTTTGATTATGATAGTTTTGTAATATATTTTAAAACCAGCAAGTGTGATGGCATGAATTTTGTTCCATTTCAAGATTAATTTGACTCTTTATGGTCTTTTATGCACCCACGTGAGTTTTAGAATTGCTTTTCTATCTCTGTAAAACATGTCAATGGAATTTTGATAGTGATTTCTTTGAATTTGTAGATTGCTCTGGATAACATGAGGATTTTAACATAATTACATCTTTTAATCCATGAACATAGAGTGACTCTCAATTTGTGTCTTCTTTCATTTATTTCATCAATGTTTTGTAGTTTCACTATACAAATAATTTCCTTCATTAAATTTATTTCTAAATATTTGTTTTTGGTGCTGTTGTAAATGAAATTTTTTTCTTAATTTCCTTTTCAGATTGATTATTATTAGTGTATGGAAACATAACTGAATTTTGTATGTTAATTTTACATCCTGCAACTTAACTGAATTAGTTTATTAATTCTAAGAGTCTTCTTGTGGAATCTTTAGGGTTTTCTACATATAAGGTTGCCGGGAGCCGGCATATTGCATATTGAGTGCATATTGCATATTGAGTGCAGCACTTTCCACAGCATCATCTTTCAGGATCTAGAATAGCTCAACTGGAATTCTGTCACTGCCGGTAGCCAGTGTGAGGAACTCCGCCCATGACAAAGGTCATGAGGAAGGAGGCTTGGCATACGCAAAGGCGGGATTGAGCTTCAGGAGTCCCCCTGGAAATTCTCGAGCATATACCCCCAAAACCAGAGTCTGCCTACTTTCTGCTTTGTGCTTTCACCTACACCTCTGACTTTACGGGGGGCTGTCCCCCACTACCTCTCTCTGAAAAAAGAGTTAGCTTACAGTTCCAGTTAATAATTCCTGGGTGTGACAGTGTTTAACCTACAAACTCCTTTGGAAATCCTCTAGCCTGCCTGAATAGGTTTTTCCGGCCACATGTGATTGTTCAGAGCCTCCCAACTGTGAGAGGCAGGAGATGTTCTAAACTGTCTAAACACAGATTCTTTTGAGTAGTTAAAAGATTGATTAGAAATTGTATTGGTGAAGGGATTTTCACTTGTTGGGCCAATGTTTGCTGCTAAGTTTCCATATCCCTTACCTGCTGTGTCCCTGGCAGTGTATTGATTAATATAATTGGTGTAAGTAGTAGCTTTAATGTTTGTAACCTGGGACCCTTGAGTTAATTCTTTTTCTTGTTATAGCCCACCACACCTTTGCTCCGTAGGAATGCAACTTTATCTAATGCTTTTGGAGGGTGGCTCCTGACCAATCACCTTTAGAGAAAAATAAGTTTTCTGAAGCAAAGGTCTTAAAATGTTAACAGGCCTCCGGGCCAGAAGATGATGCAAATCACCTAAGCTTTTGATATGATAAGTTTGCAGGAAGAAAGCCTGGCTTGCTGCATGACTCTACCCCTTCCCCCATTATCCTCTATGCATAATTTAAGGTATAAAAACTACTTTGGAAAATAAAGTGCGGGCCTTGTTCACCGAAACTTGGTCTCACCATGTCGTTCTTTCTCTTACCTTCTGGCTGAATTATTCAGCCTCTTTTCTCCACTGAATTTCCTCACTGAGCTATCCTTATTTCAGCCTCTTTTCTCCACTGAATTTCCTCACTGAGCTATCCTCATTCTATTACTCTTTATATCCTTAATTAACGTTTAATTAAGCAATTGTTTCCTGATCTTCGCCTACGCCGTCTCTCCTTCGAATACCCTGGATCAGCCGGGGCTGGTCCCCGGCATAAGGTCATGTCATCTGCAAATTGGGACAGTTAAACTTCTTCCTTCCTGATTTGCATGTGTTTTATTTCTTTCTCTTGTCTAATTGCTCTGGCTAAAACTTTTAGTACTATATTGAACAGAAGTGTCAAGAGTGTACATCCTTGCCTTATTCCTTATTTTAGAGGAAAACCTTTCAGTTTTTCACCATTAAGTATGATGTTTAAATGTGGCTTTTCATATTTGGTCTTTATTTCAGTGACTACTTCTTGATCTGATTTGTGTTACTCTAGGATTCTAAAGGAAATCAACCCTGAATATTCATTGGACGGACTGATCCTGAAGCTCAAGCTCCAGTACTTTGGCCACCTGATGCAAAGAGCCAACACATAGGAAAAGACTCTGATGCTGGGAACAATTGAAGGCAGGAGGAGAAGGGGATAACAGAGGACGAGATGATTGGATGACATCACCGACTCAATGGACAAGAGTTTGAGCAAGCTCCAGGAGTTCGTGAAGGATAGGGAAATCTGGCATGCATTTCATGGGGTCGCAGAGTCGGACATGACTAAGCAACTGAACAACAAAAACTCTATGAAAAGAAGGAAGGAACCAGACCATTTCTGTCTGTGATTCACTTTCAAAGTGTGGTTCCTGGACCCAGCAACATCAGCATGTGCCCAGGAACTCATCAAAATGCAAATCCTCAGGCCCACCCCAGACTTACTGAATCTGAAACTTTGAGAGTGGGGCCAGTAATTTGTGTTCCAACAAGCCATCTGGGTGATTACAATGCATGCTTGGAGGATGTCTGACTAACACCATTTCCCATGGTGTAGTATTCAGATAAGTATCAAAGACATATTAACATGTGTTATGCAACAGAAGATTCCTTATTTGAATAAGGTTGGGAAATCTGGGGCTAAAAAGGTTAAGTAGAGCCCATGGGCCGTGCCCCTCACAGAAGTCCCTACAGGTCACTCCTCCAGACCTGCCACTGTGTACATGTGCCTATTTATGCCCCACAAATAGCGCATCCCTTGTTCTTTCTCCAAGAGCCCAGTTCCCCATCTCTCTTAGCCACACACACACACACACACACACAGAGAGAGAGAGAGAGAGAGAGAGAGAGAGAGAGAGAGAGATCCCTTTCCCTTGCTTCAAAGCCCAACTTTCTTTTTTCCACCCCAGTATGACAGACAGGAAGGAATCTCAGTGTGGACTGATGCCCCACTCCCTGCACTGCAAGGCACTCACAATAACAGTCAATATATTAACCAAAGTGTAGATTGTGGTGCCTGCACGTAGTCGTGTCTAACTTTTGCAATCCTGTGAACTGTAGCCCGCAGGCTCCTCTGTCCATGGGATTTTTCAGGCAAGGATACTGGAGTGGGTTGCTATTTCCTCTTTCAGGGGATCTTCCCAACCCAGGGATCGAAACTGCATTGGCCTGCATCTCCTGCATTGCAGGTGGATTCTTTACCAGCTAAGCCATTGGGGAAGCCTAAAGTGTAGGTTGTTCAGTCCTAAATAACTATTCTTTGGGGACACATTCAGTGCAGTTCAAATATATATTTAGAAAAAAGACACTTTTTTACTGAAAGGACACAGTCTTGCTAAGGACATATCCAATTCCTATTTCTAAACTGAATGAAAATATTTCAGTCTGAGGCATCTATATTTGTATTATTTCAGTGGTTCAGGGCTTGCTTTTCCAAAATTAATCTGGGATTATTTGCTTTACATCTATCCACAATGCAAAATGCTTGCCTGCAGAATAGCTTCTGTTTCCATTTTAATATGCACAAATTAGTTATGAACCCCGAAATAGTTTTCAGTTTGGGCAACCTAAAATTCAAAATTTACCTCTAGCAACAGGAAGAAACTGCAGGCAACTTAAATTACTGGTTTTTCTCTGAAATTGTGGCTACTCAGTAGGACTAAAGGAGAGAGTCCAAATTACTTTTTCATCTACTAAAAAAACTAAAATACCCCAAAGCTTTAAAATTTTACTTTGTTACATTGTTGGGTCATCATTGTAAGCCAAAGAACAGGAGAACAAGCATGCAGAAAAAGGGACTACTCCAGCCTCTAAAAAAAACAATATTGCATTTCTTGCCTGCTTTTGCATCAATCAAGAAATATCCCCACAGGATGCGCTAACTACAAATGTCTAGTGGTGATGTGTGGAAGAAATCTTCCAAAGCCTGGATCTTGAAGAAAGCGGATAAAATCTGGGCAACACAGAACTTGGAGATTAACTCAAGTGTGATTTGAGATTCAAAACCTCTGAAAGGAACATGCCAGATCATGCCAAGTTGCTCACGCCTGCTCATAATGAGACCAATTTGGTTCTGAAGGAGAAAAGGCGTTAATATAAGGGTTGCTGGCAGGGCAAACAATAGATGACGTCTCATCCCATTATATCCTATAATAAGTGTGTGTCATCCTAGCCTTTCCTCTAGTTCCTCTGACTCAAATTCATGCATTGTTAAAAACTTATTAAAATGCATTGAATCAGAGCTCGGTAGACAACAAAAATAGAGGGAGTTTTTGATGCCAAGCCAAATAATTTTGGCTTTTCTTCCCAATGTTCATGTAAACAAACTGCCAAACACCCATACATATGAATGGAAAATTATTCATGAAAGGGGATGTTGACTGAAATTCTCAGATGAGATACGACAGGGAACTAACTAACGCACTGACATGTTGTCTGTGGAGGGCTGTTCCTTCACTTAGTGTCATATCTCATGAGCAGATATTTCACTTCACACTGTCCACCATTAAACACAAAACTCATGTGTAAATTACACTTATTAAAATTCAAGTCTTTCTAAGTAAAAATATAAAGACTTTCCCAAGTCCTGATTCTTCTTTCTCTATGAGAGAAAAAAAGAGAAAGATGTGTGGAATAATTGTTCTGAAAGTTTGGAGGTCAGATCTTAGAAACTGATCACTGATAAACCAATCACATCTATTTCACATGGAGCAACAAAAACTCCCACGGGAGTTTGATGACCCGGAATCTAGCAAGATGACAGCAGTAAAAACATAACTAGATTTTGTGCTAAATAAATATATGCTAACAGTTGTGTTTTCATTGGATGAGGGGTTATAGATTCTAATTAACTTTTGAAGCAAGTCAGGAAATAAAACTTTAGTTGCTGAAGAGACTTCTAAATGCCTCCCATCGTCCACCCTCCCCATTTTCTACAGTCATAGAATTTGAAGCTGGGCACATGGTTTTCCCCTTGTGGCTCAGGTGATAAATATCCCCCTGCAGTGCGGGAGACCTGGGTTCCATCTCTGGGTTGGGAAGATCCCCTGGAGAAGGGAAAGGCTATCCACTCCAGTATTCTGGCCTGGAGAATTCCATGGACTGTATAGTCCTCGGGGTCGCAGAGTTAAACACAACTGAGTGACTTTCACTTTCACAGGGTCTCCCAGTTTGTCTACATATCCCAGGCTCCCTTATAAGCCAGGTGTGACCTATGGCAAATTTCTAATCAAAAAGCAGGGAGAAGTGATTTGTGCATCTTCAGAGCTGTGCCCTTAAAGAAAAGGGGCATGCTCTCCACTTCCTGTGCCCCCTCTCCACTGGCTGAAGT
This sequence comes from Bos indicus x Bos taurus, assembly GCF_003369695.1. Classification (NCBI taxonomy): domain Eukaryota; kingdom Metazoa; phylum Chordata; class Mammalia; order Artiodactyla; family Bovidae; genus Bos; species Bos indicus x Bos taurus. The sequence goes on from NC_040085.1 coordinate 37,864,928, forward strand.
GTGGATGAGCATGTAGGTTCAGGTGAGGGCAACACCTTAGTCACCAGGACTAACAAGATAGAATCCTGGGTCCTCAAACTGTGGTGTTGCCCAAGCAGCCCCTGACTGCTCATATACAATTAGAGAAATAAAACTATCTTGTTTTGCGCTTTCCTGGTGGCTCAGACAGTAAAGAATCTTCCTCCAGTGTGGAGACCTGGGTTCGATCCCTGGGTCAGGAAGATCCCGTGGAGAAGGGAATGGTATTCATTTCAATAGTCTTGCCTGGAAAAATCCCATGGACAGAGGAGCCTGGTGGGCTGCAATCCATGGGGTCACAAAGAGTCAGACAACTCTGACTGAGTGACTAACACACAACACAACACATTTATATGATCTTTCACAGAAGTTAAATGTATATTCTAATAAACGCAAACTATGTTTGTTAATAATGAAGAATGTAGAACTTCCAATCCTCTACAAACAGGGTTAGTAAATTTCAGGCACAGGCCAAGTCTGGCCTGCTGCTTGTTTTGTAAACAAAGTTTTATTGAAACACAGCCAGGTTTATTCATTTGGGTATTGTCTCTGGCTGCTTCACACTCTAACATCAGAATTGAGGAGCTGTGACAGAGACCATATGGCCGACAGGGACTAAAGTATCTATTATCTGGTCCATAACAGAAAAATTATCCTTGATATAGAGGGAAAGAAAAAGAAGACTTCATTCAGAATAAGTCAAGAAAGAGGGACAAACAAATCAAATAGAAAAACATGAAAAGAGAATTTATAAAGTCAAAAATATGACTAAATATACTGGTGGTTAAAATAAATGTGAGTGGGCTAAAGTCCTCCACTAAATATGTTAACATTTGTCAGGTAAGACAATGAGTCAAGCCTAGAATTGTTACAGAATTTGGGGCATTTAAATAAAGAGTGGGAGAATATCAAAAGAGCAACAACAGAAGAGATCTGGTGTGGGTAAAATCTTCCCCGGAAAGGGAGGACTTGACTTTCAAGAAATTGTACAAAATTCCAGGTAGCTGTTAGGAATCTGACTATGAGAATCAGAAATCAATTCAGCTAAGAAGGAAGAGTCCAAGAGAAGGCAGCCTTGGGCCAAAGAGCACATGATGAAACATCCTCAGAGCCACGTGGTTATAGGAGAGGTAGGGGTGGCCTACAGGCTTCCCAGGTGGCGCTAGTGGTAAAGAACCTGACTGCCAGTGCAGGAGACATAAGAGACCTGGGTTTGATCCCTGGGTCCGGAAGATCCCCTGGAGAAAGGAATGGCAAACCACTCCCCAGGACATTGGGAATCCAGTGGACAGAGGACCGTGGCAGGCTATACAAGTCCATGGGGTCACAAAGAGTAGGACATGACTATAGCGACTTAGCAAACACAGGTGACCTAAAAGTAGAGTCCACCAAAGAACACATGCCAAATTCAACTGAATGGGTCCAAGTGCTTGTAAGTCATCTGATTAGTATATACTGTAGACTCTACCATTCCCTTACATTTAATACAAAACTGTATGCTTCAGTATCTTATGGATACTGAGAAGGATATTAGAGAATTATAGAGAAGGACCCATGATTCCAGTGATAAGTAAAGGAGAAACGTCCATTCTCTGGTTCTGTGAGGAAGCCCTCGGTCTTTGAGCTTCTCTGAGCTTGTTCCACTTTTGTGCTGCCGGAAGGAACATGCCAGCATTCTTGTCACTCACTCCCGTCTGCCATGCCTTCTTTCTGGGGCCGCTTGGCCGGACTTCCTTCTAATGCCAGCACCTGTTATGATGTCATCTCCCCGGCCTGAACCACTTCTACCAGAAAAGATTACACAAACTCCCCAATTATCCACAGAACTAAATAAGAGGATGCTGACATGAGCTGAGCAGCTGCTGAGGAAGGCATAGTGAGGGGGATGGGGATGCAGAGATGAGACTTCACCTCCTCTCTTATGTCCCTGTTAGAGCAAAACTCTTCAAATCCAGTGCCAGGGTGAAATTTTTTCTGGGGTGTTAGAGGTTATACTTTGAGGAAATGGTCTTATTATCAGTTCATTCAATATGTCCTAAGTGTCACCTGTATGTAAGCTATTGTGTTTGGTACTGGGGATCGAAACATGGATAAAAAGTGTCCCCTGTCTTTGATGAATCTACATCTAACGGAGAGAAAAAAAAAACTTCAAGGGTAAAATGTATTTTGACTGTAATATGTTTTATTGCACTACCTTGGTAGCTTCACTGAGTCTTACTTTGAGGTTATAACCTTAGATTTTATCAAAGGTCAATATTATAAAATGGTTCTGGGGTGAATGATTTTGTATCTTTTCATAAATTACTGTTGAAAAAAGTTCATTCCTCTGTTTCTTACATAGAAGTATCTCTTTTAAGAATTTAGTATCAGAAAAATATCTTCTGACAAACTGGTATCTTTTTACAGGGGTCTCCTGCATTGCAGGCAGACGCTTTTACTGTCTGAGCCACCAGGGAAGCCCCTGATAACTATATAATGAATCATAATTTAAAAACTCATTTGACTTCGAGAAACTTGTAGTTCAATCAATGTTTAAGCATAGTCTATGATTGGGGCATGTTTATTTTTTCTTTTCTGTGGCCTCTATATTAATGGTCTTAGGATAAATGTCTTTTTTAAAATTATGGACCACATAATGTTTTCCTAGAAGCAAACAGAATATAAAATACGACTTTGATTAGAACATCTTATTCCTCCCAGAAGTATAAGTAATTTCCTAGAATCAGATGGAAGCAAATGACAACACAAAGCAGGGGTTATTATGATACTCTGGGACAGGAAATAGCCTTGGAGTAGATTATTTTGGTTGGGTGGTCTTTCGGAGTCCACTGAAGATCACTCTCAGGGCACAGCTTTTACAGGCCTACCCGTTGGCCTGGCCAGGGGTCTCTATCTGTTTTGACTGTGTTAGGAAGACAGAATTTGGTGAAAATCTCCTAGAAGCTTGGATAGTTATTCAAGATAAACATGAAAAGTATGTCATTTTATAATCTTGTCTAGCCTGGAAGGTTATGCAGGCTAGACCCCATAAGAAGAGGGGAAAGGAGGACTTATCAACAAATACCCTGGATATAAATATTCAAACCTAGTTTTCATTGGTCTAAATGTTATTTCTGTATCTAAAATGATGCCCTGAGGGAAAAAAAATCAGGGCAACTAGGGCATGCCTGTGAACACCTGGGACTTTATAAGCGTTCTAGGTCTAACTAAAGGTTCTGTTTCTTTATTCACCCACCCACCTCCCAACCTAATTCCTGGCTGGTTCCCACTTAACTTAGAAGAAAATCTGCACTTAAAAAGCACCTTCACTTTGGATCTCCTTTACATGATGTAAAATGGCCTCTTTTAGGATTTAATTCTTGCACAGCTGGACAAGCAAGGGGTGGGGCGTGATGCAGGTTGCCACAGAAACTGCTGTTGGTGCTAGGATTCTTTATACTTTGCTCCTAAAAATAAGATGTAAAATGTACCGAGGGTGTGATTAGCGCAGCACAGAAGGGAATTTCTAAAAGGAGAGCCAAACCTCCCGCCCCCACGGGAACGGGGGTGTCTTCATAGCTGGAGGCCAGGACAGAAAACTGGGAACAGATGCCCAACATGGTTCTTCCCTCAAAAGGTGCAGGGAAAGACAAATGGTAAAACTGGCTTTTGAAGAAGAAAACAGTCCTCAATCAGGCATAATTCATATAAATTTCAAGGTTGAGATGTCCTGAGATTACCCAGGAAATAAATAGAACTGTTCTCTGTAAGCTACATAAAAGCTATAGAGCTGCACATAAAAGCCAAGAAACAGGGTGAGACATTGTAGTCTGGTGTCTTGCCCAGAAGAAGATGCTGTCACATGCGACCTTTGTCAGGTGGTCCCCCAGTCAGCTTGGACACGTTCAGTGATCTTTACTTCCTTTGGAGACATCTGACAACTGGACTTCTCTCTCTAAATGTTGTTGCACTCTGCCTTTCTGTAACTTCCACCCATTTGCTTTTGTTTACCTTCTGCAGCAACCAAGAAGTCAGCTGCCACTTTTTTTTTTTTTTGTCTTCATATGATAATTCTTCATTTACTACTAAATGGAGCAATCAGCCCAATGGTCCACTCACAGCTAAGGTAGGCTGACTAAGCTGACAAATCAGTCCACTTCATAGATCTTGGTGCAAAATGAAATGTCATTAAAACTAGCAACTCATGGTCACATACAGAAAATGTGTATGTGTTTCTAAGCACATTCAACAGCTACGACGGGCCAGGCACCAGGCTAAGTGCACATATCATCTCATTTCATCCAGTTATACGAGGTAAGTAGCTTTATCATCCCTGCTTCATAGAGAAAATCCAGTTTAGTCTGAATGGCAGCAGCCTCATGGGTGTGTGCAGAGTAGAGTGGAGGGCACAGACTTCAGAGTCAGAGGGGGTTGAGCTTGAACACAGTTCCTCCACTTGCTATATTTGTAATATCCTGGAGAAGTTATGTAACCTCTTTAAACTGGGTTGCTCATCTTTGAAAACTAGGATAATAAAATGTCATGACTTAGTAAATGGAAAGAAAATTATATGCTTAAAATGTTAAGCACACAGTGGGGGCTCAATAAACCCTAGTTTTCCTTTCTTTCCCCTGCAATCCTGGAGGTCTCTACTACTGTGGTACAGAAGGGCTGTCAATCAAAAGTCACCATATACAATCAAGCCTGGAGAAGCAGCCTGTATAGGTATTCAATCGTCAGACTGAGCAAATGAACCATTAGATGACTAAATCCTTTGTAAGCAGAACATCGTGAAATGATATGAGCTGTTAACATATAAGAACTACCTCCCTCAAATAGATGATAGAGAGATCTCATTGACTAATAAAATGGAGGGAAAAATAAATATGTACATACTATCAAGGCAAAGGCTTAAATGGTTTTTATGCTTGGTCCAAAATACCCTGTTGTGACTGCTATTTCTCATCTTTCTGTCTTTCTCAGTCTTCCCTGTGCTGTGTCTGTTGTTTATATCCCTAGAGGGACAGAGAGCTGGTGCCTGGGCTCAAAGCTCCTTGGTCCTTCTGTCCTCACTTTATTCCTTCCCGGCTGGACCCCATGAAAAGCCTGTTCAGTGAGACTTAGACTCCTTCTCTCATGATCACTTCCTTGGACCCCAACTCTAGAGACAGTGTCACAAACCTCCTACTCCCCTGATGGACTCATTTCCCTGTTAATAAGAGGATAAGGGAAGCCTGGGATAGAAAGTCCCCCTCCTGACCTTCAAGGGAACCTAATAAATGTAAATTCTCAGGGATGACAATATCAGTTAGGACCTTGCTATTTTTATGTAAGTGTGAAATTTGTCTAAATAAAAAGACATTTAAAATTTGAAATTTACACATCATTCTATTGTAGACAGACTGGGTTAAATCCTAATTCTAACACCTTGAGTGTAGCCTTGGGTCAACTGCTTCATCTATCTAGGCTTCAATGTCTTCACATAAAAAAAAATGAGTCTAATGCTAGCAAAATGTATACAGTGTTTAAATAGTACCTTTAAGCCAGGAACTGTTCTAAGCTCAGGTTGAAAATATGTATATCTAATCCTTGTGATTACTAAAGCCAGAGTTGCTGTGATAAAGAGCCACAATGATGCAGAAGCTTAAAAAATAAAGACACTATGATGGTTAATTTTATGTGTTGATTGAGTTAAGGGATGTTCACAAACATTATTTCTAGGTGTGTCTATCAGAGTGTTTCTAGAAGAGATTAACATTTGAATCAATAGACTGAATAAAGAAAATCTGACCTCCCCAATATGGGTGTGCATCATCTAATCCTTTGAGGGCAAATTCTGTACAGGGAAAATTCTTTCCTTCCCTTCTTGAACTGGAATGTTTGTCTTCTGCCCTCCCACACAGCAGCCCATAATTCTCAGCTCCTGTACTTATACCAGTGTGATCCCTCATCACCTCTCATCTCCCAGCCCCTATTCTAAGGTCTTCAGATTTGGACAGAATTACTGCAAACTGGTTCTCTGCTTTGCAAACAGTGAAACTGAGCATTCTGCAGAACCCTCCTGGGTATGAAAGCCCTGCTATGTCCCCCATTTCTTGCTAATAGAAAAAGGCTTTACTTTTGGAACTTACTGATAATTAATGATGAAATTTTGTAAAGAAATGAAAAGCTAATTCACCTACAAATAATGATATTAGTACAGAAAACTATTACACGCTAGTGCATTTCCTGTATGCCTTCTCTGGCCCTTCAGTGCCAAGTCTTTTACACTATACATATCTACAGTCTTAATTCTTTGGGGCATCATTGTCATGTAGGATCATCTTGAACTATTCATATTTATGGAGAAAAGTCTGAAAGCCATTCACATGATACTACAGCCTTCCTCCTCAGAGTCTTGCTAATATCTAATCAGATCAGATCAGATCAGTCACTCAGTCACGTCCGACTCTTTGCAACCCCATGAATCGCAGCACGCCAGGCCTCCTTGTCCATCACCAACTCCTGGAGTTCACCCAGACTCACGTCCATAGAGTCAGTGATGCCATTCAGCCATCTCATCCTCTGTCATCCCCTTCTCCTCTTGCCCCCAATCCCTCCCAGCATCAGAGTCTTTTCCAGTGAGTCAACTCTTCTCATGAGGTGGCCAAAGTACTGGAGTTTCAGCTTTAGCATCATTCCTTCCAAAGAAATCCCAGGGCTGATCTCCTTCAGAATGGACTGGTTGGATCTCCTTGCAGTCCAAGGGACTCTCAAGAGTCTTCTCCAACACCACAGTTCAAAAGCATCAATTCGGCACTCAGCTTTCTTCACAGTCCAACTCTCACATCCATACATGACCACAGGAAAAACCACAGCCTTGACTAGACGAACCTCTGTTGGCAAAGTAATGTCTCTGCTTTTGAATATGCTGTCTAGGTTGGTCATAGCTTTCCTTCCAAGGAGTAAGCGTCTTTTAATTTCATGGCTGCAGTCACCATCTGCAGTGATTTTGGAGCCCAGAAAAATAAAGTCTGACACTGTTTCCACTGTTTCCTCATCTAGTTCCCATAAAGTGATGGGACTGGATGCCATGATCTTCGTTTTCTGAATGTTGAGCTTTAAGCCAACTTTTTCACTCTCCACTTTCACTTTCATCAAGAGGCTTTTGAGTTCCTCTTCACTTTCTGCCATAAGGGTGGTGTCATCTGCATATCTGAGGTTATTGATATTTCTCCTGGCAATCTTGATTCCAGCTTGTGTTTCTTCCAGTCCAGCATTTCTCATGATGTACTCTGCATATAAGTTAAATAAACAGGGTGACAATATACAACCTTGACGTACTCCTTTTCCTATTTGGAACCAGTCTGTTGTTCCATGTCCAGTTCTAACTCTTGCTTCCTGACCTGCATACAAATTTCTCAAGAGGCAGATCAGGTGGTCTGGTATTCCCATCTCTTTCAGAATTTTCCACAGTTTATTGTGATCCACACAGTCAAAGGCTTTGGCATAGTCAAGAAAGCAGAAATAGATGTTTTTCTGAAACTCTCTTGCTTTTTCCATGATCCAGCAGATGTTGGCAATTTGATCTCTGGTTCCTCTGCCTTTTCTAAAACCAGCTTGAACATCAGGAAGTTCACGGTTCACATATTGCTGAAGCCTGGCTTGGAGAATTTTGATAGGCAACAAATTGTTAAAAAGGCAATAAGGAAAAAAAGATAAAAAGGTTTTAATCGCCCAGGTCTTCCCTGAGTTCCAAAGAACAGACACAAGTACTTACTAATTAGGGAAGTGAGGGAATGCAAGCAAAAATAAGAACAATCAAGCAAGAAAAGCAATGAGAGTTCAAACAATTTCAGCAATAAAGCAGAATCACAGGACCCCTAGTTTCTCCTCAAGGGATATCTATAACAACCTGAAACATATCTTTGAATTGTTCTGCAGAAATGAAGACCTCTACCCAGGTGGATGGTAGTGAGTACATACCGACCATGAGCATGTAGACTTCAGACTGCTTGGGAGCATAAGGATGATGATTAAGACACCTAAAACACACCAGTTACCTCACCACCAACCAACCAGAAGAAAGTCTACAAGTTTATCATGCATGCTGCAACCCTCACTCCTAATGTTGCCTTTAAAAGTCTTGCCCTGAAAGTAGCTGGGGATTTTGCATCTTTTGATCATAAGCTTCCCATTCTCCTTGCTTGGCATCTGTAATAAATGCTGCCTTTCCTTCACCACATCCTGGTGTCAGAAGACTGGCTTTGCTGTGTGGCAGGTAAATGGACCCATGCTTGGTTCAGTAACAATAGCATTTGTCAGTCTCCATAATTGTGTGAGCCAATCCCCACAGGAAATTTCCTTTAACATATCTCTCTCTCTATGTATGTATGTATGTATCTTTCTGTCAGTCTATATATCTGTATCTCCTACTGGCTCTGTTTCTCTAGAGAACCTTGACTGATACAGACACTGATTTCTCTTACAACACTGCAATGATAGTAGAATGGTTGTTGTGCTCTGCAGAGTCACCCATGAACCCAGGTGAGCAGGATGGCCCATCCTCAACCTTAAATTTCACCATCACCTTTCATCACCTGTAATCACCATTTTCAAACAAGAGTAAAGGGAATAAAGAGTATAAGTCCAGAATAAGGAATTTCTTTTTAACCCAGTAAAGCCAGGGTAGTGCACATTGTTTCTGCTCTCATTCCAATGGTTAACACTTAGTGACATAACTGCATTGAGTTATTTCTAAGGGAGGTTGAACATATAATCTTTAGTTGATTGACCATGTGTCCAAAAAGGAGAGAATGGATGTAGGAAAATAATCAGGACTCTCCACAATAAAACCCTATATGATAGTCATATTATTATCTCCATTTTACAGATAAAAAATCTGAGGCACAGAGAAGTTAAGTAATCTGTCTAGTGAAACAAAGTTAACAACGGTGGGGCCGTGATTTGAACCCCAGGCAGTGTGGCTCCAAAGGGTATGCTCTTACCTGAAATACTCATCTGCCTTCTCAGAGTCTGCTGTACATTGCGGTCCTTTACTTTTTTTTTTCTTTCCACTGTACTGCATAAACTCCTTGAGGAAAAGATTCCATTCATCTTTAAATTTCCTGCACTGTAGCTTTGCATATTTTAAAGGGTATGTCAGCTAGTTTTTAGTTGCAAGCCACAGTTTCAAACCCTAGCTTGTTTAAGCAGAAAAGAAATGTAGCAAGTGATTTTGGTAGCACAAAGCCCCTTCCAAGGGACCAGATAATCAGCTCTGAGTTACATAGCTAAGAATGAAACAGGAGGGAAAGCGGGCAGGATACAACCTTTAAAAGAATGACATAGCTGTTGAGGATACCACATAAACTTCCTGTAGACCTTGAGCCTCTTTATATGCTCATTGTGATACATTGCTACTGCTGCTAAGTCACTTCAGTCGTGTCCGACTCTGTGCGACCCCATAGACGGCAGCCCACCAGGCTCCCCTGTCCCTGGGATTCTCCAGGCAAGAACACTGGAGTGGGTTGCCATTTCCTTCTCCAATGCATGAAAGTGAAAAGTGAAAGGGAAGTCGCTCAGTCGTGTCCAACTCTTAGGGACCCCGTGGACTGCAGCCTACCAGGCTCCTCCATCCATGGGATTTTCGAGGCAAGAGAACTGGAGTGGGGTGCCATTGCCTTCTCTGTGTGATACATTAGCATATGCTAAATAACATATTCACAGGCACCCTGACAGTTCTGAGGCTGACCATAAAAGGTTAAAAAGTGGACATTTTTCTCAGATTCCTGGAAATCTCTTCCCCTTTCCCTGAAATAGATGGAATAATCCTCCCACTCAGTAGCCTATGAAATTACCCAGCCCATAAAAACTAACCACCCCTTATTTCAGGGCCGCTCTTGCTTTCTGATATGGACCGCATGGCCTATATTTGTATCTCTCTCAATAAATCTACTTCTAACCTATCACTTTGCCTCTCACTGAATTCCCTTTATGCGGAGACATAAAAAACCTGATTTTCATTAAGTCCTAAGACCAGATGTGTGATCTCAATTAGAAGGCAGTGAGTCTCAGCCCACGGGTTCAAGTCCCAAACCAAGTTTTGGCCGGGTTCAAGCCCCATCTGAGGTGTCCAGTCTCAGGTGTGTATGTGTGTGCTCAGTTGCCAGTTGTGTCCTACTCTTTGCGACCCATGGACTGTAGCCCACCAGGCTCCTCTGACCATGGGATTTCCCAGGCAAGAATACTGGAGGGGGTTGCCATTCCCTACTGCAGGGTTCTTCCCAACCCAGGGATTGCACCTGTGTCTCCCCCATCTCCTGCATCGGCAGGCAAGTTTTTACCACTGTGCCACCTGGAAAGCCCCTGTGGTCTCAGGTTGTTCAGTCATTCAGTCATGTCTAACTTTGCAACCCCATGACTGCAGCATGCCAGGCTTCCCTGTCCTTCACTATCTCCCTGAGTTTGCTCAAACTCATGTGCATTGAGTCAGTGATGCCATTCAACCATCTCATCCTCTGTCACCCCCTTCTCCTCTTACCTTCAATCTTTTCCAGCACTGGGGTCTTGTCCAGTAAGTCAGCTCTTTGCATCAGGTGGCAAAAGTATTGCCACCTTGGCATCAGGTGGCCAAGTTGTGGTCTCAGGAGCAACATGTAATCCTAACACAGGATGGTCCTGTGGCATCACCAGGTGGAGGCAAGACCACAGGCCCTGGAAAACAAGCTGTAGCTTGCAGCTGAACCTCAGTTCTGGCTGCCACTGGAAGTCCATGTCTTTGTAATTTACTTTCCCTGGAATGAATCTGTGTAGCACTAGCTCAGGTGGTCACCAGTTTCTGAACTGAGGTGTTGCATGAATGTGTCTGGTTAGGGTGGCCTCTATCACATGCTGGTGCCTAGTTACATGGGAGGTGGGAAAGAGTTTCTGGTTTCTGTCATGAGAAGGACAGGACTCAAAAGATGAAGAATTTCCCAGCGTAGGAAGGGTGATCCAGGAATAGGGTATCCCAAAATATATCAACTCTCTACCCCATGGGGGCTTAAATAAAGTGTCTCTTGCCTTCTAAATTTCTTAAATCCTTTCTTGCCTGAGAAGTAGAGTGCCTGAAACACTGAAATGACTTTCCTGAGGCTTCTTAAGAAGAAATGTTTAGAATTCAAAGAAAGCTCTGAACTTTTAAAATCTAGAGTTTTCAGACATTGATTTAGTAGGTCTCCTAGTCCATTTAGCTGCTATAGGAAGTAATGAGCAACTTAAATGATGCCAGTGTGTTTAGATGGACTTCATTCTCTTCCATGTCTGCCTCATCTCACCATTTTTTTTTTAAAGCACTTATGTTTTTATTCTTGTTTTATTTTAAAGGCCTAGTGATGGACGTGAGTCTGAGTGAACTCCGGGAGTTGGTGATGGACAGAGAGGCCTGGCGTGCTGCGATTCATGGGGTCGCAAAGAGTCCGACACGACTGAGTGACTGAACTGAACTGAACTGATCACTATCTACTGATAGTAAAGTTTCACTTTTTTTTCAAATTGGAAGATAATCACTTTACAATGCTTTGTGTTTTCCTGCCATACAATGAAGTGAATCAGCTATATGTATACATATATCCCCTCTCCTCCCCTCCCCCTCCAATCCCACCTGTTTAGGTCATCAGAGAGCATCAAGCTGAACTTCCCATGTTTCCCACCAGCTATCTATTTTACATATGGTAGTGTATATGTGCATGCATACTAAGTCACTTCAGTTGTGTCTGCCTCTTTGCGACCCTATGGACTATAGCCCGCTAGGCTCCTCTGTCCAAAGGATTCTCCAAGTGTATATATGTCAATCCTAATCTCACAATTTGTCCCACCCTCCCCTTTTCCCCCTGTGTCCACAGTCTATTCTCTACATCTGTGTCTTTATTTCTGCCCCGGAGACAGGTTCATCTGTACCACTTTTATAGATTATTTTGCTAATTCACAGATTCATCTAAAAGAGAAAATATGAATGGATGAAAGAATATTGAATTGGCAATATATACATATATTAATATATACATTATTTGAAAACATTGTCATGCAAATAGCAATTACTATTATTATATACAACAGTATATAATCAAAGTACAATAAAATGCTATTTATTAACCAGATGCACTCTAATAATCTACTGCATTGATCAGAAATTTGGAGATACAACAGACTTCTAGAAATCTGACTGCGTTAGTTTGGGTTCCCTAATAGCAAATGATGAATCAAATGAAGATAGTTGATTTGGGAGGTGAAAAGGCAGAGCACTGATAAAAGAGTAAAGAAGTGCAACGAAGAAGGA